>NW_021939718.1:12097654-12107718 GCF_001715985.3 Manacus vitellinus | reverse complement strand
GAGCGTGCGGTACAACGAGGGGCATGCCCTGTACCTGGCGCTGTTGGCCCGCAAGGAGGGCACCAAACGGGGCTATCTCAGCAAGAAGACGGCGGAGACCAACCGCTGGCACGAGAAGTGGTTCGCCCTCTACCAGAACGTGCTCTTCTACTTCGAGGGTGAGCAGAGCGCCCGTCCCGCCGGCATGTACATGCTGGAGGGCTGCAACTGTGAGCGGGTGCCGGCTCCCAAGGGATGCTCGGCCGGCAGTGCCAAGGATGCTGCGCTGGACAAGCAGGTACCGCCCCGACGGCCGCCCCGCGCCCCAGAGGAGGAGGGGGAGGGGGGGAGGAAAGCCGGGCGCTGCCGCCCCCCTCGCATCTCCCCGGAGGGGTCACGGTGTCACTACGGGCTCTGGCCCCCACGGGGAGTTCCCTCCCGCTCCTGGAGCTCCTGGAGCGCTGGGAAGGGCAGCAGCCACTCAGAAAGCGGCGAAGCCGGTGGCTTTTTTGTCCTCTGCGGTGACTTTTCCCTCCTCCCTGACTCTTTTTTTCCCCCAGTGACTGCAAGCCGAATTTCAGTGGGGTGCCCGAAGAGCAGCATCCCACAAACGAAGTGTCGTGTCATCTTGATGCCAGCACTTCTTTGGTGCAGCTATACATGTCTCACCAAACTCAGCAAACAGAGGGTGCGAAGGGCCAAAGTCCCAAAAGAGCACAGGGACACTCTAAGGAGTCACCGAGCTTTTCCCTGCGGGGCTACCCCTTTCCCAGCGATGCTCTGAAGGGGTAACAGGCTCTCAGCTCCCCCTCGGGAACTCCTGCCCTGCAGGAGCGAGTCCGTGCCCTGATTTGCAGCCCGCGCAATCTCGCAGGAGTGGGCAGGTTCTTTGCCACGCAGGTGTTGTGAAGCCGATCTTGCTTGAGATAGAAATGGTGGCACAACGCCCGAGCCGGGTCTCTCCTGCCTGTTCTTGGGGGAGGACCCTCAAGGCTTTGGTGGGATTCCTTCCCAAGAGGGGTGGTGGTTCATAACCGTGAACTGTCGAATTCCTGGCCCCCGCCCCCAGCTGATCCTCCCTAAAGCTGATCTGTTTGACATGACTGTGTCAAACAGGCGGGTGTTTAAATACTCTCCGTGCATTACATAATCCTGAGGAGAAGGACGCCGTGGTTGTTCAGCGTAGACAGAGATCGAGTATCTCAATCACACGCCTTCAGTTGCCTCATTTGAATTCCTGATCTTATTTGCTGCGGGTTTGAAATGTGTTTGTGTCTGTGCCTGCCGTGCCCTCGCGCCTTTCTCCCGGAACTGGAGAAACCCAACAGGTGTCACACAGGTTTGGGGAAGTTTGGGTGGTTGCGAGGAGCGTGGTTTGAGCCGCCCGCAGGCGTTTCCCCAAGGTTGTGAGAAAGGGACGCAGACCAAAGCCACGCTCTGAAACCCAGCACATCGCCGTGCTTGGCTAGAATGGTCTCCTTTGCAAAGAGAGCTTTGGTGCTTTCTTACCCATTTAGCACAAATACTTGTGCTTCAGCAGCCTTCAGATGGTACACGGTTAATGAGTGAACTTTGGGAGGCTGGGATGGCTGTGGTTTTGTCATATTCACCCCTCACACTCTCACTCGTTACTTTGAGACATGTTTTTATAGCATTATAAATGGAATATTAGAGGATTCCCCACATGAAATTAAACGTGGATGTTGCCGTGCCTGCTTTAGATTGTACACTTGTTTATCGATAGTGTTGTTAAACCACATCTTGATGAAGAGAACTGTGTGAAAACAAATCCTTTCCATATCTGTTCCCTTAGAATCTTAAATTGTGTTTTTATATTGATGAATGAGTTGTTCAAAATTGCATTTAGCGGTGCAGAGACAAAATAATTACAGATCATGAAGCTGAGCTTTACATTGGTTTAAACATCAGCTATGTTGGTTTTCAGCAATAGCGGGCTGCTGTTAAAGAGGCAGAAGAACACTTCATTTTTCTTATGGGGTGCTAGTTTTAATTTTCAAGGTAGATCACTAGAAAATATCTTTTTATGTTCATCTTTTGCTTCACCCAAAACGTTTATTCAAAGCTTTCGAGCTTTAGTAGTTTTTACAGACCTTTTTTCATTAAAGTGCACCCTTGTTTGTATATACATATAGACACAAACTTTTGCTAAGGTATACAGGAAAGTCCCTTAGTGACTAAAACTGATCCATCACAAGAAGAAAATAGAAAGATTTGAAAATTAAACAGTCTTTTTAATTCAGAAAATGTGCTTATATTCTTACAGGTGTGAAGTAATAAACCATGAACCTCTTAATTAACAGAGGCACACAAAGTTATTTTTTAATTAATCAATCAGATGATGACGAAAACTCAGTGTTGCACATGTTAGTTAGTGTAAAAATACTGCCTAGATTTAATTTAATTTAATTTAACCACACAAATGTATTAATGGAGTGAAAAAAATGAGAAGCTCTGTGCCAGTGTTTGAAGAATCAGATCTCTTTTCTGCGAGGGACAGAAGAAAAGAGTAATCTCTTTCAGTCTAGGTTTTATTTACATAGGTAATTTAGACATTAGAGTGATAATGTGCTATAGAATTACACAAATGAGGGAGAGAAAGCAAAATTAATCACGAGAGACCTCCATCAGCATATTTTGAGTGGATATTTGAAAAAGCAATGCATTTTCTTCAAGTTATGTAATGAAGATTATGGAAAATGCTTGTGGGACAAATAGATTTTGTTTTCCTTAACTTGCGGATCCTTTTAATTTTAGTTTTGAGTTGTTTTGGAATTGATTGTCATGTCCTGTGCCAGGTAAAACTGGTAAGTTGTCAGAGCTCAGTGGGAGGAATGTTGCAGCTCTGCTACCTCACACAGGAGACTGAATTTTGGTAAACAGATGTGTCTAGGTTTGGGTTATCTCCCAACAATCCCAGCAGTTGGATAATTCCATATTTAACCTCTGTTGGTGCTGTTAGGCTCCTCCAGCAGCCTATCATGAAGGAAGAGTAAAGTATTAGAGGAACCACTATTGTGTGGAAGATTCCAAATGCCTTCATAAGATTTGCTGTAATATTACAGTGTTAAAAAAAATTGCAATGACAGAATGTGCTTATTTTGTCTTTTCCACTAACATATTAGTATGAATATTTTTTTCTTCAGAAGGATATTTACTTCAAAGGAAATTCTTTTTAAAAAGTACAGCACCTTTCTTAGTAATAATGAGTGAATTAATTGATATTCTGGGAATGTGGGATCAAGTTGAGTGTGTTGCAGATAATAAATGGTTTGTAGGGGGAGGTTTTGTTTTTATGGAAAAGTGTTTTGATCTCCATCAGAATTTAAAATAGTTTTTGTAAACACCAAACCGTTGTTGTTATAAACACTGATTTTACATTTCAGTGATGCCTGCTCGGCTGGTGCTAAAGGAAAAAAAACTCAGGAGTTTTTTAGGGGTGAGATAAGGAAATTAGGGGTGAGATAAGGAAAGGGTTTAATTGTGCCAAGGCAATAGATGTTACAAGATGCAGGCCCGCTGTGCTCGAGATGTTACATTTTATAATGCTATATGTCCAATCCCAAGTGTGTCCACCCTGTAGCCTTTGCTCTGGTCCGCCCCGGGTCCACCCCCTTAGAATTGAGTCTGGGGTGTATTTCGGGACCACCTCTTCATCATTCTCATCATCTTCAGAGCACAGAGGGTACACAGTCACCTAGTTCTTGACTCTGTTCTGTTGTTCAGGCCTAGATATGGGTGTTCTCTAAACAGTATAGGCCTTGCCTTGACAAGAGACTAAACATTGCCAATGAATTCAGGGGTGGATTTGATATGGGGAGCATACAATGGGGTAAGAGGGTTAAGGAATGCGTAAACTACTTGTACTACGGGGAAAGGGAGTGAGGGCTGCTGCTTTTAAAACCTACTTATAAAACTTACAAAAATTAGAAAAATAAAAAACTAATAGGGGCTTAAGGCATCATCAGAAAGATAAAAACAAACATTAATTTATTGAAAAAATAACAATGTGGAAGAATCTGAGTTTCAAAACAGCAAAGTAACACATGGAAATACTACATATGAAAATTTTCTGATATTAGTTAAACTGCTTCTTCCCGCAGGAATTGTGGGCTGTGAAAAAGGGCAGGTCCCAACAAGTCCTTCACTGTGACACTGAGAGACTCAGAGAGAATAAATTTCAGCTTTTCTGTTAAAAACTCTGGAAAGAGAATGGCTCTGCTCCAGTGAGTGGTTAGTCTCTGTTGAAAGTGAAGTAAAATGCTTAAAACCACACTTTCTGCACTGTTTCATAGAAGGCTGGCATATGTTATCCAGCAAGTTCATAGATACTTTTCTAAATACTATTGGAAAACAAGTGAATAGAGGAATGTAAATATTATCATTATTATTATTGTCTGCATTGGGAGGAGGCCTGTATGTTTAGATTCCTTCATAACTGTGCATTGAATACATGGAAATGTTCTGATACAGTTATTAATAACTGTCTTAGAGTATTTAGGCTTGTAAATGTTACACAATTTTAGCAGAGACTATTCTTTGTATCTTGCCTGCAATAATCTTCCTTCCACTTAGCAAAATTAAATGCAGTATTAAGTCCCTGTCCCCACAGATTAGCAGAATCCAATTATTTGAATTTTTTTCTGCTTACTGTAGCTCTGATTTTGTAGAGGATACAGTGATTTTGTGGTGTTTGGAGCCTCTCTGTTTTACATACTTTCCTTGATGTGCTAAGGCAACTATATGCTACCAACAGCTTTTGCTGTACCCTCTCAGATAGTTTAATATATATATAACCTGATAAGAGCATCTACAGGGCATTTTTTTCTGAAGATATAATGAATTAAATGTTAATCACTTTTATTGGGCAAAAGGCCCCATGTTGTTCACCTTCCCATGCCTGTTTTATGTAGCAGGTGGCTGAGGAGTGGTAGGGGGACTTTTTGGCACCTTCAGGTGTTGCATTGTCCATAAATCTTACTGCTTGCATGTGGGCAAGAAACTGCCTGGAGTTCCAATTCAAATGTACACCAGAGATGACCATGTTTTAGAAATTTTCTGTAGCATTTAAAAAGTAATAGATGACTTTTTCTTCTCAGCCTCTGACAAGAAAAAAAAGTGTTAGATTTTCATCTTCTCCAAACTTTTTTTTTTTTTTTTTTTTTTTAATGGAATATCTTCAACAGAATGAGTTAATGAAAAAAGATGGCTATTGGTCCTCCTGGGAGTAGTGTTTTTGTAAGGTCTTCTCGTGAAAGAGTCTTATGTGAAGACAGCTTCGGGGTAACCTGTTCTTGTTTTAGTTTCCCAGGTTATCTCTGTCCCCTGCTATTGTCTGGTCACTGTCACCAAAATACTCTGGTTCAAACAATTCTGTTTTGTATTTAAGGGGTAACTGAAAAGCAGGTTACTGGCTTTGCACTTCAGGAAAGCTGCAGCCAAGTGGCTGCCCTTTTCTCTTCATGAAGAATTGAAAAGTGAGTTTACAATGTGCCTTCTGACCTCAGGCAACATGTGGTAAATAAATGGAAAAATAAAAGTAAATTAATGAAACAAACAAATGCCCAAAAAACCCCAAACAAACAAACAAACAAACAGAAAAACCTCTTCTGATCTCTCCAGGGACTGAACTTTGCTGTTTGATAAATGCTTTGTGTTTACCTGCTTCCTTAGTAGCGAGCACATTTTGTGAACAAATGGAAGAATAGGAAAATCTGACAGCTATATTTACTGCTATTTTGCCAAAATTTAGGCATTTCCTCCTAGCTCTAGAAAATGTTTGTTTCTTCCATAGTTTTACCAAATGAGCTGTTTGTAACTGTGCAATAGAGGGGAATGTGCATGGCTGATAATTGATTTACACACAGATGTAGTTTATTTTTTACTTACCTTACTCCTGAAAGATTGGTTAAATTCACACAGACAGAACTTGGACAATATCGATGACATTTAATAGTTTAATATTAAACCTTTGGCAGCTTAATCCACCTCCAGTGACTTCGGTCACGAACCACTTTTCTGTTCTGGAGTGTCTGTCACCCTTGAGAGCAAAAGGCAACAAAGGACACCACCTGAGTATCTCAGGGAGTAACTGAAGGGTCATTGGGACTGATGGTAGTAAGACCAGATTATGGTGAGGCAAAGTATTATTGAAAAGAAACGAGGGGGTGAAGTCCTCAGCATTTCCCTGCAAGGTATCACAAGATCCTGAAATATTACAGTGTGCTCCAACAGAAGTGCATCATCCATAATTAAGTTATTGGATAATTAGATCCCAAGGCAAATGGCATTTGGCAAAGGCTTATTTGTGGGGTTTCTGGGAAATCCTTTTAGCTAACAGGTGAAATGTCAGCAAGCAAATGACTGGAAGCACAGGTTAGAACTAATTTGGAAATAAATCCCAAGGCATAAAGACCAAAACTGTCACACAAACACCATGTAGGAATAATGTGTCTCACAGTCCCAACCTTAAGCATCACACAAAGGCTGTATGAGGTGACCAGGATCTGCATAGCTTGGTGTAGCTCGTGCTGTTGATAGAAACATTCAAATTAAATTTCAAATATAAAGCATCGTAACAGTTTAACATGAATTTAATTCTTCCACTGGTCTTACAGCCTGTACTACCACTCGTTTCATTTCATGTCCTTTGTTGGTGGAGTTGCACCGACTTGGCTTAATCTGTTCAGTTCCTCAAATGTAAAAGGAACATTTCTACAAATGAAAACAAATTCTGAGCACAAAAATAGCAAGTCAGTCACTAATCTACTGAATAATTATACTTCATTTATATTAATTTGCCTTTATTTAATTTTTATAATTGATTTGTTGGTTTGGGGCTTTTTTTCTTCATCATTTAAGCAGATTGGTAACTAGTTGGACATGGTTTAGTGCTGAACATGACAGTGCTGGGTTATCAGCTGGACTTGATGAATTTAGGTGCTCTTCCATAGACCTGCTGTGGGGCAGAGGGAAGTGGGTAGGTTTTATCTGAACTGAGAACAGTGTTGATGTTTGTCTTCTGTCTGACTGTGGACTGGCCACACCAATGCACAAAGAAGGTACTGTCAGCCTGTCCCCATCCTTGAAGGAAAATGAGATTTTAGGTAGTACCTCTCGATTTTTTTCTATCTACCAGCCATTGCTGATGCTGAGGATTGATTCATGGATGGTTTTTTTTTAACACTGCGCCTCTGCTCTAAATGTTTAGGCATATATGCTTGCAATTGAGCTTCCAGCGTGGGTTTTTTGTTGGGTTTTCTTTTGACTTACCAATCCCATAAGGTTTTCTGTTTGAGGTACAGAATCTGTGTATATAGAAGCAGAGGCTTCCCCAAGTCAATCCGGCCATTTTAGTATCTTTTGGTGCTTGTCATGAGCTCAGAACTAACTTTTTTAGGATGTGTTTATAAACTGCCAATTCTGAACCGAGCTATATTATCATTTTTCATTTTACTTCTGGAAGCGTTTTTTTGTGGCAGATCTGATCAGCTCCACCACTTCTTAAAAAAAAAAAAAAGGATTGTGTTTTAACAGCTAAATGGTGTAACTATTTAAAAGAATCTGGGATTATATTCTCCTCTTTCTTCTCGTGGCACTGTGGAACAGTGACTTTTGTCCATCTTTTGCCTTTTGAGGCTTTTAACTGTGATATAATGGCTGAATAACATGTTGTTTAATCATTCTGCAGGCTTGAACCAGTGGGATTCAAGTTCCTAAATTCTGCAAGATGTCCATTGGAGTGCAGTGTGCCCTTTGCAATCTTTTGAACTCAGCAAGCTCATTAAATTGCTTTAATTAATTTTATTTAGTTCATTAGATTGCATTTTAGAAATGCTGTGCCTCTAGTTAACATTCCTTGAGTAAGCTATAAATTCTCTGTAAATGTCTATATTTGTGCAGTAGTGGAGTATAAGACAGGGTGCTTTTCATGTGCCTTCAGGTGCCTGACCTGAGCTGGATACCCTGGCAGAGAGTGAAGTCCTGGCCAGTGGAGTCAGCACAGTCTGAAGATCTGGTCACCCCATCCTAAATTAGGTGTTTGCATCTGTTCTGACATTTTCTACACACCACTGGTGTTTTCTTTTGGTTGTTTTGGGTACATGCTGGGTCCTCACCTGTTGAAAGTGTAGAAAGGCTGCAGGTGACCACTGTTTCTTCATTCTGATTTCTGTTCCCTCCTCTGCCTTACTCAAGTTGTTTCTCCTGTTTCAGCAAATCTTCTCAGGAATTGTGGAGATCATATTCAACCTATTTCACAGAGTGTCTCTGGTGTCCTCCAGATTGAAATCAGATTTTATTTTTAACCCCATGCATTATGGAGGCTCAGGCATGACAAGAAAATTGCAGCCTTTTTTTTGCACTAGACATGTTCTCTTCAGTTTGGCACTCACGGAATAATTTTAGTGAACTATTATAAGTGCTTCTTCCTAATTTGTTGAGGAAGAAGAGAACCGCCCACCAAGCACACCTTGCACTGCCATCCTGTCACGCAAGAAAAATGGCCTTTCGTCTTGCATGCAGCAAGCTCCAACAGAAACTCCGTGACATCCAGAACAAGTGGTGGACCGATCTAGCTGAAAAAACTCAACTATGCGCAGATGCAGGTGATCACAGAGGATTCTATGAGGCCCTGAAAACAGCATACGGGCCTACATACCAAGTCCAAAGCCCTCTACTCAGCACAGATGGTCAAACGCTTCTGTGGTGGTTTGAAACTCCCAAGAATCTAATTTTTAAGTTCAAGCCCCCATCCCACAGTTTGCCGCCGTGAGAGGGTTTAGCGATGGTATGGACTTGATATCTTTTTCACCTCATGTGGAGAGTTTTTAGACAAAACACAACCATTCATTATTGGGGGGGAAGGGGAAAATATTTACAAAGGTTTATTTACACCCACATATATATTTACATTAAATTAAATTTCTCCTCTTCTTCAATAAAAGTCCAAGAAGAAAAGAGAAAAGTCTTTCTGTCATTTCTCAGGCCACAGTTCCTTCATTTAAGTTTTTTGTGGCACTAGTTAGTGTCCTTCATTTTCCTGAGGCAGCAGATTTAAGTATGGCAGTCAGGATTTTTATTCTACTTTGTGGAAATTTCAACCCCGAGCCTGAGCCTTTGGGGGATTTCCTTGTAGATCTTCACTCCTCTTGGGTTAGAACACTGAAGACAGCTTTCAGTTCAGTCTTACCAAAGCTCTTCTGCTCTGTCTCAGCTCGCCAGCATGATAGAAGCAGCAGCAGCAGAAGTAGTAGAGGGCACGGCCACCTCCTCTGCATTCTGTCCTGGCTCAGTTCTCAGGACAACTCCAGGTTTTCAGCTCCTTTCTCCCTCTCTCTAGCTGCTGCTGCATTTTGGGACTCCCTAAGGGTTTGGAAGTCCACCCCTCCTCTTCAGAGAGTCTCTGGTTTTTGGGAAAATAATACTGTCTTACCCCAAACCAGCCCTGTTGAGTTTTCCTCTGTTTTGTTGCTGGCTGTCCCTCCTGCAGGAACATCTCTGTGTCTTTCAGCCGGCTTCACGTTATCTCGCTGCTACTGGCTATCTTTTGGCTTTTAGCCACCATTGTCTCTGTTCAGGACTGCTCCGCTGCCGCTTTCAGTGTCTTCTGCTGCTGCTGACAGTAAGGAAACTCTTCCAGCTCTTGATTACGGGACCCGGTCCAGCTTTGACACTATACTGGGTCTCTCGTAGCCTTGGCTGGGGGCTGGAGGCCCTTGGCCCCCAGAGGGGCTCACTGGCCCCCTGCCTCCTCGTGGCTCAGATCATGGCTACCCCCCTTCTAAACTATCTTCACCACCTTCTCTTCCGTTTCTGTGGGCATGTAATTTCTGTAGGGCACATGTGGACTATTGATTGGTCCAGTATTATCAGTGGGGCAAACCATTACTACCTCAGAGAAAAGGTTTTTCAAACCACCACAGCTTCTAACAGATAAAACCTCCATTCTGAATCGATGGTCTGAACACTTTCAGACTCTTTTCAGTACCAACCGTGTAGTCCAAGACTCAGCAATTCAGTCCATCACACAACAACCGGTGAAGTATGAATTGGATACTGCCCCCACT
>NW_021939718.1:11949274-12096230 GCF_001715985.3 Manacus vitellinus | reverse complement strand
GAGAAGATACAAGAACTCCCTGAAACAACATCTCAGCCTTGGCCATATTGATCAACATAACTGGTCTACTCTGGCCTCCAATCGGGAGGCCTGGAGACACACCATCTATAACGCTGCTGATTCCTTTGAGAAAGCACGCAGGATCACCCTTGAGGAGAAAAGACAACGCAGAAAGAACCGTGTATTGCAGAATATACCATCTAAGGAGTCTTTCTGCTGTGCCTTTTGCAATCGGACGTGCCTGTCTCGTATTGGCCTTTTCAGCCATCAACGCACTTGCAACAAATGTGGTGGTAGAGCCCTTCCCAAATCTTCATTCGTGAAGCCTAGCCATGAATTATAAGTGCTTTTTCCTGATAAATTTGTTGGGGACAATTAAAAATGTATAGGCCAACTGCAAAGCTCTCTTGAGAGGAAGATGGGAGAAGAACTGACAGAAGAGTGGAGAGATCCAACAGAGACCTGTGCAATATCAGCACTGGTCATGCAGGTATTTGTGTGTGCAAGTGAAAGAGAAGCAGTAATAAATGGCACTTTGTCATACCAAAGGCAATAAGTGAATTAGTGCATTTGATATCTGAAGTATTTTTACGTTGCCCTCAGGCAAGTGAGGGCTTCTGGGATGGTGCTATGTTTATATGTTGGGTTTGTGTCATTGAGATCTTTTGGTTGTAGCTTTCTTGGCCCAGGAAGTACATGATGGCTGAGGGAAATACCAAGGACTCCTTTCTTGTAAAGTATTCAGAAAAAGAATTGTGATGAATACCCTGAGAGGGGTCATTTTCTGTAGGGCTTTTCTGTTTCCAGCTGCTCCTTCTCTGAGCATTTGCAATGTGTGAGACATTAGAAGATTATATGGTAAGGAATAAGAGATAATTTTATGATAAGATCAGAACACTTTCTTATGGGGTCTGGATTCTGCCTTTTGCCTGGGATTCCTGTGAAAAATGCACAAATCACATCCACAAGGTGTCTTACAGTAACTAATCATTCCTTGTTTTGGGGACCCAGCTTGGCTCAGGAGAGGTAGAGGTAGAACCAATCTCTGTGAATGTAGTGGTTAAAAAATAAAAGTGCCACTTAAATGCTGCAGGTCAATGTTTTTTCTCATTATTCTTCCAAATTTAGTTGTGTCAGAACTGCTGGGTTTTGTGCAGACTGTATTTGCAGTGATTTTGTGCTGACTGTGTGTGCAGTAATTCCTTCTTATCTCATTGTCTGTTTTGAAGCTAGAAGTGTTAATACTAAGGAAGCATCTGAATGACATAATAAGAGAAGTTTCTGAACTTTGCTGATCAATGTGCAGGGTGATGTGCATCCAAGAATCATGATAAAGCAAACTGTGAAATCATGTCTCACTTATGTGTGGTGGCTGAACCAGCATCTCCTAAGAGAAGAATTGTTTAATAAAGGGCTGCATTCACTGTGTTAGCACTGGTGAGACTGAGTTAACAATGCACCAGGCAGCCTCTAACATAGTGCTCCTTCCTCACCTCCCTGTACCTGGATTTGTAACCTAATGCCAAAAACTACCAAAAAAAACCCCAAACAAAAACCCAAACACCAAAACCACCAAACTAAAAAACCAGCATGAAACTGACATACATGCCTGCAAAAAATGAAGCTTTCGATTAATTTTGATTCATTCATGATACCCGACAGAGACGACTCCTTTTGGTGCAGATTTATTGTTGTGATAGGTGTGAGCTTTCAGGCCCCAGACGAGGGTTTTTTCTCATATTTTGCTGCCTGCTGCAGATGGAAGTTTCATAAGTGCATTACTAGTTGGCCTGAGGGAAGCCAGGGTAGCTGGTGTCCAGTATTACACAGCCGAGAATGGGCAGTGACCTGAGAGAGCCCTGTCATCCACAGTGTGAGAGGGGCTGCAGAGCTACCAGGGGTCATGTCTGCACCACAGACAACAGTGCTGAAATTTAAAGAGAGAGGACCTTTCTGGAATGCTGCTTTGCATCTCTGTGGGTCAGCAGGTGATAGTCTGGCTGCGGGACAGCCACAGGAGGGAAGTACTGCAGCCACTTGGATACACTTGACAATTCAGAGTAATTCCAAGTGGTTCTGTATGAAATAAAGAAATGAATTTACCTTCTGCAGAAAGGGGGGGGGAGTCTCTTCCCAGCTCTGATTTAAACAGGTTTTCCTAAAGATTATTGACTTCCTGCAAATATGTCTTTGATTTATTTATTTTATTTTTACCTTTTTTTGAAGACATTTCAATGCATGTCTTACGTGTGCTTGTAGCCTGGGTGACACAGACTAGAAGGATGGTTATTTGGGGTTATTTGCTTCCTGAGCCTTCCGGTGAATCGGTTTCCTGTGTGCTGCAGTTCTGTGAAACAGCTTAATACACGTAATTCCATCCCATATGCTGGCATATGGGTGACACCATCTGTATGGGGATGTTTGTTTATCCTTGCAGTGTTTTAGGGTGTTCATCTGTGGCTCCATGGGTGAGCACAGAAGTGGTTTCTGCATTAGTCATGAGGTGTCATGTGCAAGTTTCTGCACAGGGGAAAAGCACATGGCAAGACCTGAGAAGTGACAGATTCTCAAACCTTCGTCTGGGGTATTCGTCTTGTAGCTCATGGCTTATTTCCCACTCTGCCACTGGGATCTGTTGGGTGCACCTTGCAGGTCTGTCCTTCCAGGCAACATGCTCTCTCTAGTCCTGTTGAGCTTAGTTGTACAACTTATTATTTCAGGCAGTTGGGTTTTGGTGCACTTGGCTGAAATTGGAAAGAGTTTTTATTCCTCATATTTCTTTTGTGAATAAGTTATTTGTAATTGTAGCAGTTCTCAATACCGCTTAGGCTAGATGGGTGAATTTATGAGCTTTTTAATAACTGAAATGAATTACTAGGCTAATATTATACGTTTGTTCGCATATTTGCTTCATCTTTCTGGTGTTGCCCTCTCTGAGCCTTTCCCGTCAGTGTTTGTTGCCTCACGTAAATTTCAAAATGCTCTTGTTTCCTCTTCCTGGCCTGATTCCTGCCCGACAGACATCAATGTGGTGCTTCCAGGCTGCCTCCTGTGTGCAGTGCTGGGAGGGCTGGATGAGCTTGGTAAGTCTCTGTTCCTCCCTTTTGGATCATAATAGAAGATCACTCAATGTATGCTGGAGGGAAGACATGAACTGAAACAAGGGCCTGTGCAGAGCACAGCTGGACTATTTGTAACCTCACTGGAAGTCTTTGGGCATTCACCCTCAGGTGGCCTCTCTCTCACCTGTCTCGCTCTTGCAGGATGATTTCCCTTGGTTGGACTCCCTTGCACCCACAGTCCATTCTGTGATTCAGCCCCTTTCTTTAATTCCCGTCTTGGCTGCTTAGTCTTGATGTTGCCAGATTTCCATACCTTTGGATTTCTAGGGTGAAGGGAATGTGTAATACTTCAGGTGGAGACCAAGTGAATTGGCTCTATGGCAAGTGTAACAGTAAATGTTGGATCACTTTAAACACCTTATAGAATAATCTGAATGTCCAGAAGGAGCTCAGACAATTTGTTTTTCAAAGGAAACACAGCAGTTCCAAGTTGTTTTTAAAGCAATTGTGATTTCTGTCTCTAATGTTGCTTTTTGACCTCTGTGGTGGAGTGTGAGATTTGTTAAGAATAACAAAAACATTCACCATCCCAGGCATCTCATCTTTTTGAATTGTGGGGTTTTTTTGTCTTCCTATTATGTTTTCTACCTTACAACACATTTGACAGTTATATCCAGCAAAACCAGACTTTTTTTCCTATAAATTACTCTGCTTTAATATAAAAACTCAGAATTTTCTTAATTCTTGAGTGGCTCTGGAACACAAACCTCTTTGGCTTTGAATCCATCAGTAGTCTTCAATGATTTCTTAATGCAGTCCAGTGGTATCCAGATTTTTTTCTTGAGTGAACCTGGAGGGCTGTAGAGTAGTCATAGTGACTGAGAGAAGTTCCCAAGGGCTGGAAGAGAGCAGATGTATCCCTCATATCTTCAAGGATGGCAAAAAAAAAAAGATCCAGGGAAGTACAGGCCAGTCAGTCTCACTGTAGTCCCTAAGAAGGTGTTGAAGAAAATCCTCCTGGAAAGCATTTCCACACATGTGAGAGGGTAAGAAGGTGATTGAGAGTGGTCAGTGGGGATTTACAGAGGGGAAATCATGCTAGACCAACCTGACAACCTTCAGCTGTGGTGTGGATTGAAAGCTCTTTGAACAACTAGGCCCCGAGGACCAGCAAAAGATGATGTTGAACTTTCACCCAGGACATTCAGTTCTAAGAAAGGACTGTTGGCCCAAATAGTAGGAATTTTCTTTGTAAGGAAAACCAGCAAGGCTTCCCACTCTGCTTTCTTAAATTTTCCTCTCTGCTTGTTGTCAGGAAGTAAAATCATGTGTGAGAAGAAATATATATGCCAGGACATTGTTTCAAGTTGCTGTACAGTGATCAGTCTTACTTGTCTTTCTCTGGAATAAATTTACTATTGGCTCAGCACCTTAGCTGATGTGTTACTGAGAACCATAATAAAAAGTCAAAATTCTTTTAGAGTTTTCTAAAAAGCAAAAAGATAAAACCTGTCTTTTTGTGCTTTTGATGTGCTTTTTCTTCTTTCTGCATGCATTAGTGCAGCAGGTATGTGGCATGTATTTTCTACTTCAGTTCTTTTTTGCTGAGGGAGTGAGAGAGGTTGTTTTCTTTTTAATCATTTCTCATCTGATTTAAATTTAAGTAGTTGGTCTGGTTTGGCTCACGTTTAAATTGTAGCAGGAAAAAATTGTGCAACTAGAATAAACTTAACTTCAAACTTTTTTTGCGCTAATGAACAGAGTGTGATATAACTGTTACTAACTGAAGCTGAAGCCTTTTTTCCCTGTCTTGAATTACTTGGAATATATCAGTAATTCAGCCTTCATACTCTCCTTGTGCTGAGCAGTAATATTATTTACAAAGTACTCAGTTTTACTGCTCTGGGAAATATAAAATAACTTTGGATCTTCTTCAGGCTGTGTTTATTATAGAGGTAGAAGCAAGGAGGGGAAAGTGGTTGTTTAAGCTTTAGCATTTTCAAGAATCTGTGAGAAGGACTCATGTTGGCTCTAGTGTGTGTCACTTTTTTACCCATTTTCTTCCTGATTTTCCCCTTACCCTTTACTTGTCCCTACTGTTTACTCAGGTGGTTTTTTCTTTTGTTTAATCTTCACTCCCTGAGGTGTATCTGGGGAATACCTATCACCTATTGAAGGTGCATGATGAGTAAAACTGAACATCCCTAAGATCAGCTCAGCATCGTGAGGGTTTTTTTATTCCTACTCCACTTTCTTTTATAAAAGTACATGAATGGTGCTTCTTACATCAAAAGCATAGAATAAATGTCTGTCCTTTACTGCGTGTGATGTAATTTCACTGGAGTGGATTATTTAATCTAAGTGACTTCAGAGTTTAGTCTCTTCTAAATATATCAAGTGGGACCAGGTGCCTGATCTGCTTTAATACCACGTACCTTTTATTAAGGGTTGATCAGCTGCCATTTCCATTTATATTTCCTGATGTTCTTTCTTGATTCAAAGTTATTTTTAAGTTACCCAGGTCAGGAAGGATATGAGTGGCGTGGAGTGCTGAGGGAAGCGTGGTTAATTAATGGAAAACATATCTGGAAGAGAGCTTTGGGAGCTTCTAAAGAAGAGTATTCAAATGTAATTGACTCATTTGATTAAAAACACTTATCAGAATCAGGCTGCCCCCTTTACCCTCTTAAAACCCCTTGAATTATGAATCCATCAAATTAATTATCAGAGTAATACTTTTGTCAATAACAGTATCCAGTTCTGCATGTACTGTATGTATAACCTGCAGCTTTTATTGTGGATAACTCATATCATGAGAATGTCAGTGTATACTAATTTACAGTTGTTATTTGGGAAACTGGAGTGTGTCAAATCAGCTTAAAACACCAGCAGTTTTACATGAACTATTTGAGAGAAGCACAAGGCTACTAAGGTGAAATGATGGAAAGTTTTAGCCTGGAGTTGCTGGCACCCTTGATTGTTTTCAACTTTGGGATTACAGCGTGGCACAACAGAGTATGTCATAACATTGTGGGGTTTTGTTTTGTTTTGTTTTGGTTGGGGTTTTTTTGTTTGTTTTGGGTTTTGTTTTGTGTTTTTTTAATTAAGGTCTTAAAGGAGAACAAGTAACTTAGTGAGACACTTCAAACCCATTTTGCAGGTGGGGGTGGACTTAGCTGTTTACAGTGTTTATATTGAACAAAAGCTGTCTCATAAAAGAAATTTTCACGGCTATGACTGCCAGTGGACTATAACATCCCTTTCTACCAGCAGTCAAGACTGGTACTACAAAGTCTCAATATGTCTTTTATTTTCCTTGTCTGACCCTTCTCTATCAGGTATCTGTGCTGGAAATCTTTGATCTCTCCCTTCCTTGATAAAGTTCTCTTTGACAGGCAGAAATAGCTGCAGGTTTTAATTATGCAGATGACGTTAGCCTTTCCTAAAGCTCTCTCCTGAGAGTAACAGAGAAAATATGTGGTGGTGTAAACTGTCACTGTGCAGTGAATGAATCCATGTGTGGGTCAGAGCCAGGTCACCTCCGTGTGCTTTGCTGTCCCCCCGTGCTGCTGCCTCTGGGCAACAGTTCATCCCTGTTCCTGGGCAGGGAGGGTGTGGGAACAGCATTGCTTGTATTTATGTCATCAAAAATATCCAACTACCCCGAGCAAATAAATAGCAGTAACAAGATTTATTCAGCAGGCTGGATGTGTTTAAACCCGTAGCAGCCATTTGGGTGCACAGAAAGGCTTAACCAATTCCAGCACCCTCTCTTAATTACTCAGAGAAGCTAAATTAGAAGGTGCTGCTTGTGTGTAGAGGAGCCAAAGCTGTGTAGCTGTGGGCGTCTTGAGAGCTGGGCATGCTTAGCTTACCATACATAGGTACAGGAAGGCACAGGAAGATACAGCAGACATCCCAGATTGCATTAAATGGAAATGTTGGCACCTGTTAGCATAATAGAGTAGACAGCAAAAGTACTTCTGATCAGTAATATAGAATGTGCAATATGGACTTAGAAGCATGGAGAGATGCACTTGTTTTGCTGTTGATGTTGATACTGAAAGATGCTCCAAGGATGTCCTTAACCTCAGCAGTTGAATTACCTGTTCTAAAAACTTACACGGAATTAGTTGTTGTTATGCACTGGCTGAGCAACATTGGCTTATTTTTTTGAAATGTTTGCCAAATACTTGTTTTAAGTTGTTTCTGGAGCTGGAACATATGGGGGTCTGTAGGTGAATTCAAGTGTTTAAAAAATGTTATTTTGTGTGTTATTAAATATTACATAAAATTTAATAAATTTTGTGTTATTAAATGTTAAATATATTAATATATTGGATACCCCAAAGCTTTGGAAAATTCCTAAGTTATGTTTCCAAAGTAAACCCACTTAACCCTCTCTCATCACTTGGATGACCTCCTTCTTGCAATCCTGAAATGTTCTTCCTAAATATATTGAGTTAAATGTATTTTATGAAGTTTGCCTACATTACTCCTGTCATCAAAGTCTTCCAAATGTGGTAGTAAAAATTCCTTTTTACTGTAAGTGGCACCCATCACACATTATGTACTCAAAGTCACACAGTGTTTTTTAAATTGATAGGTAACTTTCACATCCCTAACAAAGGTTGTGTTTTAAAAATAATGCTTGCACATCTCCTTTAGGGTTAGCCACATTACTAGCAAGCCAAATTGTTTTTCCAGAACCAGCTGACAACCATCAGGAATAATATGACTGTTTTAAGTATATACTGTTATCTAATGTTACTAAAAAAAAAGGGAGGAAAAAAGGTATTGAAAACTCACATTAAAATTGGTTTCCTAGTCAGACACCCAAACTCAGATTTGGAAACAGTTTGAGTTGTCTTTGAATATGCCTTGTTTGACTTGTCCTGATGGTTGCAGGACATGAGATAATTGACAATTATAGCTCTGTTACCCAGCAGAACTTTTCACAATTAACAAAAAATCTCTGAGGTACCCCTTCTGATTTCCTGTATTTTGGTGATGTATCCTTGTCTTTGTATGGAGAAACACTGCTGCATTCTCTTAGTTCAGTGTGAGCCGTTACTGTTTTCTTGAGACAATGGTCATATCCAGGACGTTAATATAAGTGCCTACAGTTTATCTGAGAGCCTTTAAATGCTGACGATTGCATACAGTTGGAGACCTTGAATTTTAGGGTATTTTTTTATTGAATAAATTTAAGGGATTTCTGCAGTGTTTCTGCAGTGATGTCATGCATTGCAGTTTTTTATCAGACAATGTTTGCCTCTTGACTTCCTTCCCTGTAAGACGAGTGAGGCCAAAAATACTGACAGAGCTTGTTTGTGTTTGCAGGGCTGCAGGCAAACCACTGTGTGCTTGGATGAAGTCTGTGGACAAGGAGGTTTATTGCTGTGGTGCGCAGAATACCTTTGTAAACATGTTTAGAAACAGAGCACTAGGCAACTTCTGAAGTGGTGGCACAAACACTGCAGGTATCAGCCCTGAGCTCTAAGTCAGGTTTAACTCCACGCCATTCATAATGGTTGGGGGCCCCTGGTGGTCTAGTGGTTAGGGTGCAGCACTCTCACTGCTGGAACCTGGGTTCAATTCCCAGTCAGGGAAAAACTCCCCCAGGCAGATGGAGCTCGTCTGCCCTGTAAGGCCATCCATCTAAGAGAAGGTCACTCTAAACAAACCTACGTCCTGAGGACCTCACTGCCACTGTCCAAGCTCGCTCGACCCTGGCAGATGAACCTCAGGATTAAAGGGTGGGCTCAGTGTGTCTCACCTAAAAAAAATCCACTGCACAGGCTCAAAGGGTAATGACTTTTCCCAAATATTCATTCACGAAGACTGGCCATACACATAATGGTTATGTAACTCATGTTACAGAATGATATCTTGGTTCTTCCAACAGCAGCAAGAGTTGAGTCTGGATTATGTCACAGGTCAACCACCACAGACTAAAAATTCAGTCTTCTCTCTCTCTTTGGCTCAACAACTGATGGATGGATAAATGTGTTCTTGTGTGGGGTGTGTGATGCTTTCCATAGGTGCTGTCTCAGGCTCCAGCAAATTGCAGCTGTCCTGCCCTGAACTGAACTTCATGCCTTTGCATGAACTCGAAGAAAATAGTAGGTTTTTTGGTGCTGTCTTATATTTTCAACCACCATTGCTCCAAATCCCCCAGGTTCCTCACCCTTTCCCTCAAAAAAAGGGCTTTGCTGCCCATGTGTTTAGATACACATGAGAAGCAACCTGAGGCACTGGGCACTATGTTGCTAAAACCATGTTGTATCACTTGTTGGAACACAAATGATCACTGTTCATTAGCACTGCAGCTAATGAACTGTTTGTGACATGGGATCACCACCATTCTAGTGGTGGTTTATACACACTGTTATTCAGAGCTGCAGTGACACACAAAAGATTTTTCCAAATTATGCAATTTGGATACTTTGCATTCAACAGAAGTATGTTGGTTTTACAAACAATTATTTTTCCACAACATGACTTAAACATACATAGTAGTTTCACAAGAAAAAAAAGTATTACTTTTCAGGGAAAATTAAGTTGTCTGTGTGTGCATAAGATGCATTTAACCTTTTTTTTACCTGTAAAGAACCCATAGAAAACTACATGGTGGCAGCTTTCTCATTTAGCAGTGAGATCTTCCTTTTGCGGCTCAGGAAAATTTCACAGTGGACTTCTGCCAAATGTGGCTATATATTTCAAAAAAATATGAAATACTTAGAATAACCGTCTATAATAAAAGTATATATTGGCAATGGATGACTGCCCAGGCATTTAACAGGGATGAGCATTTTGGGACAGGAAGAGCCAAGGGCAGGGAAAGGGATGAGTACACATGAAAAAATAAAGGAATAATCTAAATAAATGGGCCAATCTGGCCAGTACAACTGCCTGTTCATGCCCTGTACTTGATCAACACAGTTTTTGCTCTGAACTCCAAAATGCAAGAAATCAATTAGGACAATGTTGAAGTGTTGATTAAAAATCAAAAGGTATTTCTTTATGATACCATATTTTCATTTTTTCATTTTCAGGGCTAGGCTTCACAAACGAAGATTTGGGAAGGCTCTATCCACATTTGTTACAGGCACGCTGGTGGCTTATGAGGCCAATATGAGATAGACACGTCCGATTGCAAAAGGCACAGCAGAAAGACTCCTTAGGTGGTATATTCTGCAAGGCACAATTCTTTCTGCATTGCCTTTTCTCCTCAAGAGTGATCCTGTGTGCGTTCTCAAAGGCATCAGCAGCGTTATAGATGGTGTGTCTCCAGACCTCCCGACTGGAGGCCAGAGTAGACCAGTTATGTTGGTCAATATGGCCAAGGCTGAGATGTTGTTTCAGGGAGTCCTTGTATCTTCTCTCTGGGACTCCTCTCTTGTGGCAGCTGGTGGCAAGATGATACCATGTAGTGAGACCTTAAAAAGCCACTGAAGACTTCAGAAGTAGGTATGTAGGGATTCAAAAACGCATTTGGCAAAGTTTGAGAAGAAAAATGGCCATTTTAATGGAGAGCTCTTCTAAAGCTATGTATCCAAATCGAACAATTATTTGGAAAATCTTTTGTGTATCACTGCAGCTCTAAATAACAGTCCCATGTATGCGAACAAACACTGGAATGGTGGTGATCCCGTGCCACAAACAGTTCATTAGCTGCAGTGCTGATGAACAGTAATAATTTGTGTTCCAACAAATGGTACAACATGGTTTTAGCAACACGAGCTCAGTGCCTCAGGTTGCTTCTCACATGTTGTTGTTTCAGTTACCTGCTATAAGAATTTTATGCTCTGCTCACCTGAAACAAGCTCTTTTTAACCATGTTTTTGGTGAAAGTGGAGAGAGAGGGTTTTGCCACACCAGCATTATAAACTGTGCCTGTGCCCTATAAACAGTTTCTGATTTTTTGACTTTGGAAGTTCCCACATTACTTTAAAAATAAATTTCTAATACTTTTTGTGACTATAAAAATCTCCATAAATGATACCAAATTATTTTTTTCAATTCTTAGATTTCTTTTATGAGTCTGAGTAATATGTAGCCTATAATATTTATTTTCTTTAATATTTAAGGGTGGAAAAAATTAGGATAGCAGATGTAAGATACAAGTTTTCTATTCTCTAAGGCATCATAATTATAACACATCTATTGATCTGTGTTTTCACATGTTTTATGTTTTGTGGTTTCTTTTTTGCAGTGGTAATAGATAAAAACTTTGGTATAATGGGGTTTCTCTTCTTTATACTGAATAAATAATGAGTGGTAAGTTTTGGCTGTATCTTTTGAGGGTTTTGCTGTTGAGCAAGTGATGTGATCTGCTGCATGCAGGTCATTTTAAACCCTTTAACATGAGGACAGTGAAGAGTGGAGATGGAACATAGAAGGGATTGAGCCAAAAATCCGGTTCTTTGGTATGTGAGGACCTTCAGCATGTGGTACATTATCAGTGTCTAGAAAGTTGCTGAGAACAATGTGTGGTGCAAATTGAAACTGCATTATCTTAATCTCAGTGTAAGTGAAATCAGGGTCAGACCTGAAGACCATGGACTCCTCTGCATTTAGTTAAAGTTTTTCCACTTCTTTCAGTGGTGATTAAGTCTCAGCCTGGTGGTCATAATTCAGCCATAAGAGGACAAATAAAAGGACAGAATGCTATGAATTAAACACCCACTGTCCTTGATTATTCTAGTGGAGCTCACAGAGCTGTATGGTGAGTGTTTTGCGGAAGCACATTGAAAATCTTCATCACAACTCTCTATCTGTGTAAATAACTGTAGTTGGACTACTGACCTTCTTAGCAGGACTTAGTGTTTTCCTGTACACAAGCCCCAAATTATGCTGAGACATCTGTCACTTTGTTATATTGCAAACTCTCCCGCAGCTGATTTTATTAGGACTCTGCTATATAACTACTTTAGCTTAATGACATTATTGCTGAAAAACATGAACAAGTTGCTCTTCAGTTTAGTGTCACAAATTTAAATGGTAGTCATTTAGCTGGAGCACTGGTATAGAATGGTACTTGCAGAAATTTAAACAATTATCTGATATAAATATTTACAAGAGATATATAAAAATATAATATAATATTATATATTTATAATATATAAAATACATAAATATATTTGGTAACTTGAAATATCTAAAAACAAAACCTTTAAAAGTGTAGAGAATGTGAAGATTTGTTCAACTATTCAAGCTGCTTTTTTGTAATAGAAAAATATAATTTTTTTAATGATTGACAAGTAAACGTGGTTAGTTGTGCTGCAAGAAAAAATTAAGTACCTATCTCTTAAGACAAGAATAATCTCCTTTCAGCACTGGTGGTGGAAGTAAAGCATTTGCCTACTGTGTTTTGTTACAGCACACGACTTTATTTTAGAATTATAGAAAGAATAACTCTTGCATCTCAATCACAGAGTAGCCACTGAGAGCAGCCACTAAGAGTTGTGGTTTTGTGATTTTACTGCCTGTACTGGGGAACAGTTTGCTCTTCCCCATTTATCTGAATCATTTAAGGACTAGCCAGTGGCTATGGTCACAGACAGGATAATAGGTGGCTTATTTGAGCCAGGATGGTAAAACCCATAACCACAACATGTGACTATTTGCCATGCCCATGTTCTGTGTTCTGTTTATGCACAATTTATTTTATAACACTGCTATGTACATGTTTTTACTCTGCAGTTTTTGACAAACAGCTGTAATTTGTGTTCACAGAGCCAACAATGTTTTGTTCTAAAGAAAAGAAATGGGAAGAGAATAAAAATTATCCCATGTGTCTTGTCAATTGAGTTTAAAGTAGTTTTCATGCTGACTGATTGCATTTTCCACACACCTTTGAGGTGTGTGAGAA
This sequence comes from Manacus vitellinus, assembly GCF_001715985.3. NCBI lineage: Eukaryota > Metazoa > Chordata > Aves > Passeriformes > Pipridae > Manacus > Manacus vitellinus. The sequence continues at coordinate 12,083,291 of NW_021939718.1, read as the reverse complement.
ACAAGCTTTCACATGTCACAGTTCACCCTTGAGCTGTTTGCTTACAGCATCTTCTTCCCAGGACCACACAAGACTTGGGTCACTCCATCTGCACCCAAACTTGGGTTGAAGGTTGGACTTGCTGCTCTTGGAGGTATTTTCCAACCCTGATGATTCTGTGATTCTCTATGCCCCCCTCCTGTTTCATCCACAACTGAGGATTGTGGGTGAGCATTATGCCAGCTCTGTACAGCATTTAAGCAGCGAGGAATTAAGGCATAATTAAAGGTTTCATTCCCAAATTGCCAAGATCAGAACAGTACCTGTGCTTTGGGTAGGTTCTCTGTGGTTGGATCACACAGAACCTCCTCACAAACTTCTGAGTGGAAATCTGTGTGTATGTGATGATAGTTATAGGAATGTCACTTTGAAGATAGAATTTTGCTGAACAGTATTCTTCCGCTTCTCATTTTTCTCCCTTACTGCAGCTGGCTACATCATTCATGTTTCTGTAGCAGAAGAGTAATTTGATGTGATTTTTATGCTACTTCTTTCTTTCTTTTTTTTTCTTGGACATGAGAATAAAATCTATAATGCTACAAGACAGTATGTTTCCCCAGTTGTGTTCAAAATGGGAACTTTGGAACTTCTTGCTTCAGTTATCAAAAGCACTTTTGCATTGTTTTGTCTTTGGGAAAGATAATTTTAAGGTCTTGACAGAAATTGCTTTGTGGGTTTCTCATTCCTCTTTAAGAAACCTGAATGGGGTTATCTTTCTGACACCATGTCAGGCAGTAGGATGGCAATCTCTGTAATTACTACAACTCCTGCAATAGAAGTAGTATCCCATTTTTATGCAACTGATAGAACAAAGAAGTTTATTAAATTTTTTATACTACAAAAGTTAGAGAGGAGGTGTCAGAAATAGAATTGTAAGAATGAAGGCAAGAAGTGTAGGAATCCATGGAGGGTTTCCTCGGATGGTGGTCTTCAACTTTTTTTAAACATTATTTTTCATGAAAAAGGTAGTTCTGAAAGACCTGAAAAAGCCCTCATTATTTACTACATTTTTTTCTCCCGTGCAATTGAGCAGCTGGTTTGATTTAATAAATCAAATTATCCACTGACCCACAGCAAAATGTTTGGCTTAGAACAGAGTTGCATTAAGCTTTGCTGGTCTCTAGCGCTGTGGTGGCTCAAAGAAGGGCTCTCACCTTTTCTTGTATATCTTGGCTCCTTGGGGCTTCTACCTATCGTAGAGTTATACCTGGAATAAGGAGTACATCCCATTACAGTCCCTTTTAGGCAGGTACAGGTTGATCTGGGACAGGCTTCAAACAAGGCAGGTTTTGGTCAGTCCATCACAACTGATTGAATCAATACAAAATGATTTTTTTTTTTTTGCTTTGATTTTATATTTCTACATAAGTCTTGACTGATAAAACATTAGAATTTCCTGTAGGATAGAAAGGTGTGTATTTTTTTCCCTATTACTACTCCCCACTCCTCCCTTGCCCAGCTCTAGTGTAGATCAAAGCAGAAGATATAAGTAGCATTTTTTGTTTTACTAGAAATATTCCTCAAGAAAAGATGACTTAAAGAATATTTTGTTTGTTGCTTCAGGAAAAAAAATGTTTTCAGTAAGAAACTGGTTGCGGCTTTTAACTGATCTGAAAGCTGTAACTGATTTCCTACTGTATTTTTACATTATGCTTTGTATGCCTGCTACTGAAGAAAATTATGTTCTTTATGGTTTTCTTAGTATAGACAATGCCTCTTTTTCTTGTTATCAGCAGCAGAACTGGATAGCTTTTTCATCCTTACTCACCACTGTAAATTTCCGTGCCTTTGAAAAGCGTAATATTCATGTGGGCTACAAAGCTCCAAAAAAATGAGAGGATTTTGAAAAGAGAAATTGAATTTCTGACATAGTCTTCCCACAGTACATTCCAGTGAGTTAAGAACAAAAAACAACAGAAACTGTTTGTGTTTAAATGCAGCTCTTGGTGATAAACTGCTTCTCAAATGTTTTAATGGAAATTGATGGCTTAAAAATGTGATTTTTTTTTGTGTGTATATTAAAAAAAGAGAGAAAAATATGTATTTTGGTTAAAATTGAAATAAAAGAGAGGCAATATACTTTGTTTGACAGGAAAAGGAATTTCAGTTAAAAGTCAGACTTTCGTGTGCAAATGGAAAAAAGAAATGTGAAGCAAAATGAATTTTTTCCATTTGCCATGTGAATACTTCTTTGATCATTCAGGCTTTACTATTACATTACAAAAAAACCATGAATCTTTAATATAGTTTAGTGAAACTCCCAGGAGAAGGGCAGAGATCGTAAATTCTAAACCTTGCTTTTGTTAGCACTAAAAGAAAGTGCAGTAACATCCCCCGAAATAATTTTCCCTGTATCCAAGCTGAAGCTGATTTGGTCACTCTGCTTTACTTGCTGTTCTGGGTTTTTCAGCAATTTGTTATGAAAAGGCCTGTGAAACAAACACAGTGGAAGGCAGAGCTTCACTTGAAAGTTTCTTTGATGGCAAGTTCAAGACCTAATAAACTGTGGATCGCTGTCAAACTGGCAAGAAATCAGTAAATTTGGTTGTTTTCCTGCTGCAAAAGAAAAATGAGGATGCTTTTCCGCACGTCTCAAGACAGGGCTTCATAGGATTTGTTGTGGAATAACAACAATGGGAAGGCTTTCCTGCTCAAAGATGATGTCCCTCAGGAGCTCAAAATTGCTTGTATTTATTCAGGTTAGCTGGAGAACGCTATTGCTGCTGGGGATGTGTATTGACATAGAAAGCAGATTTTGAGGTTGCATAAGAAGGAGGAACATAAAATATTCTCTTTGTGGAAAATGAACAGAAAATCCCATTGTTCTGCATACAATTTGCTCTCTTCCGGGAGAGTGAAAGTAATGCCTGTACTTTACTGCCCCCGCTTTCTCCCTTCTGTAACTCTGTCTTCCCCAAAATGGTGATGCCAGCTCAGAATCACTCTTGATTCTCACTCACCTGTGCCTTGCAGGGAGGTGACATGTGACCATCATGTCCATGCTTCGAAATCCTCAAATCACATGTTAAATCACAGCAGTATTAGGCTTTGCCGCTGTCCAGAGTGTGCAGGACACTTCTGGGAAGAGATGACCTGACCATGATCATTGAGCCTGAGAACACCCAAATCTCATGAAACGCAGCCCTGCTTTGCCCTTGCCAGCTTTGTTACAGGTCTGCACTGGTAATTGTTGACTTGCTGCAGAAAGTATTTCGGAAAGTCTGTAAAAGAAAATGGCATTAAATAATACCAATTAAATGGTATTATTTAAATGTGTGTAATATGAAATGTCCTAATGAGCTGCATTGAGAATCAAATCATAATGGACACACCTTATCATGAGCATGATCTCAGAAGAACTAGTAGTGACAAATGCTGTTGTCACCTAGGAGTTTCAGAGCATCTGGAAATCTCTCAGTTATCAGAAGGGTACTTCCAGAGATCAGGATTAACTAACACCATGCCAGAATATGCTCATCAGATAGAAAACTCATGCCTAGCATGAATAAAGAGGTTCTTCAACTTTTCTATCATTAATCTTTCTGTAAAGACATTGTGCAAAAATGCACAAATTTCATGATAGAAATTGCTCGACACCCAGAGTTGTCATAGCTCTAGGGGAAAAGGAGTTGATGGAAGTGTATTATCAGTAAACGGGTGTCTGAAAGTAATTTGACAATGGAGCTGGGGAAGGGTCTAGAGCACTAGGAGTGGCTAAGGGAGCTGGGAGGCTCAGCCTGGAGAAAAGGAGGCTCAGGTGCGACCTTCGTCCCTGCAACTCCTGACAGAAGTGTGGAGTCAGGGGGAGGTCAGGCTCTGTTCCCAGGGGACAAGGGACAGGACAAGGGGAAACTGCCTCAAGTTGTGCCAGTGGAGAGTCAGGTTTAGCTGGGGTCCGAAGGAGGGAGGGGAGAAGGCCGCAGCACTGCACAAAAGGTCCGAAAGGTTGTGATGCAATGCCAAGTTTAATGGGGGTGCACAAGAGTTTTATAAACTCTGGCGTGGAATGCCACCAGAAAATAGGGTGGAGCATGAGACAGACAACCAGGGAAACGAATCGGGGTAGGGACACAGGCGAAGGGGGAGGAACGTGGGAGGAACTGGGGAAGGAAAGGGCGAATGGTAACTGTCTCCCCTGCAGCTTCTTCAGCCTGTCAGAGAGGGAAGCAGGGAAGCAGGCATGCCTGGGCACGCCCGGGAACTACAAATCCCAGGGAAACATACAATGTATATATTTATAAACACATAAGAACTGTAAAGTCCGTATAATAAAGTCCTTTCAATTGCTGTGTGACTTTTTCCACTCCTGAAACCGCTCCCATCCTGAATCTTGCTCCTCCACAAGGTTTGATGTTGGGAAAATTTCTTCACTGAGAAGGTCGTCGAGTCCTGGCGCAGCGGCCCAGGGCAGGGGTGAAGCCCCGTCCCTGGAGGGATTTAAAAGTCATGTGCATGTGGCACCTGGGGACATGGTCAGTGGTGGCCTTGGCAGTGCTGGGTTAAGGCTTGGACTCAATGGTCTTTTGTGGTGTAAATGATTCCATGTTTCTATATTTCTGTGATTTTGTAACTCCTTTTAGTGTACTTGCTTTAAACCCCTTTCACATCTCATACTCAGACGTTCAGTCAAAGTGATCTTGGTGTTTGAATGAGTGGAAGGTCCTGCCAGTGGATGTAAAAATTGGGCCAGCACAATCTTGGCCATGTGTGAACAGAAATGTGTTTAATGAGTAAGAAATAGATTATGTTTTCTACTCCAAGTAACTTCCTATTACTTTCTCATACCAACTTTGTTCTTTGATTAACAGTGGTGGAATGACAAGCATGATTACAACCAGAGCATTCACAACCATCTTGTAGGGGAACAAAAATCCAGCCATTGTCTAAAAGATGTGAATTGCTTCTATCGTATTATTAGAGAATGTGAGTAATTGTTGAATTACTTACAAAGGGAACTTCAACATGTCCTTTGCTATATGCATGACACTAATTTGGGTGAAAAATCAGTTATAATGGCTGCATGCTTAAAGGACTTTACACTGCATAAACTTCAAAGTCTCTGTTACTGTTCTATTGAGTGTAGCGCAGCTAATGTAATTTGAGAGATATTAGCAAAAACCTGAAAAGAAAACACATAATGTAGTTCCAGCTGGGTAAATTATTGAAAACTAAATGTATGCTTAAGTGGGCCTTTGACAGCAAATATTATAAAATGTGGATTCCGTGTGTAATTCTATTGCTTTTATAGCCTGAAAATAACTTTTATTTTACCCAAACCATGAACACATTTCTGCAATCTCCAACCAAATTTTGGAAACTGATTTTCAGCTCTCCATTACTGTAGTACAATTCAGTTCTTATCCTTCATATAAAACATTGGTGGCTGTAACACTCTTGTCATTGTGAGACTTTTGTTAAAATATGCAAGGTGGGTTAGTTGCTTGCAGTATTTTTGGCTTACTGGTACAACAGTGTCAACAGTTAAGGAAATTTCAGTGAATCCTTGTACAAAACCAGAGGTTGACAATGGACAATCAGAAGTTGAAATAATACTCCTGAGGATTAGGGAAGGATTGTCATAAGGACTGAATCTTAATTGTTGCTTGGCCAAGGTGAGGTGCTTTTTTGTTTGGTTGGTTGGTTTGGTTTTGTTTGTATTTTGTTTTGTTTGTTAGTTTTAGTTTGGGGCTTGTTTGTTTTTGTTTTTTTTTTTAATTGAAAACTTGGAGAATTTAAAGGATAGCAATCTCAAGAGTGTGTGCAGAAATGTCACAGAAGTTTGATCCAAACATTTTTTAGTGGGTGAGGTATGACAGGACTCAGTCACTGGATCTTTCATATCCTGAGACATTTTATCTCTCTGTGTATCTCAGTGAACCCCACATACTGAGGGGTTTAGTAGAGTAGCCCAAACTATCACCTAGTGGTTTTGAACGTCCTGGTGAGCTAATAGATGGAGTTCTAGTTCTCTAAATGGCTAAGCACCACTTTTCTGCTCACAGTCCTTAGGGACAAGGTTGGGAAATGTATTTTTAATGAAGAACTTGTTTCTGTGTGAGATATGGTTACAGAGTGCTGTGTTCAGCTCTGTGGAGTTTCATGGACTTCTGGAATGTCCTTCTCAGTCCTCCTGAGTTCAGTCTGGTGGGCAGACCAGCCAGTACTCCTTTTGGTCGAGTGTGAGCAAGTGGAAGATGGAGGTCCAAGCTTCTGCTGTTGGAATAACCTCTTGCTTAAAACCAGGTTCTGTTGTTTTTCTTGCCAGTTTTTTACAAGGTTACAGCCAGAGTATGGCTGTCAGAGAGCATAGTGGCAACAAGAAGACATTTTCCCATAAAATCATTCAGGTTTCATGAAAACATTGTATGTGACTCTTTGCAGTGGTATCTTTTTCTTCATCAGAGCTCTGGCAATCTCTGATGCTGGTGTGTGACTGTTCCAGTCTTGTACCTCATCTCACAGATTACTGCAGTTTCTTGAAATTTGAGTATTTGGGGTTTTTTCTGAAAATGTTTATAGATAGAAATTATTATATATAACAGAGATGTAACAAGGTCTAGGATGTGCTGACTTCTTATTCTTGCTTCCCTCTTGTCATGTGTTGGCTCACTTCAGGGAGAGAAGCTCTGTTTATAGCGATCTGGAATTGAACTGTTTTCAGGAGATCTATATTTGGGCATCTTTGCACATATCCTTGTGTCTAAAATGGGCACCATAATTCTTACCTTGTAGAGGAGTTTGAAGATTAGTTACTGTCTGTAAAGAGCTTTAAAAATGTCAAATCTGGTGTTCGTATATATTCAGAATATAATTCGGAAGCCAACCAAATAATGTTTTCTGGAAATTAATACTTCAGAATTACTTGCTCTATAGAATTTGTTTGTGAGCATGACTTAGGGTAGGTATACCTTTTTTATTTTTTATTTTTTATTTTTTATTTTTTTTATTTTTTATTTTTGTGTATATATGATGGTGTTTACTGAGGAACCCAGGCTCCACTCCTGCATTGCACACTGTATGGATGCAATCTTCAAAATCGGCCTCTTTATATAATTTCATTATTTAGCTGTTTATTCATTTTTTAAAATGAAGCTGCATATTTTCAGCAGTGAGGGTAATGTGTTATCTAGAACAATTGAACTTGGACTCAGGAAGGTTTTTCATTACTTTTTATGTTGGGATTGATGGAGGGTCCATGTCTCACCTTGGTCCTGTATATTTGATGCAGGAGCTCTCTAGAGAGATTTTTCTGGTCCATATTACGTAAGTAATCGGAATAGAAGTTTATAAATGTTCCTTTTGGCCTTTAAAGTCTGATCATTTCATTAAAATGCAGGGATTTTGCAGGACAAACCAAATGCTGAGATAGTTTATAGCTGAATTGATATGGAGGATCTCTGCATCACTTGGCTTTCAGAGGAGAAGGCTGGATAGCAGGGATTCTGACTGTTGTTTGGACAAGGATGGAATGGCTGTCAGTACATAGAGAAAGGTCAGGGTTGTGAAGAATGGTGAATTAATGAGACAGGGTAAAAAAAAAAAAAGAGCAAAACACACAAAGTTTAAGTCCTGAAAAACATATAACACTGCCACTGATTACAGTAATACCTGTAGTCTTTTTCTGTGTGTGTCCTAGTTAGGACAACTGAGATCAGTTCATCATGGTGGGTGTAACCCAAAACTGTATTCTATAGCCTTCCATGTCATTTCCCAGAAACTAGACTATTGTTGTCAATAGACTATTCGCACCCTCTGCCCATAGAACCTGACTCCTCAGGCTATAAACTAGGTGTTAAGAGGCCTGTGAGATAGGAGGATGTTTCTGTCCTCACACCCTTTGTGAAACTCCCCACCCTGAGGGGAGTACCAAGCATTCCTGCCTGAACTGGAGGATATATAATCTTGGAGTTTTGGAACATTTTTCAACCCACTTGTGGGATCCAGAGGACGGCTGCATCTCATCGCTCTCAACCAGACTTAGACCACCACTGGACTGCGATCACCAGTTCTGGCCAGACTGCAGCAGCTCTCCCACCAGCAGGTTCTTCCCCTCTCCCTTTACTTTGGACTCAAACAGGGCCCAAGGAACACCACTTTGTTCAGGCCCCAGGGTACTGGGTTATACATTTGGGTTTTTGTGGGTTGAGACCAATTGTTTGTTTGTATTATTGTACTTACTGTATTATTTTAATAAATTGTTATTCTGACTTATAATCTCTCCTTTGAGTTGGGTTCATTCCCCCTGCTGGTTAACTTTTAAACCAGCACATTTTGGCGCCCAAACGTCGGGCAGAGAGAGAGAAGTCAGAATCACAATTTCATTTGAAGCATTTGTCTATTTGAATATAGAAACTCCCTGATCACCATGTTGTTTGATGCACTCACATGGATGTTGTATTTGAGCCTGTTCATATTTCCACAGATGGGTATTATTTGCCTGTTTTGATGCTCTCTTTAAGACCAGGGAGAGGGATCCAAATTGCTTTATTAGTATATTATGTTTATGTCATTCTAACATCAGAAGCAATGAGTTTCATTGTAAATGTGTATTCAGTCCTGTTTGCCTGTCCTGGTTTGGGTTGCTACCTCTGGGGCCTCATTAAAAATCGTACCCAGCTTTTTGGGGGAACAGGGGTGGATGGTTTCCAGCCTCCCACCTCCTTCTTCCCCTTCAGACCTGCTACAACAGTTTTTGAAAATATTGAGTTCCCTTTTGATGTTAAGGACAGCACAATGTTATTGTTAGTGTTGCTCTGTCTGCTCTGTACTGTGTACACCATGTTTAGGGTCAGAAAAGTGCCTTTTAGGGAGGTTGTTTGGACACCTGCCCTGGGAGCAGATAATGCTGAGTGGCACGGGAAGTGGGAGGACATCAGCCAGTATTTGGAAAAGTTTTCTCCTCCAATGATCTGGAAATTCACCCCTGAACAACTGCAGGATCCTGTTAGCATGATAAGACTGGTGAAGGAAAAATGCTCTGGCAGCTCCAGAGATGGCCAGCTCACAGCAACCTGCTGGGCCCTGGCCACTGCCTACCGGGCACTGCTTGACATGGCACAGCACTGTCAGGGCGAGGAGAGAAGGAGCAAATCCGCAGACACCACGTCCACCCAAACCACAGCTGAGTCAGAGGGAGAAAGAAATAAACCAACCAGCACCGTGTCCACACAAACCATCGAGGAGCCAGAAGAACAAGCAAAACCAATAGCAGTCGCCCCTGTCCAGAAAAGGAAATCAAAGACTAAATCAGTTCGCATAGCAAATGATGACGAAGAGGCGGGACCTTCACATCCACCGGAGGAGACAGAGCCAGAAATAATCACTCGGTCCCTATCCCTGGGTGAGCTACGTGAGCTCCGGAGAGAGTTCACACGACAGGCGAACGAGTCCATTCTGACCTGGCTGCTCCGAATCTGGGATGCCGCAGCTAACGATACGATCCTAGATGGGAGTGAAGCCAGACAGCTGGGATCCCTGTCTCGAGATGTAGTCATTGATCAGGGGATTGGAAGGAGGCAGGAAACTCTCAGCCTCTGGCGGCGACTGTTGTCCAGTGTGAGGGAGAGATACCTTTGCAAGGAGGACCTCCACGTACAGCAAGGACAGTGGAACACGATGGAACAAGGTATCCGGTGCTTAAGGGAGTTAGCTGTACTGGAGATAATCTTTTCAGAGGATGAAAGATTCCCTAAGAGTCCAGATGCCGTACAGTGCACCTCCCAAATGTGGTTAAAGTTTGCACGACTCGGGCCAGAAATGTATTCCCGCTACTTAGCAACGCTGCAATGGAGGGAGGGAGAGGACAAGGTGGGAGCATTGGTTAGCAAACTCAGGATTTATGAAGACACTGTCACCGCCCCATTACGAGCCCACGTCTCATCTGTGGAAACCAAACTGGCTGAACACGTCCGAAGCCTGGAAGAGAAAATTGAAGAGGGACACCAGAAGCTAAGAGAAGAGATTAAGGAAGGGATTTTCCATATCTCGCCAGGACAAACAAGAGTCTCTGCTATCAGGAGCCAGCGCCCCCCAGCTAAGGAGAGAAGGTACACTCCACGTGGCGATCTATGGTTTTACCTCCGTGAGCATGGAGAAGATATGAGGAAGTGGGATGGGAAACCCACCTCTTCCTTAGCAGCCCGGGTACGTGAACTGAAAAGAGGAACAAATACCATAAAGAACTCTTCAAGGGTAAACGTTGCTCCAGTCTCTCGTGGGCAAGACTCCAGACGGTACAGGAATGATGATACGTCTGATCCTCTTGAAGGGACCTCCAGGTCATACCCCCAAGAAGAGCACAATGAGTACCATGACCAGGACTAGGGGTGCCCTGCCTCTAGCCAGGTAGAGGAGAGGGACAATCGAGTCTATTGGACTGTGTGGATTCGGTGGCCTGGCACATCAGAGCCACAAAGATATAAGGCTTTAGTGGACACTGGCGCACAATGTACATTAATGCCATCAAGATACGTAGGGGCAGAATCCATCTCCATTTCTGGGGTGACAGGGGGATCCCAACAGCTGACTGTACTGGAAGCTGAAGTGAGCCTGACTGGGAAGGAATGGCACAGACACCCCATCGTGACTGGTCCAGAGGCCCCGTGTATCCTTGGCATAGATTACCTGAGGAGTGGGTATTTCAAAGACCCAAAAGGACTTCGTTGGGCTTTTGGCATAGCTGCTGTGGAGACGGAGGAAATTAGACAGTTGAACACCTTGCCTGGTCTCTCAGAGGACCCCTCTGCTGTGGGACTGCTGAAGGTTGAAGAACAATTGGTACCGATAGCCACAGCAACAGTGCACCGTCGGCAATACCGCACCGACCGAGACTCTGTGACCCCTATACATAAGATGATCCGTGAACTGGAGACCCAGGGGGTGGTCAGCAAGACTCGCTCACCCTTTAATAGCCCTATATGGCCAGTGCGTAAGTCCAGCGGAGAGTGGAGGCTGACGGTGGATTACCGTGGACTCAATGAAGTCACACCACCCCTGAGTGCTGCTGTGCCGGACATGCTGGAGCTCCAGTACGAGCTGGAGTCCAAGGAAGCCAAGTGGTATGCCACCATTGACATAGCCAATGCTTTTTTCTCCATTCCTTTGGCAGCGGAGTGCAGGCCACAATTTGCTTTCACTTGGAGAGGTGTGCAGTACACCTGGAATCGACTGCCTCAGGGGTGGAAACACAGTCCCAGCATTTGCCATGGACTGATCCAGACTGCACTGGAAAAGGGTGAGGCTCCAGAGCACCTACAGTACATTGATGACATCATTGTATGGGGGAACACAGCGGGCGAAGTCTTCGAGAAAGGAGAGAAGATAATCCAGATTCTCCTAAGAGCCGGTTTTGCCATTAAACGGAGTAAGGTCAAGGGACCTGCTCAGGAAATTCAGTTCCTAGGAGTGAAGTGGCAAGATGGACGCCGCCTAATTCCAATGGAGGTGATTAACAAAATAGCAGCCATGTCCCCACCAACCAGCAAGAAGGAAACACAGGCTTTCCTAGGCGCTGTGGGCTTTTGGAGGATGCATATCCCCGAGTATAGTCAGATTGTAAGCCCTCTCTACCTTGTGACACGGAAGAAAAATGATTTCCAGTGGGGCCCCGAACAACAACAAGCCTTTGAACAAATTAAACAGGAGATTGCCCATGCAGTAGCCCTTGGGCCAGTAAGGACAGGACAGGACGTGAAGAACGTGCTCTACACCGCAGCCGGGGAGAATGGCCCTTCTTGGAGCCTCTGGCAGAAAGTGCCTGGGGAGACCCGAGGACGACCGCTGGGATTCTGGAGTCGGGGATACAAAGGATCTGAAGCCAGCTATACACCAACTGAGAAAGAGATCCTGGCTGCCTATGAAGGAGTTCGAGCTGCCTCAGAAGTAATCGGCACCGAAGCGCAGCTCCTCCTGGCACCCCGACTACCAGTGCTGGGCTGGATGTTCAAGGGAAGAGTTCCTTCCACACATCATGCCACCGATGCCACGTGGAGTAAGTGGATCGCTCTGATCACGCAGCGAACCCGGATAGGGAATCCTAATCGCCCTGGGATTCTGGAAATTATCACCAATTGGCCCGAAGGTGAGAGTTTTGGACTATCCTCTGAAGAAGAGGAGGAGAAGGTGACACGGGCTGAGGAGGCCCCACCATATGACAAGCTACCAGCAGATGAAAGGCGATATGTGCTCTTCACGGATGGCTCCTGCCGCATTGTAGGGACAAACCGAAAATGGAAGGCAGCTGTATGGAGTCCCACACGGCGAGTTGCAGAAGCGACCGAAGGACAAGGTGGGTCAAGTCAGTTTGCAGAGCTTAAAGCCGTTCAGTTGGCTTTGGATATAGCTGAACGAGAGAAGTGGCCAAGACTCTATCTCTACACTGACTCATGGATGGTGGCCAATGCTCTGTGGGGATGGCTGGAAAGATGGAAAAAGGCCAACTGGCAGCGCCAAGGGAAACCCATCTGGGCGGCGGAGATGTGGCAGGACATCGCTGGCCGGGTAGAGAAGCTGAGTGTGAAGGTCCGTCACGTAGACGCTCATGTAGGCAAGAAACGGGCTAATGAGGAGCATTGTAACAACGAGCAGGCGGACCGAGCTGCCAGGATTAAAGTCTCTCAGGTAGATCTGGATTGGCAGCACAAAGGAGAATTATTTCTGGCTCGATGGGCCCATGACGCCTCCGGTCACCAGGGGAGAGATGCAACATACAGATGGGCTCGTGACCGAGGGGGGGACTTAACCAAGGACATTGTCTCACAGGTCATCCATGACTGTGAGACATGTGCTGCCATCAAGCAGGCCAAGCGGGTGAAGCCTCTATGGTATGGTGGACTGTGGTCGAAGTACAGGTATGGGGAAGCCTGGCAAGTTGACTACATCACGCTCCCCAAAACCCGCCAAGGTAAGCACTACGTACTGACCATGGTAGAAGGAAGCACTGGATGGTTGGAGACATACCCCGTGCCTCATGCCACTGCCCGGAATACAATCCTGGGCCTTGAAAAACAAGTCCTGTGGCGACACGGCACCCCGGAGAGAATTGAGTCTGATAATGGGACCCATTTCAAGAATGGCCTTGTAGACACCTGGGCCAAAGAGCACGGCATTGAGTGGGTGTATCATATCCCCTACCATGCACCAGCTGCTGGAAAAGTTGAGCGGTGCAACGGACTGCTGAAAACCACTCTGAAAGCACTGTGTGGGGAGACTCTCAAACACTGGGAGCTGCATTTAGCAAAGGCCACCTGGTTGGTCAACACCCGAGGTTCCATCAATCGAGCTGGCCCTGCCCAATCAGAACTTTTGCATACTGTAGATGGAGATAAAGTCCCCGTGGTACATATGAGAGGAATGTTAGGGAAGACTGTTTGGATTAGTCCCACCTCAAGCAAAGGCAAACCCAACGAGGGATTGTTTTTGCTCAGGGACCTGGTTCCACCTGGTGGGTAATGCAAAAAGATGGGGAGACACGTTGTGTACCACAAGGGGACCTAATTTTGAGTGAGAATGGTCTGTAATGTTTCATTGTATATATATAGATAGATAGATAGATAGATAGATGTATATAGTTTTAAAGGGATATAGTTTTTAAAAAGGGTTAATTTGGGCATGACATGGATGGCATAGAATAAGGGGTGGATAATGTCCTAGTTAGGACAGCTGAGATCAGTTCATCATGGTGGGTGTACCCCAAAACTGTATTCTATAGCCTTCCATGTCATTTCCCAGAAACTAGACTATTGTTGTCAATAGACTATTCGCACCCTCTGCCCATAGAGCCTGACTCCCCAGGCTATAAACTAGGTGTTAAGAGGCCTGTGAGATAGGAGGATGTTTCTGTCCTCACACCCTTTGTGAAACTCCCCGCCCTGAGGGGAGTACCAAGCATTCCTGCCTGAACTGGAGGATATATAATCTTGGAGTTTTGGAACATTTTTCAACCCACTCGTGGGATCCAGAGGACGGCTGCATCTCATCGCTCTCAACCAGACTTAGACCACCACTGGACTGCGATCACCAGTTCTGGCCAGACTGCAGCAGCTCTCCCACCAGCAGGTTCTTCCCCTCTCCCTTTACTTTGGACTCAAGCAGGGCCCAAGGAACACCACTTTGTTCAGGCCCCAGGGTACTGGGTTATACATTTGGGTTTTTGTGGGTTGAGACCAATTGTTTGTTTGTATGATTGTACTTACTGTATTATTTTAATAAATTGTTATTCTGACTTATAATCTCTCCTTTGGGTTGGGTTCATTCCCCCTGCTGGTTAACTTTTAAACCAGCACAGTGTGTTTCCCCCATCAGTCCATCCTTTGTTGCTTTGAATGTCACATTTTTCTACTAATCTATCTGTACTGTGCTTAGTTGTGTGCTAGGGCTGCAGTCCTGATTCTCTTTAGCTGTGCTATGCTTGAGGACGGACCAGAAATTGAACTGACTGGACTGTTCATTCCCAAAAATTTGGCCCCAATGGAAGCTACTGACACACTGAAATGGGGGTAGGAACAAGAAATGAGGGACTGTACTCCCAGCCCTACATGCGGAATTAGGTCATCAGGAGGGATAGTGGGATTTATGTGCTTCTTTTTCATCATTTGAACTGCAAACATTTCACCGCATGAGATCAAGGTCCCAACATGTACCTGATCATTTGTTGAACTCTCCACATACAGGTGTGTATCCTGAAAATGTCTCAAATTGTGATTAAAACTGTCTCCCAGGAAGTGATTTTTCCTTTGCCAGCATAAGGAATATATTATAAGGATACTGAAGACTAGAAGGGATCTGAGACAACAAGTGGGAACTAAAATGTAGATGTTTTACTGCTAAGTGTGAACAGCAGACCTGAGTGCTGTGTCCTTTTCAAAGTGTTAGGGAAAATCAGTATCATAGGAATGGTACTGAGGGTGATAAGAAGGATACCTATGTATACCATAAGGTATTTGGAGTAATTTTGTTTGTCTCCTGGTTTAGGCAGGTTTGGTTTGGCTATGGTTTATAGAAAATACTTCTAACTTTTTAAGAATTCAGTCAGTAGAAAGTGTCTTCAAGGCACAGCATCAGTCACCTGAGGAAATCAGATGCAGAGATGTATCAGTGCCAGTCCCAGGAGACCTCAGTTCATGTGGGAGGAAATGCTGAGGATGTGCAGAAAGGCAGCAGTTCTGGGAACACTGTGAGTGTTTACTGGTGAATAAACTGACACTGCCTTTCAAGTCCCTAACAATCAAGTGGCTTGTAGTTTCTGGCAGGAAATTACCACTGGACAGTGTCAAATGCATTTTGAGATGATGGTACCTGTGTTCAGTTTATTATTTGTGAATAATTTAGATGCACTTCCTGTGCTGTATCTATTTCCTATAGGCTTTACTTTGTGAAATTCCCTTTTATGTGGTAGAATTTTTCCCTATTGATAAACTGCTGCAGAAGTACAAATGGTCTGCATTGGAAATAGAGCTGTGGGGGCTATATTAGCCTGAGTCTCTCATCCATGAAAACAAATGCTATAACCATTGTAATTTGGTGTAATTTCAAAGCAAATCATCAGAGTTGCCTGAGGATTAAGGTCTTCAGTGACCTTTATGTATCCCTTGACTTCTGTTTTGTATGAAGGTTGGGTGTGGTATTTTTTAAGAGTTTATAAAACAAGGTACATTTATGTATAATTTCCCTAATTCAAAAACTGCTGTATGCATATTTAAATATAATTACCTCAGAATGCTGTTGTTCTCGGCCCAGGCAATATTTGCAGGATGGCTCAGGAAGATGATTCACTCTCAGATTTCAGAGTAGATTTTATGGAGCAGATTATCCAGTATTGGTTAGAGAGAATACATCGAGCCATCTCATCTGCCAGCCAATATAAGGTAGTATCTATTTGTCCAGATTGAAACCAAAGCCAGAGCAGACACTAAAGCCCACCTCTGACTCTCCACAATGTGGGAGATGGAAATCTAAATCAATGTCTTCTAGTGTGTTCTTAGCCCATAAAACCCTTATTCTGGTTTACCTCTAGAAATACCAGATTTCTACTTGCCAGGGAAGGTCATGTAACATTAAGATGGTAAAAAACCCTCTTAATCCCAAAGTGTCACCACAAAGAAACACGGAACCTGAAATATTCCAGTGGCTCTCTACCAGTTTTGCAAATTACCTCTTTATTTTTTTTTAAAGAACCAAAATCAAACCCAAAATAAGGAAAAAATACCCCAGACAATTAGTAAGAGCCAGCACTTAATGCAAGTATCTTGTTTATAATGCAATGGAAAGCAATTTGAACGATTTAAAAGACTCTCATACCGTCAAGGGAAGTTTAATTAGCTCCTGCAAAACTATGAGAATGGCTTTATTTGGGTGGACCAAAGGTCCAACCAGTCTAATAACCTGTCTCGCACCTTGGCCATGAGGACATGCTGGGGAAGGCATGAATTCAGGTGCATATTTTACTTTCCTTTCCCTGTCCTCTAAGATGACTTTAAGTTTCCAGTTATTTTCAGCTTCAGAACTCTTTGAATTTTTCATATGTGAATTCTGTGTGTTCAGTTGCTCAGAAATTCTGGACAGTGAGCTCTCCAGGCTCCCATTGTCACTGCATTTACCACTTCCTTTGCCAAAGAGCAGTGCCAGGTCACTGCCTGTTCCATGAAGAACCACTTTCTTCTATTTGTTTTGAAACTGGTTTCTCTGACATTTGGTTAATAGAATTATTTTCTAATTTGAAGAGAAATAGACTTGTGGAACCCTATTCATCCATTCCATATCCTTTTCTGATTTTGCAAACCTGTGTTGTATCCCCAAAGCTATTCCTTTCACAGAATCATAAAATGGTTGAAGGGCACCTTTTAAAGGTTTCTTAGTCCAAACCTCCCTGCAATGAGCTGGGACATCTCCCAACTAAATCAGGTTGCTCAGAGCCCCATCCAGCCTGACCTTGAATGTTCCCAGGGATGGGACATCCACTACCTCTTTGGACAGCCTCTACCATGGCCTCACTACCCTCACAGTAAAAAATGTCTTTCTTATAACTAATCTAAATTGACCCTCCTCCAGTTTAAAACCATTGCCCCTTGTCCATTCTTTGCACAGAAGAGTCTTAGCTTAAATTTTGACTTATCCTATTCGGACACTTGGAAGCCTTTCCATGCCACTTTTATCTCCTGAAGCTTTCCCAATTTATGTTGCATTTTCTGTGATGGGAGGTCACAGAAAATACTGGCTACTCCCAGTATTCAGGATGTTTCATAGCATAATAGCCTTGTCCACTTTCTTTCTTCTGCTTCTTTCCCAGTCATCCCTCTACCCTGATTTGCCATTTTTTGGCATGTGCTGAGCATTGGGATGGTGTTTTCACAGAACTTATCCCAGGATCTTACTCCTGAATGGTAGTACCAAGCACAGAGCCCATCTTTTCACATGTGAAGCTTGGAATGTTTTTCCTCACATATGTCACTTTACATTTGTGCACAATTAATTTCATCTGCCATCTTGCTGTCCAGTAACTCGGGCATGTTGAGTCTGCAGTTGTTCTTAATAGATTCTCATCATTACCATCTTGAATAATTAATAAACTTTGTCATCCTTGGTAGTCCCTGTCCCATTCCTCAACACAATTTCCTGAGGAAGTCCTTTGATGACCTTATTGCATTGTAAGAACTGACAGATGTTCCAGTATTCCAGCTCTGTTTCTTAGCTTGTGATCAGATGGGTTTTTTCTATTTCTTTATGCGTGGAGGGACATTTTTCTTGTAAGACTTAGATACTTAAGTGTTTACCTAAATATCTGTCAAAAGCATTTTGTAAACCTCATTGTCGAAATCCAAATGCTTGTTGACCCCTTCTGAAAGCTCCTCTGGGTTTAGGAGAGATGGCATCCTTTTACAAAAGCCATTCTGACTGTTCCCAAGTACATCTTGTTAATTCTGATGTCCACTAATCCTACTCTTATTATAGCTTCTACCAGTTGGTGTATTGGCTCAGTAGATCTCCCTGGAAACTTTTAAAGAAATTGCTACTCCTGCCATTATTCCATTCTCATGCTAATTTAAGAACAATAGGCTGCGAATTTCTTCTCAGTAGCAGTGGCACAGCAAGTCTCAAGATATGGGAAAATCCAGCCCATGCATTTATCCTCCCTTGGCTCAATGTACAACACTCCTTCCCACTAACAAGCTGTTGATGCAATGATCACAGAATCACAGAATGATTGGGACCTTAAAGCCCATTCAGTCCCACCCCCTACCATGGGTAGGGGCACCTTACACTAGCGCATGTTTCTCAAAGCTCCATCCAACCCAACCTTGGACACTTCCAGGAATGGGGCAACCACAGCTTCTTTGGACAACCTGTGCCAGGGCCTCACCACCCTCACAGGGAAGAATTTCTTCCCTAATATCCCATCTAACCCTGTCCTCTGGCAATTGGAAGCCATTTCCTTTTGTCCTATCATTACATACTCTTGTAAATAGTCTTTCTCCATGAGCGATTGCTGACTTCTCTCCCAAACATTTCCCTCACCTTGATACCCTCATCCTTTTGTACTTGTTCATTTCTAGAGATTCTGCCTTCTTCCAAGCATATTCGCTTTGTTTCCTTCCCTTTCCCCAGGATGTAAGAGATACAGAATACGTCATGTTTTGTATTTGAGAAGCTGGGTGAAATACTATCAGTAGAACACATCTGAAAACTTGATGAGTTAATGTGTCCTTGAGTAGCATAAGTTGCTTTGATTTAGAATGCAGTTTGCTGCTTTTCCTCCTGGGATTATTGAGCGGTTTTCAATTGCTGCAGTGATTGTTCTCTTTTGCCTAGTAATTTACTAACACTTCAGATTGCATACAGGCTTCCAGATTCTGAAATAAAAATGTCTGTAGAAGTCAAGAAGTATTTTTAGCTTGTCATCCTAAATTTTAATTAATCACTTCTGCCACCTTTTTCAGCATCAAAGGTTTGTAATGTGCCCTTGTAAACACCAGGTAACAAACACGTCAAACAATTAAGGTTCCTCATGCCTCACATTGAAGACAGGCTTTTGTTAAGGCTCTTAATTTTTTTTCTAGCAATCTTGGTACAAAAGACACAGACAAATTTTTCACCACTCCTTTGCATCTGAAATTTCCATTCTTACCAATACTGATGCTTGGAATTTTCTTTTTAACTTACCCTCAAAGTCCTGGCTTGAATGAAAAAAACAGGAGTGTGTAATAAATCACTGAAAAATCAGGAAATGGCATCTAATGAAGTCACACCACAATTAAGTTTTAAAAATAGCAATTCTATAGTATATGATTTTAAAATTTTATTAAGTTTAGTAAGAAAAGTTTAGAGAAGAGCAGTTCAGGTGCAAGTAGTTATTACCACAGTATAATCATTTGCAAGCCCACAATACAACACAATTTGGTTGTCACCTTGGTGTCCTTCAAAGCACAATTTATATGTTGATATGTGCTGATGGGTGGATAAGATAACAAAACCACTGTCAACACAGGCATCCTTTCTCCAGGGTAAGCTTTTCCATCTGGACATTTGGTGCTGACCAAATTTAGGAGGAGCTGAAGGCAGGAGCTGCAGCAGAATTGTCAAGCAGTGTTGTCCAGGGGAGCAGCAACTCTGACTGTGACAGGGATCAGCACCACTGTGGGAAGTCCTGTGTCCTCTTGGTCCTCTGGTTTTTCAGTAACAAGTTGTTCAAAGCATCACCACTAATTTACAAATGGAAAAGACATGTCAGGTTTCTACAGGTGCTGGAAAGGAGTAACCAAGGGGACAGACATGGAGTTATCAGGGGGTAGGAGGTGAGGGACAGGAGAGACGTCCTTTGGGGTTTCACATGAGGTGGAGGGAGGAGAATGAGCTGTGGGTTGTCCCCGTGCCTTGGAGAGAGTGCTGCCCGTGTCAGTGTGACTTTCACTCCATGAACAGCAGATGGCCTGGACAGTCCAAGGGGAGCATCATTTTGCTGCGAGGAAGTTCAGTTTTAGGAGTGACTGTGTTGGTGAAGGCTCTTCCTCAGTGGTCTTAAAAGTAGTGTTTCTGTCACAGGGCATGTATCATTTGTGTTGAGGGTTTTTTTGTTTCTTCATGGGGGTTTTTTTTGTTGGTTCGTTGGTTTTTTGGTGTGTTTGTTTGTTATGGTTTTTATTGGTGGGAATTTGTTTGTTTGATTGATTGATTATTTTTTTTTAAACCAGAATAATGCTTGTTTTTCCCCTTGGAAGGCATGTCCCCTTCAGAGCTTTTGCTGTCTTATTTTGAATTTGCCATCATTTGGGCAGTTTTACAAGGGCAGAGTTGCAGTGTGAGCTGCTGTCAGGGGGAGCCCAGAGTCACAATTAGTGTGCTCTGGTACTGGACTTCTTTCACTCAGGGTCTTAATCTTGCTTCAGTCTTGTTTCTGGAGCAGAAGTGTCCATCAGCTCATTCCTTAGTCTTTCCTTTTCATCTTAGGAAGGAACTGATTAGCCCCAGGTGCAAGTCAGAGGAGTGATACACAACAATATTTTTGATAAACCCTAATCTCATTGTTCTTCCCTTGAGTGGCAGTCATGCCTTCATACCTGTGCAAGGTATTTTTTCCTCCTCCTTTTTTTCCCTCAAGCTTTACCTTGGAGAACTCAGCCAAAGATCTTTTTATTCAAATGAAGACAACATTTTGCTTGTGTGCACCTGAATACTGAAAAGACAACTTAAAATGAAATTACTTCCTCTATTTTATGTCAAAATACAGAATGTTCATCTTATCTTCTATGAGTCCAGGGATTTTCAGAATAAACAACAACAAAATTGTCCAGCTGAACCATGGCCTAAACTTGAAACACAAGTGCCTGCCTGCTAATCCAACAGACATGATGAATGATGATGATGAAGGCAGTTAATGTAAATATGTGGTATAATTCTTAAATATCTACTGTTACCACTTCAAGAAACTACTGTGTATGCAGAAGGGTGTTTTTCACCTGTATTGTACTGTTGTATGTGGAAGCTGCACTGTTTAGTATTGAATGGCAGTGCTAAAATGATATATGTCTCTATATAATTATATATATGGGCCCACTCACATACAACATTTAATGGATAACGTAATAGTGACTCACAGATACCATCTTATTTTCTCATAGTAAATCAGGTTTTTTACATGAACAATGTTAATTTAAAAAAAATAATTCAAAGATGACTTAGACATTCTTTTCAGAGGCATGTTGTGATATTTTTCTTACATTTTGCTTGTTCTAGAGGTGACTGCTTCTGGATAAATGAAGTGATAGGTTATACTGATGCTTGAGTGCAAAATGTGTGTCTGGGGGGGTGAAGGATTTGGATGATTTCAGAAGTAGCTTCAGAAAACAAATGTCTTCTGTAATTTACCTTTAATTGCCACTTAGTTGAGTCCTACTGTAGTAGCCCCCCTAAGTTTGTTTAAATTTATGTATTTTCTTGGTCTAACTAAGTGTTTAGAGCCTGTCTATCACTATAGTTACTGCAAACCTCTAAGTTTAAATTCTGCAATGATATCACCACAAGTCTTGCTCAAAAGGGGTCTGAGTTATGGCACTTTAAAAGTAGGGAGGACTGTAATATTGTCTCTCCCTTTAACTTAAATCCCCACACAATGGGGGGGGGGGATTAAAGATTAAATCCCGTGCTTTTCTGCACTTGTGTCTTTATTGTAATTTTATATGTAGCAGCTTTATGAAATGCAAATAACTTGTTACATAATATGCAGTACTGAACAGTGTGATTTCTCTTTAAATATACTTTTTTTTTTAAATAGACTACTCCACTCTATAAACAGAGCACATTTGTGTGTAATCTTGCTGCACTTTTCACTGTGCTGTAGGTTATTTTTAACTGCACTATATTGTTATAAAAGTTTTTATCTTTCACTGCTATGGAGAATCCTATGGACCTGATTAAAAGGTTTTTTTCATGGCATTCAGGTGTAAATGATACGCACTGTCAAAACCCCACAGTTTTATAAGATTGTCCTTTTACTGATTTATTAATCCTCGTCTGTGCCCTGGAGTTTTTTTATTTCTGAAATTTAGTGGATCTGAACTTCCTTATTTAAAGCCTGTTAAATGTGAATGCTGCTTCTTATTTGGCCTTGTTTCTGTTGTGTCTGTCTGCAATCCCGCAGTGCTGGTGGTTTTTGCATGGAAGGTGTTTTGTATATGTGTAATAATGTTTAGCAAATTAATACCATGCAGAAATGAATAGTTTTATCTTTATGGAATGACCTCTTACCTACTCACATTACCCAAAAAGGAGCCGAGCGTGTCAGTGTTCTCAGAGACAGCTGCGTTTTGTAAAGGTGATGTCCCCAGGAAAGAAGGGTGTTTGTTGACATCACTTCAGGTTTCTTACTGTTGTAAACGTGCTAAAGGCATGTGAGAATGCAGATCACATAGATTATACACCTTGCTGGCTGACTGGAGCAAGTTGGGCATTTGCTGACCGTAGACAGGAATCTCTGCCATGTGTCTTTGTGTTTGGTTCCCTGTTCACAGGTGGAAGAGTGGTTGAGCAGTTCTGGGTAGTGAGGAGAAGTGAGAGATCTGGTTTAGCTGGAAGAGCTCCTGAATAACATCAAACCGAATAACCAGATGTTTTTATGTGTGGGCAGGTCCCTCACTGGTCCCACTGCCTGTGAAACATCTGGATTACTAATGGTTGCATGTAGGGCACCTGGGGGAATTACAGATGTGTGTTTAGGTAGACTGTTTTCTCACCTATTTTTACCTGAGTTGGAAGAATTCATTTTGCTACCCAGCTGTAAGTTGGTATGCAAGCTATGCAAAATAAGGTTGTAAATAAGCAACCTTGTGAAATGGGATTTAAGGCAGGTGACTGGGGGTTCTCCCCTCCTCACTAGATAATACTATTAATAGTACATTCTGAAAGAAGCATAAACTTCTCTGAAATCTCGTGTTCTGTGGAACACACCTTGGGCAAGACCCTTCATGCAAGAAACACCATCAAAGAATATGACAATTTTTGTGTGAATAACATTTTCTTGTGAAAACAAAAAGTTGTTGCAATGACAGTTATAGGTAAGATTTCCTGAAAGAAGGGCAAAAAAGTTTTGGGAGTGTGATGATTGAGAAAGGTATTTGTTCTTATGGAAAGGTAAGGAATAAGATACAGCCAGGTGCAGTTTTATGTGAAAAAATGCAAGAAGGAGCTACAGACACTCCATTGTATTTCTATTATTGTATTTGACTGTAGGAGCTGTTTAGGGAATTGTATTTTGTTGTCTTGTATGTGAAAGCTTAAGAACAATAACTTAACAATAAGTATCATGAAAGCTATTACGTTGATACACAGGGCAATATTTTCAGGATAGTTTCAACTTCAATCTCTATTTCATGACTAAAACTTAAAACACATCTTCCTTGGGCTGACAGTGCTTTGGGCTAAGTATAAAAAAGTCTTCTGGTGGCTGTTTTTTTCTTTTGCTGTGTGGGTTGTTGGGTTTGTGTTGGTTTTTTTTCCTTAATTTTATATATCTGTTTTATTTAAGAGTTTCTGAACTTCTTTTTTTCCCCCGTTCTAATTTGCAGCATTACTTTACTGTTCTCTTTGGCCATGAAGGGCAGAAGCCACTGGAGCTCCGTTGTGAGGATGAAGTTGATGGAGATGAGTGGGTAGAAGCTATTCACCAAGCGAGGTACGAAACTCAATTTGTAATCCTCTGCTTCCTTTTTATTGCAAATAAATTGATAATAATTTCAAAAACCTAAGTCCACTCTCCAAACGGAAATTAATTTTACAATGCATTAGTTGTGTATTATTTGCAATTAATGGGGGGATTATAGGAAAACCCACGTTTATAATTCATGTTTATTTCATTGTCTTTTACCTTTTATAAGTGATTGTGCTCCAGTTGATTCCAGTTGTGTTCCATTGATTTCAGGAAGAATACTATTTTATTAGAAACAAGCCCTAGGATTAGCCTTTTGTTAGAGACAAATGTGTCATATGAATGAAAAAATTAATGATATGCCAAATGAATGAGTGTTTCTTTAAAAACCCTGATATGGAAATAAATGTAAGAAAGAAGAAGTAAACCATTATGATGCTGAAGGCCAACAAATGGAATTTTTACTTCAAAACTGAAGTCCTGAATCACCTGAATCACGTTCTTGTAAAAAAGGACGTGGTAGGACTTCCAGCCATGCAGTGATGTTTGCCTGAGGAAACGTCTGCGTGGCAAATGGTCAAGGTTTACAGTATAATCTAAATGAAAATCATCTAATGAAGGTATGTGGAATGGTTTGCAGAGGCACTTTTTCCAGCCTCCCCCCATCGACAGTCACCTCGGCTAATCTGCAGTGCCATGGCAACGCACAAGGAACCAGGCAGCTTCTGAATTGCTCAGGACAGGAGCCATGTAAACAGAACTGATTTCACTTTATATTCATTAAAAATTAACAGAAGCAGCTAGTAGATTTTAATTTAGGGCTTGTGAAATGAGATCCTGGAGCCACAGGTCTTGTGTCATGGTCATCCAGCCTTTAGATCTGCATCCTCTTCTTGGTGCTGGTACCTGACTGAATGGGTCACTGTCCTCTTCCAGGAGAGCACCTGCTGGGTTGTGGTAACAGGTGAACCACTTTCTGCATGGTATCCATCTTGGTGAACACATTATTTCAGGTCCTGAGCAGCTCTGAGGCTTGGAACTCAGCGCATCTCAGGAGAGCATGTCCGTCTAGCTGAGGGAGAAGAGGAGGAAGACCCACCTTGTCCTTGGATCTGGGTCATTTTGTTTTGTGGACAGCACATGTGGTTGACAGCACATGAAGAAAGAAGCATGGCTTTTTGTCTTCTCTTAATGGCATTGAAGAGAAGCAGGATCCCACAGTTCCCTCTTTGCTGGATGAGTTTATACTTGCTGCAACCCCTCTGCAACTCCCTGACAGGAGGGTGGAGCTGAGACCAGTTCATCATGGTGGGTGTAACCCAAAACTGTGTATTCTATAGCCTTCCATGCCATTTCCCAGAAATTGTTGTCAATAGACTATTCGCACCCTCTGCCCATAGAGCCTGACTCCTCAGGCTATAAACTGGGTGTTAAGAGGCCTGTGAGATAGGAGGATGTTCTTGTCCTCATACCCTTTGTGGAACTCCCCGCCCTGAGGGGAGCACTGAGCATTCCTGCCTGAACTGGAGGATATATAATCTTGGAGTCTTGGAACATTTTTCAACCCACTCGTGGGATCCAGAGGACGGCTGCATCTCATCGCTCTCAACCAGACTTAGACCACCACTGGACTGCGATCACCACTTTGGCCAGACTGCAGCAGCTCTCCCACCAGCAGGTTCTTCCCCTCTCCCTTTACTTTGGACTCAAGCAGGGCCCAAGGAACACCACTTTGTTCAGGCCCCAGGGCACTGGGTTATACATTTGGGTTTTGTGGGTTGAGACCAATTGTTTGTTTGTATGATTGTACTTACTGTATTATTTTAATAAATTGTTATTCTGACTTATAATCTCTCCTTTGAGTTGAGTTCATTTCCCCTGTTGGTTAACTCTTAAACCAGCACACCCTTGAAAGGTACCAGTTTGTAGTATCTCAGGTTAAAAATTATTTAGAAATTCTAGGAGGCATTGAGAAGATTCCCACTATCCTTAAATTGAAAACAGGCCTGGGAGCATCCTGTTCTGTGTGAATATGTCGGGATTTGAGAAAGGGAAATATTTAATTGCTTTCCAGAGGGTCTTGTCCTCTGAGTAGTGCTGAGACAAAGTAGTTGAGGTTTTTTCTTTGCCTAGTTTGACATACAGAAAATCTAATTTTGTACTGCTTTTCATGATTTTTTTGCCTAATACATCTTTGAAGCCATCAAAAATTTATTTACTTCGCAAGTTATAAACAGACTGTTGCAAAAAGGATGCTACAATCTCAGTGCACGCTATGTTCCACTCTGGATGAACAGGTGTTTTGTTTGGATGCAAGTACACAATTAAAGGATTTTCTGCCATGACATTGCCCATTGTGTCTGTCCTTAGTGCCCTCTCCTCGTTTGGGAGAGATTATTGGCTTCTGAGTTGGAAATGGGATATTCAATCCAGTATATTTTAATGTGACCCCATTGTCAGTTCCACATCCATCCTTACTTTTCATCTCTTTCCATTTTATTTGAATTTTCAGTATTTTTGTTTCTCAGTAATATCCAGAGTGGCAGAGTACGGTTTACTTCTTCTGAGTTACATTTCTGGGCTGGAGGATTTATTCCTGGCAAGTCGTAATTCCTCTGTCAGTGACTGCATCTGGAAGTCCTGGTTTTGGCTTTGTTCCAGAACTTGTTCTCTTATGAAAAATTCTGTTTTACTCTGAATACACTGAGGTATACTTTTCACTTGCTCTTATAAACTCTGCTATGTTTTGAGGGGATTTTTTTTATGCCTTTTTATTTTCTGTATGGATGCAGTATTCATTAAATTTTTTAGCCTTTTCTACCTTAAGTTATTTAAAAGTCTTAAATTTACCAGGTATGGGACTGAACACCCTTCTTTGAACATAAGTGTAGACTTAATTGGGAAACTGATTTGAAAATGAATTATGTTTTTTTTTTTTTTTTTTGCCAGCTTAGTTTTAATCCATCTCACTCCTTCAGGTCTGTTCACTGCATATCCACACAACACACCCCTATTCACTGCACAGGTGATGTGGGAGAGCACAGGTGCTGTGCAGGGAGGAAAATGTGAGTGCTTCTTTCCTCTGAGTCACTGTTTAAAGTGTGTGAGGAACTACTGCCCTCCAACTGAGAATTAAAAACAAAGTAAGGTTAAAAAAAGAGGCTTTATCTCAGATTTGTAGGCACACTTTGCTTGCTAATACTGTGTGTATTTCACACAGTATTTTGCAGGCAGTTTAAGCTCAGTATGGTAGCTCAGAGCTGATGTGTTGCTGCCAGAGAAACTTTATTAGCTGAGGCTTGGTGATTTAGTAACTCCGATTTTGTAGTTCCTTGTTGGCTGGGAGCAAGACAGCAAGGAGTACATACGAGGAGTAAATAAAACCATGCTGTCCAGGAGCTGATCCTGCATCCTTTATCTCCCCAGCTTCTCGAAGTATCTGCCCCCAGCACCCACAGAGCCCCATCACTCACACATCACCTCAACCTCTTCCCAGCACACTGTGGACCCCTAGGAACTGGTCTAAGACATTTTGTCTGCCCCAGTAACTGGTCCCGGACCTTTTTAACCCCTTATCTCTGTGTTTTCCCGAGGTTGCTACCCCTTAGACATCTTTGAGCCCTCCCTTTCCCTGCCTTCAGTTCCATAATGAGCCTTGTACAACCCCAAAATGCTCTTCCCTGTGTCCCATAAGAAGTTTCACACCCCTGAGCTCTTCTCAGCCTGAAAGAGTGGAGAGCCTTTCCAGGGACTCTGGGGAAACCTCATTGCTGTGTCTCATAAGCTTCCCCTAAAGAGGGCTTAAGAAAAAGAGGGAGAGCAACTTTTTACATAGAGAGATAGCAATAGGACAAGGGGGAATGGTTTTAAACTGAAAGAGGAGAGATTTAAATTCGGTATTGGCAAGAAATTTTTCCCTATGAGATTGGTGAGGCCCTGGCACAGGTTGCCTGTCGGGTTTGGAAGCTGTTAATTCACTTGTCTACCATTGGTTTCTGTGTTGCCATAGTTATTATATTGTCTCCTTACATTGGCAAGCCAAATGGCCAATCCCCTCTTTGGCCCAGCAGCCCTTATAAGCTGCGGGAAATTTGAATAAAGCTCTCTTTGCTGCTGGATTCCCTGCGTGTTGTGTGGTTTCTGTCTCTTGGCTTAGGTACCTCCGCTGCCTGTCCCTGCCACGAGGGATGGATGGCGGGGGGATGATTCCAGCCCTGAAAACCTACACAGAACGGCCGGCAGTGACCCCCCAGAAGCCCCACGAACTGCAACAGTTGCCCAGAGAAGTTGTGGCTGCCCCATTCCCAGAAGTGTCCAAGGCCACACTGGACGGGGCTTGGAGTAGCTTGGGATAGGGGAAGGTGTCCCTGCCCATGGCAGGAACTGGATGAGCTTTAAGGTCCCTTCTAACCCAAACCGTTCTATGATCCTATGAATCTTAACTGCTCATCCTTTCAGTTCAGTCTCAGTTTTGCATAAAGCCATAAGGTGCCATTCTGCTTCAGTTTGTTTGTGGATGATTTTCCTGGATGGAGTGCCAGGACAATTGGAACAAGAGGTTTTAGCATGGATTAAGTCTGATGGGTAATGCATTGGCTAATGAGATGTGCTTTCAGCACACTCTCATTCTCACATGAAAACACAGCATTCCCCTCATCACACTCAAGTGGTCCCATTCCCAGTGATGTGGTTTGGGTGTCCTGATTGTTGGGTCCATCCTTCCAAAGACTCTTTATTCCAGCTGACATTTTCCCATCTCAATTAAAAGGATAATGTAGTAAAAATCATTTGGGGTGTGGACTTCTCATGCTCCCCCATAAACTGTGGCAACCATTGGTATCCTTAAAAATCCTGTATAACACAGGAGTTCATTAAAAGCCAACAGTATTTGTGCACCCCAAATGCTCTCCCAAGTCACCTTGCTAAGAGTCATAGGGATGGAGTGCTTAAGTTCTATTGGAACTTCTACTGTTTCCATCTTCGCTGTGGCTGTCACTGTGCCACTTTAAAACCTGTCTGGAGGCTATTTCTCCTCTATTAAGAAGTTTTTTAGCTGCTTGAAGGTGGGTGGTATGGACAGATGTAGGCAATTTCTTGCCTTCCAGACTGCCAGAGTCTGGTTTTCATAAATAGCGGAATTAGGTTGTGCATTCTGCATTTCAGAAGGGTGATTTGATGTGGCCAGAGCCAATGTACAGTTAGCACAGAGTGATCCAATGAGCCATAACTCTGGTCTCAACTCCATACAAAAATTAATTATATTTCCTGGTAACACTACTGGAACTTTTAGCTTGGCTTGCTACCACAGGGAGACCTTAGTAATAAGGCTCTGGTTAAATTTTCTCCAGGTTTCCTGCATTTTCTGAGCATGTCAGCT
The DNA here is from genome assembly GCF_001715985.3 of Manacus vitellinus. NCBI lineage: Eukaryota > Metazoa > Chordata > Aves > Passeriformes > Pipridae > Manacus > Manacus vitellinus. The sequence goes on along the minus strand of NW_021939718.1, from coordinate 12,054,243 downwards.
CTCACAGGGCCTAAATGATGCAGCGTTTTGTCTCCGGACTTTCTTCGTTTCTTTCTGTCTCCATGTTGTATGTGGTGGTCAGTTAGAGCTTAAGGTTTTTGAAATACCTGTTTTGAGCCTGTCTCTACAAAGTAGTGGGTAGATACAACCTCAGGTTTCAGGACACTCTGTCTTTGGGTCTTACTACATGTAGAATTGCTTCTCTCAACAAAATGTTAATACAAGTTCATGGAGTCTGTGGTTTGCAGCAGTTGTTTCTTTCTGTTCAATGATACCCATACCAGAGAACCAGATCTAGCCTGGCTGCTTACAAGTTGTTTTATAAATGTTTTTGTGTTCTTTTGACATTTGAACACTTTGGTAAAATTTTCTTTAACAAAGAATTTTGTATGGATGTGTATTCATGTCCCCTTGGGATTACTCTGGATATTCAGTTTGGCACATTTAGGCAGGATGATCTTTACTCACAAGTTCAGAGAGATGGATGAAAAGGGCTGTTGGAAGTGTGTGAAGTTTCTTCCAAAATCCTGTGATTTTTTTCTTTCCTGGTAGCAGTTTTGAGAAGGAAGATGGATACTCTATTCTAAGTTAGTGTAGGTGTACACATGCTTTTCTAATTAACTCCTCTTCATACTGCTAATTATGGGAGTGAAGGAGTGTATGTTTCCAGGCTGAGACTGACATTTTAGACAGCCAAAACCACCACCTCAGTGAATTACTCTGAGTACATCTCAAAAGAACAAAAACTTCAACCTTACATAGCAAAGTTTCTTGTTCCAAGTAAAACAAGGTTGTGGAAGTCTGGCTTAGTGCCTGTAAAGAATATGAAAAATATAGATGGAAGTTTCTTTCCCTAAAGGAGGAAATAAATAAGTGGAAGAAAAACATTGTGTATAAGAGTATCTTGAGTCTTATGCCAGCAGTTCATCCTTTGTGATTCTGTGTCCTACTATTTTCCTCAATTTGATTAAAAGCAAAGCCAAATTTGTCAAATTCTGTATTGGAAACATTTGGTAGCAAAAATTTAAGAAATCTTGGAAAAGAATAAACAAAGGAAGAGGACTTTTTACCTGTCTGGATCTGGTTTTAGGTAAAAAAGACTGTTTATATTAAGTGTAAATCAAGGAAGGCATTTTAGCACATATGTTGCATATATTTTTATCTTCATAACATTGTGAAACAACTACTGCTAAGTATGATTTTAACTCAGACACTTCTTGTAATGTGCAAATGCCTTTAGGGTGCAAAGAGATTAAGTACTATGGTTTCTGAAAAAAAAAACCCAAACCAAACCAGAATTCTTGCAAAACAAAAAAGAGTATTATGGAACAGTTTTAAAGAACTAAGTCTCTTACTTCTTTACTGGGTATTGCACGTGTATTGCTTCATGACAGATTTATTTATATATGTTGTTTTACTTGTTGAAAGAGATGCCCTGAACTTTCTTTTTCCAATGTATTGTTTACTAATGCAGTAGTCAAAATATAACAGTTAGTGCAATAGAATTGACTTCTTAGTCTTTTTATAATCTGCTCAAGGAGGAAAAACTTTTACTTTATGATAGCTGTGAGAGCTTATTCTAATTATTTTAAATCTAAACTTGCTTTCCAGGTTAGGTGTTGAATTTAATAGCCGTGTTTAATATTGCCCCCCTCCAGTGTATAACTACACTAATACTGATTGAAATGCAAGTAAATATATACCAAAAAATATTAACTGTGGAGTATATACATTATTACATTTTTAAAAGCCTCGCAGTATTTAGTAGCAAATGTTCATTACTTTGTGAGTGCTGTAACAAGGGAAAAATCTAAAAGAGAGAGATGTGCAGTTCAGAAATTCCATCTGTCAAATCCTGTGCTAACTCCACAATGGAAAAAGATGTGATATAAAATAGTGAGGGATCCCTTGTCAAAGATTTAGGGGGCCCTTTCTACTGTGCTTTGTGCAGTTTGGTCTTTTATCTTGTAGATTTACTTAACTCTCAGAGGAACAAGGTTCTTGAAACCCGGCTGAGGAGGCAGTGATGTGTCTGTTTATTTCGTTGCATCAAGACCAGTCTGATGAAGATGCACTAGTTTCTCCTTTAGCTGAAGTTGGGAACTGTCCTTCTGGCATGATTGTGGCACCTGATTGCACTAGGAATACTGTCCCTTTTCAGGAAAAAGCCCAAGAGCTAAAAAGAAGACTGATACCATAGTTCCTGTTACTGATTAGATTAAATGCATTTATTTATGTTAAAATGGCCTAAAGAATAAAACATGTCTTAGCACACTGAAATTACTGCTTTGATGGGAATTCTTCCATAAAGAGATCTGGCAGATGGAGAGAATTCTGATGAAGTGCCACATGGTCCCCCAAGTCCTCCCGAAAGATGGGAAAAAGCATCCCTTAAAAGAAATAAAATAAATAAATAAAATAAATATGATTTATAGAATTCCTTGGCTTAGCATGAGAATTAGAAGCTCATAAAAAGTGCAATTATCTTGCTCTTAGTAACTGGATACTGAAAACTGGGTATTGGTAGCATGTGTGGCTAAAAAGGATATTAAACACTCTAAGTTTGGATGATTTGGTGGTTTTGATTGGGATGGTTTATCATCAACCTATGCATTGTATCTTCAGGCAAACAACATAATTTTGCAGGTTTCTCATCACTGGTGTGATGTCTGTCTGTCCATATGTCATAAAGGGAGATGAAATACAGTACTTGCCTATTTTTGCTAACATGAACATGTTCCCTTTTAGCTACTCAGACATCTTGATTGAGCGGGAGGTGCTGATGCAGAAGTACATCCACCTCATGCAGATCGTGGAGACTGAGAAGATCGCGGCCAACCAGCTCCGGCACCAGCTGGAGGACCAGGACACGGAAATTGAGAGGCTGAAGTCAGAGGTGTGTCCCAGACCCATCAAGGATTGAGTGAATTATAACATTTTGCTGTGTGCTTTGCAATAACATTCAATATTTCTGTAATATTTTGTGAGAACAGCAGGACCCAGTAAGGTTAATATGTAACAGTCCCCCTGTGAGCCCTTGGATAAATACTTTTCTTAGAAATATTAGGGACTGTTTGCTGATTGGATTACTTTTTTTTTTTTTTTGTCAGAGGGTTTAAGATGCCACATTGCTTTGCAGAACCATCAATTGCCTTATTTCCTACCTGCTTACGGGTTGGAGGAGTTTGGTCCCCAACATGTGGTCTTTGGTTTGATAGTATTAGGAACTATTCCAAACTTCTCTGATTCACTGAACTTTATCAGTCCTAAACTGTTAAAGCCCAAAAGACACACTTGGATTTTGAGGGGAGAACCTGCTCTCTTCTATTCCTCCTTCCATCTGGACCAAGATCCATGATGGTTTGAAGAGAAGTGTATTCATGTCCCTGTGACTAAATGTGTGCTTGTCATTCTTCAGCTTTAACAGGCTGGAGCAAGGAGAAAATACTTTTCTATCAGTTCCCTAACTAAGGGTTTCATTAACTCGGGGAAACATTTAATGAACATTTGTTTTTAACAGATTGTAGCGCTGAATAAAACAAAGGAAAAAATGCGACCTTATCAAGGCAACCAGGAAGATGAGGATCCAGATATTAAAAAAATTAAAAAGGTAAATGTGCAGTCTTCTGTGCTTAAGGAAAGAAGGGTGGAAAGGGTGATGTATCTCTGTGTCTTAGAGTTTATACTCCTTTCTCATAAAAAGGTTTATGATGATGTAAGAGAATGACTTACTGAAAATGCAGAGAGCATTCTTGGTGTAGTTGTCAGCCAGTCTATAGGATAGGGACTGTTCCAGGGTACTATGGCCAGTGTTTTTAATAAGAGGAACACAATTGTTCCCAACCTGCATGGCATTTACATGTGCAGCTTTTGGGGATATTGCTTAAGGCTGGGTATCACCAGCCTCCAGAACTGTACCCATCACTGAGTCCCACAAATCCTGATGTATGACCGTTAATGGAATTCAGTTTTTTAAGTACAGCTGTAGCCCCCTAAGTGTTGCTCCTGTTCTAACCATATTCAGCCTCTTAAATTCCCTTTATGGAATGTGAACCTAGTTCCTGTCTTTTTCTGGATTGTGCAGTCTGAGCCAGGGTCAGCACTGAGCTGGTAACTTGGTGTGAATTTTCCTTTGTAATAGAAGCTGGAAATGCCTCTTGTAGTTGAATCTGTGTAAAATTCACTCCATTCTTCTTGTTGATTGTTTAGACAGTTGGGTCCTTTTTTTAAAAAAGTTGTTTATTTGAACTGCTACCAGTGAGATTTTGCAGTTCTTTTTCAAGATGGATGATCTTCACATCAAGATCAGGGCACAGACACAATGAAATTTTCTGTGACCAGATGCAGACCTCCTCTGTAATCTTCAATCCACTTGAAACTTCAATAGATATTGTGCTTAGCTAGATTTTTCTATGACATAAAGGTGCTTTTTAAGAATGCCAAAAATCTGCCTTTTTGGGTAATAGGTTTGTTGCACACGTGTCGGATGCTAAGCAATGTATTGATACTTATCTTTAAATACACATGCTAGGGGTTATCTATTCAAAACAGAAAGCAAACTGAGTTTAACAGTTATTTCAGAATTCTGTCTGTAATGATATTGAGTATGTCTTGAAGTGTGTTACGTGGAAGAATTGCACGATACTTTTGGGAGTATGAGAGAAATATGTGAGGGGAGGTAAAAGGAGCTGAAAAATGTGTTGTGCTGATGGGAAGGGTACAACTCCTGAGCTTGAACTAAAAGGTTCTCTGATATATATGTGATATCTTTACAGTCTGTTTCCTGGCAACAAATATGACCTCTAACAAACAGAAATTGAAAATGTATGTAATTGCGGAACAATTATAGATCAATAAAAGAAAATATTTTTATTTTTAAGCAATGGCATTTCATTTTCAGGATTATTTCTGCAGTGAAGGTGTTGTGATAAGTTGTGTAACTTTTTTTTTTCTCTCATTTTCTTGTTCTGCCTGATCTATTTTTAGGTTCAGAGCTTTATGCGGGGCTGGTTATGTAGAAGAAAATGGAAAACTATTGTTCAAGATTACATTTGTTCTCCTCATGCAGAAAGCATGAGGAAAAGGAATCAGATAGTTTTCAACATGGTGGAGGCTGAATCTGAGTATGTGCATCAGCTTTATGTGCTTGTGAACTGTTTCCTGAGGCCACTCAGGATGGCTGCAAGCTCAAAGAAGCCGCCCATCAGCCATGATGATGTCAGCAGCATTTTCCTCAACAGGTACAGGGGCTTTCCTTTGGGTTTTTTGAGGTTTTTTTATTTCGTTTTTTTTGAGTTTCTGTGACTGCTTCTTCCCATTTTGGTTCAGTTCACGCTAGTGAGGTTTGGCCCTTGTTTTCTGGCTCTAAAAGGCAAAGATGCTGTTGGTGATGCCGTTTGAAACCAGCAAGATCTCTTTACGTTCTAACATTTTATGTCTTCCTCTGTTAGAGGAAAAAAAGGACAAACTGTACCTCTTGGGGCACTTCTCATAATTTTCTGTCACCTTTCCTGTTTCTTTTTCTTTTAAGAGAGCAAACTTTGACTTACTGGCCTCATATGATCCTGATAAAACTCTGAAGATGAGTGTATCAAATTTTCGATTTTCTGTTGTCCTGCCTAGGGAGTCTCCTTCCGTCTCACTTGTCTTTTCATATCCTACAAAAAAAGAATTGTTCTTTCTTTAAGCATCCAAGTACTATTGTAATCAGCATGTACAAATAAGCCAGCAGGCATCTCACATTGGATATGGGATAGGGATTGCAACCAGGTCTACCCCGAACTTCTAAGAAATAGAACATGTTCCTTTAGTTATGAGGCAGGTTTCCTTTTCACTGTTAGCATATGCTTTCTACAGCAAATACTATGTGTTTTTTAGAAGTACTAAACTAAAATTTTTAAATAAAAGGAAGCACTTATTTTCATAACAATAACTTTCTTCTGTTTTTTTTCTAGCAAAGTGCAAAATGTACTACTAACCAGGAAGAGATGTTTCTCTGTGAATTATTAATCAGAAAATAAAACCAAAATTGTCTTTTTGTTTGTTTAAATACTTGTTTTTCAGTGAAACAATCATGTTTCTTCATGAGATATTTCACCAAGGCTTAAAAGCAAGAATAGCTAACTGGCCTACCTTAATTCTAGGTAAGTTACTTTATTTTCTCTAGGGGTATACATTTTGTATTTATTTTTTTTAAATTCAATAAGGACTTTAAAAAAAAAATAAAAAAGATGACTTTTTAAAAGGGAATGCATTTGCAGAATTAAAACCACAGGATCTGGTGTAGTGAGAGTCCTGTGTGGGCAGTAATGATCTGTATATGAGGATTCCTCTGCCCTAAGCATTGACTAGACTTGGGCCCCTTATTTTTTGGTGATGTATCTGACTATTAGCTAATCAGAATAGCCATGGTTTGACATGTGAAAGAGCCACATTTAATGTTTCTAAAATGTCAGTGTATTGGACACAGAACTTATTGTAATTCACTTCCATAGAAAGTAGTACTTCCTTTAAAAATATATTTCCAGAGATGGGTAGTTGGGAAAAAAAAGCATTTCTCTGCTTTTTCTAGCTGACTTATTTGACATTCTGCTGCCAATGCTGAACATATATCAAGAATTTGTTCGGAATCATCAATATAGCCTACAAATACTGGCAAACTGTAAGCAAAACAGAGATTTTGACAAACTCTTGAAGCAATATGAAGCCAACCCAGCATGTGAGGGGCGAATGCTGGAAACTTTCCTTACTTACCCCATGTTTCAGGTAGTCTCTGTGTATTTTTTGTGTATATTGTTTTTGGTTTTACTTTTTGGTTGTTTCATTTGGTGTTACTGACATTATAATAGATTGAAGGTTCCTCTTGCTTAACTAAAAATACTCTCCTGCAAATTAGTTTAAATTTATTTTGTTATTATACCAAAACTTTGCCTGTAGAGGTCTTTTCTCCAAATATACTGGTTTATCTTTATACAGAATCTTATGTAGGCTGGAGGGGAGTGTGAGACAAAGAAAATTGCTGAGAAACAATTCTTTGACTTATCCCTTCTGATAAAGTCCAAAGACGGATGATACATCTCATATAGCAAATCAGAGCAGCCACAAGCATTTTACCAGGAATACATTTGCAACTTTCCCCTCACTTTGTTCTCCAGTGACTTGGTCTGTGGAAAATGAAAAATATATTGCAAAAGTTGTGAAAACTTTACTTATCTTTCTGGGGTTTTTTTTGTGGTCTGTCTGGATTAATATTTGCAGCTGTTTTAGGATTTATGTGAAGCAGTGGTCTGATAATTTTGTGTCTGTTTCGTTTAACCTAGTGTTTTACTCATCAGGAGAATAGTGAACCCCCTCAGTTTGTTCAGTTTTTGGCAAAACAAATTAGGTACATTTAAGGGACATCAGTGACTCTTAAGTTAGTACCAGTTATTCATATTAGCCTAAGGAGTCATTAGCACCTGCAACAATGCTTTTCTAATCTTTGAATTGGTATCTTTTAAAGTTTTTGGGATTTCCTTTGGTTGAGCTGAAACAATGTCATGAGAGGGAGAGAGGGGATCCTGTTCAGATGTGTTGGGTGATGTCATTGCTAATGACTTTTCACTTAGGCACCATGTTGTGTCTCCTTCTCCGAAATAACTTCTATCAGACATGTTCTGGTTATAAAGCTCTGAAGGGTCCTCGTGCTACCCCGTAGCCTTTAATAGTCAAATACTGCATATTTTTCAGTGAAGAATTTTGTCCAGTGTGAATTTTACCTAAATACAGACAGGTCAGCTGGCACTTTCAATGTCACAATAAAATTAGATGCACATATCCTATTAAAATTGAGGGAAGGTATGTCTACATTTACTGATTTTATACCTTACTTGTTTCAAGATTCCTAGATATATTATAACACTTCATGAACTTCTGGCTCACACACCACATGAACATGTTGAGCGAAAAAGCCTTGAATTTGCTAAATCTAAACTAGAAGAACTTTCAAGGTAAGATTTTTCTACATTATGTCTGATAATTTTGAATCAAAGGTTTTGCAGTGAAAAACTTATTTTCTTTGTTTTGATTTGGTTTTGTTCCCTTAAAAAAAAGTATGTATTTTAAAGAAAACTATCAAAATCAAAGCATAAGATAATGAAAAATAACAAAAATATCTTAATTTAATATTTTATCTCTTTTCTTTTTCTTTTTTTTTTTTTTTTGGCTAGCATAAATATACAGGTTTTGGTTAGGGGAGAACAGAATCAGTATAGAAACCACCTACCCCTGGGTTATGAACAAAGTAGTTTTCCTTACATAGAGAAATAATTTTTTGTTTCATAGTTTAAAGAAAAATGACATTTTCAGTATTCTGGGTCTTGAAAAGTACCAAGTTCTCAACCTGTGCTATAGTTTTTGTGCATTAATGTAATAACTAATTTTCACATATGCTTCAAATAATGCCAGATAATCAGGAATTACAGATGTATTTTGAGAACTGATGCTCCCTGCAAAATGAAGCTCTTCCCTGAACCCTGCAGACTGTTCTCAGATGTTCCTCTCATCAGCCTAGTGGGAAATGTGGTTCTCATCCCTGGGAAACAAAGTTTTCTGCTGTGAACAAAGAAACCCTGAGTGAACTCTGAGATATAAATCTTGTTTGTCTGGATTTTTCACCAAATATGTGCTTGGAGAATATTTGGTTGTAAAAGATACGCACAAGTCAGCTTTGGATTGGCTTCATCTCATAAGTCAGAGTTCATTGCTGATCTGACTAACTCATCACTGAACATTCAGAATTGAAGGCTGATTGATTGTTCTCGGCTCATAAACTGTATAGACTGTAAATATGAAATTTTGTGACTCATTTCCATCTCATCAGTGTAGTTCTGAGGGAGGAGTAGCTTCCAAACAGTGCAGTCCAGCCCAGTTCAGGAAAAAATTATGTATCATGCCTTTTTTGTTGTGTCCAACAGGGTGATGCATGATGAGGTGAGTGACACGGAGAATATCCGGAAGAATCTGGCCATAGAGAGAACCATAGTAGAAGGCTGTGACATACTACTGGACACCAGCCAAACTTTTATACGCCAAGGTAAGGCATTCTTCTTTAAATCTCTCTATATTATCATGGAAAAACTGCATTAAAGCCAGCAGGGTTCATGTTGCCATCATCAGCCAGGTCACCACACTGGGCACAGCCAGCATCCTAAACCTGCTCGTGATCCGTGTAGGGTAGGCCACAAAATGACCTGAAATCAGATCATTTTGGGCTGTAGTTGGACAATTCTGTGCTGTTTTCTTCAGAAGCCTTGGAAAACAGCAGCACATTAGTAAAGCCCCCATGGAACACTGCCATACATTCTGCCTGGACTGTGGTTGTCAAATGGATGGAGGGAAACACTGTTTTCCTTTCTGTCTATTGATGGAACTTTTGAAAACCCTTTCTACCAAAACTAGTTATTGCAGAGGTGGGATTTGTTGTAAAGTTTCACAAAACTGTGATAAAATAACTTTTCCATTTAAAGTAAGTGTCACTTTTTACCAGGAACTGCAAACTGGTTACAGTTCCTATTTGGTGGGGTTTACTTTACTGCTTAATTTTCTTCCATTTATACAATAATTTACTTCTGGATCTCTTAAAACAATTTGGTGGATTTGTACACAGTAAATACAGAACTGTAGCATACGATTTCAACTGGGTTTTGTTCCTTAGTGCTGAAAAGCATTAAGTATAGTCAGGAAAGATTAGGAATATAATTTAGGTGCATCCCTGTATTAAACCTTTTCCAGATAACCTCAGCAGAACATTTGGTATTTAATGGTATCACAGTTGGTGATTAATAGGCTTTGTATATATTCTGAAATGCATCTTGTACTGTTTCTGTAGTTATGTGGCCACACTACGAAACTTTCTATAGTAACTACCAATATTGTTCTCGCAACAGTCACTATTAATTTACCTGTTTCTTCATTAAATATGTGCATTTGTTACCTGTGAGGTATTTTAAGAGTTATGAATATGGCTTTGAGGAAAATACCAAGTTGTTGCATCCACAGCCAAAAAATTATAGGGCTGTGATTACCCTAGATTGACTTGTACCATGCAATTTAATTAAATTTTAGATTTTTTTTCAAGATTATTACAATATTTTATATTTATATATTTATTAGATTTTCCTCCTTAAGACTGATAATATTTTCTCTGTGTACCCACTGTTTCATCAATAGAACTTACAGTTTTTTCTGTGAGAGTAAGTCTGAACAAGGTTACTGTTGGAGTGTTAGACCCAGGCAAAACCCATAGTTTCAGTAAAGTAAATTCAGATTTATTTCTAGGCATACAGTCAAAGGACAGTGGACAAGAGTGTATGTTACAGAAGAGTGCATCAGTTTATCTTGTGGAACACCCACTGCCTGTGATTCTGTGTAAGTGCAGAAAGCTGAATAGAGCCCATGGCAGTAGGGTCACCTTGGTAGAGATGTCCATCTCCTCTAATTTCCATTAGCCTTCTGTTCTTTGTATTGATCAGTGTAGATGGGTTCAAGAAACCTCTTTTTCAGCTTAAAAAACGAGAGAGGTGCCTTTACCTTTGTTTAGGCTTTTTCAATGGATGTTAATTACAGCTTTGCCTATGTCATATACTTTACTTCTTTAAGAAGGGGCTGATTCTGTTGAGTTTTACAAGTTGAGACCATAGGAACTATCTCTGGCAGTGCTTTGCACTGTAGCCTATGGATTCTCCTTCAAGTTTCTTGGGGTCTGATTCTCCCTATCGCTTACTTAGATGAAGATTTTATTGTCAGGCACACAGACAATTAAGGTAAATTTTCTTTAAGATCCCTTCTAGTCTCTGCTGCTCAAAGTAGCATCAGCTGGAGCAGGTTGCTCTGTGCCGTATCCAGTCAGGATTTGGGTTTTTCCATGGATGTAGACTCCACAGCCTCTCTGAATGAACAACCTCTCCCAGTGTTTGACCACCTGAATGGTAAAAACAAACAACAAAAGAAGTAACAAACCCCCCAAACTCCAAAATGGAGAAAGCCAAACTGGGTTGCTAAATCAGGCAGCCTGAATGTAGCTAAAATTTTTTCTATTCCTCGGATTGGACAAAGCCTGACAGTGTGACTACTCTGTCAGCACAGAAGTACTGAAAGTGCTTAGGCCTGTAGCTGAATAAAAGATTACACTGTTGTCCAAACTATACTGTTAATGAATGTCCTAAAATTAGCTTCACTTGTTCATTGCAACTGTACATTGGCCAATTGTGACCATTTTTTTCCTTAAGAGGAAATCTGTAGAATGCCCAGTGAGCCAATGCCCAGTTTCCTTAATCACAAAAGCTTGATGGGAATGCACAAGGTCCTTCCTTGATGTCAGCCCTGCAGTATGTACAGGAGATGTGTTTCTCTCTGTAAATATAAAATAGAGAAAATGCAGTCTCTCTTTCCTCCTTTTAAAAAGTTTATTTTGTTTTGCCTTATTAAAAAATAATATTTCACCTCTGTCTAAGAACATCATTTAACCTTCAGTGCATTATAGCAGAGCAAAATATGTTAGTCCTGGAAGCATTCTAATGAAACTAAAAATAAATAAAATAAAAGTTACCTGTGAAGTTAAGTCTGTAAGCATATAATATTTATAGATACTACTATTCTAATAAGCAAAGCAGAAATTGAATGTACAGGTTGAATATTTCTACCCTAAAGGTATAGATAGAATTTTAGGAGGAAAATGACACAGAGAGCTTTGTACTGGGAATTGTTTGAGCAATTTTGAAGTTTATAACATATTTGTTGGCCTTGCAATGTCCCTTTGGATCTGAGGGACCAAATGAGAATCACAGATTCAACCAGGTTGGAAAAGACCTCCAGGATCATCAAGTCCAACCCATGACCCATTTCCACCCTGCCAATTAGACTATGGCACTGAGTGCCACATCCAGTCTCTTCTTAAAAACCTCCAGGGATAGTGACTCCACCACCTCCCTGGGCAGCCCATTCCAATGGCCAATCACTGTCTCTGTAAAGAATTTCTTTCTAATGTCCAACCTAACCTTCCCCTGGCACAGTTTAAGACTGTACCCTCTTCTCCTACTGCTGGTTGCCTGGGAGAAGAGACCAACCCCCACCTGGCTACAACCTCCTTTCAGGGAGTTGTAGAGAGTGAGGAGGTCTCCCCTGAGCCTCCTCTTCTCCAGGCTGAACAGCCCCAGCTCCCTCAGCCTCTCCTCAGAGGACTTGTGCTCGAGTCCCTTCACCAGCCTTGTTGCTCTTCTCTGGACCTGCTCCAGCACTCAATGTCTTCCTGAACTGAGCGCGGCCCCAGAATCTGGATCACAGCATTCCAGGTGTTGGTCTCACCAGTGCTGAGCTACAGGGAAGAATCACTTCTCCTGGTCCTGCTGGCAGCACTGTTCCTGAAATACCAAGCAGCGATCGCCCATGTCCGGCCCTTACGCATGCTCGCCACTGGCAACGAACCTGCGGGATCATGATTGCAGTGCGGAGAGCAAGCCACGTCATGTCAATAAAGGCACAACTCCTCGGAGGTGCCTTATATATTCTGCCTGGCCGCCTCCAGCCACTTCTGTCCTCCGGACCTTTGGTGAGCTACTGCTGGTTGTTGAGTGGCCTAAAGTGAGCAGGCACCCAAGGATTGCATTGGCATATATACGAGCTATGCACCACTGAATCAGGACACACCATCTGCGTCCATCTTGGCCTCCGGTCCTCTGCAGCATACCGACTCCAGGATCACTTAGCCTCGAGGCTCAGGCTTCACACGCCCCCCCCTCTCGTCCAGTTCATCAATAAAGATATTAAACAAAACTGGGCCCAGCACTGATCCCTGGGGGACACCACTGGTGACCGGCCACCAACTGGATGCAGCCCCGTTCACCACCACTCTCTGGGCCCGGCCCTCCAGCCAGTTCCTAACCCAGCACAGAGTGCCCCTGTCCAAGCCATGGGCTGCAGCTTTTCCAGGAGTGTGCTGTGGGAGACGGTGTCAAAGGCTTTGCTGAAGTCCAGGTAGACACATCCACAGCCTTCCCCTCATCCAGCAGGCAGGTCACCTGATCATAAAAGGAGATCAGGTTGGTCAGACAGGACCTGCCCGTCCTAAACCCATCCTGGCTGGGTCTGATCCCATGTCCATCCTGTAGGTGCCGCATGGTCACACTCGGGATGATCTGCTCCATAACCTTGCCAGGCACTGAGGTCAGGCTGACAGGCCTGTTGTTTCCTGCATCATCCTTCAGGCCCTTCTTGTGGATGGGCATCATGTTAGCCAGCTTCCAATCATCTGGGACCTCCTCAGTGAGCCAGGACTGTTGGTAAATGATGAAGAGTGGCTTGGTGAGCTCTTCCACCAGCTCCCTCATCACTCTAGGATGGATCCCATCTGGTCCCATAGACTTGTGAGGATCCAAGTGGCTCAGCAGGTCACTAACTTCTTCCTCCTGGATAACAGGAGGGCTGATCTGCTTCCTGTCTCTGTCTACCAGCCCAGGAAGCCACTTGTCCTGAGGACAACCTGTCTTCTTGTTGAAAACTGAGACAAAGGAAGTGTTAAGTATCTCAGCCTTATCCTTGTCTTCAGTAACTATGTTCTCCTCCATGTCCAACAAAGAACAGAGGTTTTCCTTGCCCCTCCTTTTGCTATTGATGTATTCACAAAAACACTTTTTGTTGTCCTTAACAGAAGTGGCCAGATAAGGTTCAAACTGTGCTTTCACCTCTCTAATTTTCTTTCTACATGACCTAACTACATTCCTAAACGCTTTATGAATAGCCAGGCCTTTTTTCCAAAGGCAATAGACTCTGTTTTTCCCAAGTTTCCTGCATAATCTCCCTGTTCAGCCAGGCAGGTCGTCTTCCCCACCGGCTCGCCTTTTGGCACATTGGGACAGCCTGCTCCTCTGCCTTCAAGATTTCTTTCTTGAAGTATATCTATCCTTCCTGAACCCCTTTGTTTTTAAGGGCTGTTTCCCAAGGTAACCTCTGAACCAGCCTCCTGAATAGGCCAAAGTCTACCCTCCAGAAGTTCAGGGCAGAGGCTTTGTTGACGCCCATCCTTACTTCACCGAGTATTGAAATCTCTATCATTTCGTGGTCACTGTACCCCAGATGGCGTCCAACCACCACATCTCCCACCAGCCCCTCTCTGTTTGTGAGCAGCAGGTCTAGCAGGGCCCCACCTCTGGTAGGTTAATTTACCAGCTGGAGCAGGAAATTATCCTCTATACACTCTAGGAATCTCCTAGACTGCCTCTTCTCCCCTGTGCTGAGTTTCCAGCAGACATACGGCAGGTTAAAGTCACCCACGAGAACAAGGGCTGGTGATTTTGAAACCTCTGCCAGCTACTTGTAGAATAATTCTTCATCCTGGTTGTGTGGTCTATAACAGACTCCCACCAGGATGTCAGCCTTGTTGGCCTTCCCCCTTCTGATCCACAGGCACTCAACCTTATTGTTGCTGACTTCCAGTTCTACAGAGTCAAGAGACTCTCTAACATACAGAGCCACCCCCTCCACCTCTCCTACCTTGTCTATCCCTTCTGAAGAGCTTGTAGCCACCCATGGCAGCACTCCAGTCAGGTGAATCATCCCACCACGTTTCCGTGATGGCAACTACAGCACAGCTTTCCTGCTGCACAATGGCTTCCAGCTCCTACTGTTTGTTACCCATGCTGTGTGCATTGGTGTACATGCACTTCAGCTGGGCTGCTGATTTCACTTCTAACTCTGGCTTTCACCCTTAGGCTCATCTGTGGAGAGCCTGGTTTCAACCCCTTCCCCCTTCAAACCTAGTTTAAAGCCCTCTTGATCAGCCCTGACAACTTATATGCTATGGCTTTTTTGTCCTTGCTAGATAGATGAAGCCCACCTGACTCTAGCAGGCTTGGTAGCATAAATTTTGCCCTATGATCAAAAAACCCAGAATTCTGCTTGTGGCACCAATCCTTTAGCCACCTATTGATAAGATGGGTTTTCCTACTCCTCTCCTCGTTCATCCCTGCTACTGCAGGAATTGAAGCAAACGCCACCTGTGCTCCTGTCCCATCAATAAATTGACTCAAAGCCTTAAAGTCCTTTTTTTAATTGCCCTGGTACCTCTTTTATTGATCTCATCACTGCCAACCTGCACTACCAACAGTGGGTAATAATCAGAGGGCTGAATTAGCTCGGAAGGTCTCTTGCTAATATCTGTCACCCTGGCTCGAGAAAGGAAGCAGACTTCCCTGTGGGATGGGTCTGCTCGGCATACAGGACCCTCAGTTTCCCTGAGAAGGGAATCACCAACTACAACTACTTTTTTTCTTAATAGCTGTGGTTGTGATCCATCTAGTAGATGGGGTGCAACTGGGAGACCCTCCAGACAGATTTTTGAGTGTCATCTGCCTGACTCTCTGGGTCCAGGGCCTCATACCTGTTCTTTAAGGCCACCTGGGGAGGTGATGGGGGTCGGGAGGGGATTCTTTTAAGTCTCTGACCAGGGACCTGTTTCCATTCCCCCCCACCTACTTGGTCTGTTCCATCTACCTGATGACAAGAGAGGCAGGGCTTCTCTAAGCTCGATGTAATGTTGCATAGTCACCATTCATTCCCACACATGGAAATTATCTCCTTTCTCTCTCTCACAGCTGAGGCAGGTAGGATGTTTTGCCCAGGAGAAATGCACAACAACCAATAAGTATTTATGGAGTTTGGTGAGAATTTAAGTGAACCTAAAACATTCCAAATTCTTTTGCACAGTTCTAGCACAACTTTACTCCACTGTTTTGTTGCAGTGACATGAATCATGTTGTACATGTTCAGTTTAAGTGTGAAATGGCTGTCAGAGAATGCTGTTCTGTGGCAGATTTACTGCTGTGTATTTTCCTGTGTCAGTAGAAGTTTATATATCAATAACTTAAGGTTAATGAAATATATAAAGGGAAATAGGTGTAGAAAAATATAGATAAGTAGCAGCTTTATCAGTTACCTCAATTTCTCTGTTTGGTAGTTTAAGAACTTTGAGCAAAATAATTCTTTTGACAGTGTAAAGAATTACTAATCTAATATTTCATGGATGGTTCTTTCAGGCTGGCATTGTGTCAAGTTTGAGCTTTGACACATGTCTTCTTGCCTCCAGAAGAGGCAGGTCAAAGACCTCCTCCCTTTGTCCCATGAGTTCTTTGGTGCCCTTCTGACCTTACTCCTACCAGGGAGCTGTCAGCTACCTCTTTGTAGCATTAGTTTCCTGCTGGTTTAGCTCTATTAGCTGTCTAATGTTGGAATAAGATGCAGTGTAAGGGTGATAGTGAGGATAGATGTGTGGGAATGATATTAGGAGGTCTCTTGGCTGCCCTGTCTGCTCTCAGCAAGTTGTATGATAGAAATCTCTCCCTTTGATATGTAGAGGAGTTGCACTGCACTACCAAATTTAACTCCAGTTCCAAATTTGGAGGTGATACACATGGTGGTATCAATCTGGAAAAGCTGGTCAGAGACTGAGGTATGAAACAGCAGAGGAGCAGAGCTGTCCCCAGCCTGGAGTACAAATTCAGACTTACATAAGAAGGTTCAATTTAGTCCAGAAGTGTTTTACTGATAACACATTTTAGATGAGCTGTGGAGCACTGAAAATTATGCAGCACAAGATAAGCAGAAGAAATGTGCTTCATTTCCATCTCTCTTGCACACAGGCTCACACACATACAACAAACTCCTTTCCTTCAAAACATATTCTTTCCATTCTCTGTCTCTTTGACTTGTAAGTAACTTGTCTTTTGCAAGTCTAGTAGCTGTCAAAAGTGCTTTTTGCTGCTCAGCTACATTTTCTGATCAATGAGCTATTAGTGTGTTTAATTGCATAATTAGCCCAAGATCTAATCCTGCCATGCACATAAGTATTAGTCATACTTGTTTGAATCTATTTATGATAAAAACCAAAGGGAACTTTTGCAAAAAAAAGATGATTGACTTGTGCTTCAGAGACAGACTGATATACATTGATACTAGAATGAAGAGTTGCATTTATTAACATAATAATATTGAATGCATTAACTTAAACACTACCTACTAAATATTACTTTAATACGGTAAATTTTGCATCTTTATTATCAGGTTCCCTTATCCAAGTCCCTTCAGTTGAGAGGGGAAAGCTTAGTAAAGTTCGCCTGGGCTCATTGTCTTTGAAGAAAGAAGGAGAAAGGCAGTGCTTCTTGTTTACAAAACATTTTTTAATTTGTACTAGAAGTTCAGGAGGAAAACTGCATCTTCTCAAGGTATGGACTTTACAATATGTTTAAGCTACACAATAAAAACACATTTTGGTGAAATGTCAATATTATGTTATTTTATGGCTTTACACTGAGGTTTGCCTGTAAGGTTATAAACAGAAGTGGGGTGATAAACAGTTATTAACTGCTTTGTCCTTTGATTTCAAATAATGGAATTCAGCCAACATTATTACTAACTATAGGATTTTTCTAAACCCAGTTAATTCTAATAAGCTGGGGTTAGGAATAAGGCATTGATGTATCATATGAAGCAGTGAATAAATTCAGTGTATGTAGCACTGAATATAAGTCAGTTTTCAGTGCATAAATCAGCCAGTACAATCCTGCAGAATTGCCAAAGAACATTTTCAAGAACTCTAATAAAATTAGTTTTAAAAGTCAGTTCTGTTTCCTGGACAGCACATTCTTTTAAACTGAAATGTCATCTAAGAACAATCTAGTTATGCTTACTTAGAAACAGGCTTTTATAGGGCTGGCTTGTGGATAAAGAGATGCTGGCAGCTTACAGGGTGGATTATGTTGAATAGAATTTTAATTTGACATTCTGGGAGGTTATTAAGACTGTTTATGGGCTTTCTCTCTTTGCACATCTTAAATAGTTCAAGTACTTTGCAAAATAATTAGACTATAACAGAACCTTTAAAAAACCCTGTATCTATTTCATTTAAATTCAGGAGAAGATGAAATTCTGTTTAACTTTTTTGGAACCTGTGTACAAGTCCATATGTGATGTGAATTACAGTGTGGTAAAAGTGAAAGAAATGTTGTATGTTGTACTACTGGATTAAAAAAAATTATATTTAATCTGTCTGGGTTTAGGTCTTGAAGAAAAAATGTGCATGATGAAATTGATATATCTACCTAAGAACTCTGAGTAATGTAAAATGTTAGAGTAAGTTGTATCAAAGTTTAAAAATAACTGTCATGACAAATGGGAACAAATGACGAAATTTGTGAAAATTGTTCTTTGTTTTCATAGACAGGAGGTGTTCTGTCATTAATAGAGTGCACATTGATTGAGGAGACAGATGCCAGTGATGATGATTGTAAGTTAAATTCAGCTGTTTGTGATAATTATGGTTTCTAGTTTCCAAAAATTGCTACCTTTTTTTTTTGGTTTTTCGTAAGAGCAAATTGATATGTTTTCTCCCTGCATGAAACCAGAGGAATACACTGGTAAACTGATTCAGTACAATGAATGTTTCAATAATGGACATGCTGGCTCAGGTAACGGTTTGTTATGTTATATTTATTTGTGCTGTTGACATCCCACATCGGATTTTCAAGAGGACGGACTGAAGGAATGTGACAAATTATTTGCTGACATTTGTGTATAGCTTCACCCGTAGGATCTTGGAAAGAAAAAAAAAAGCCTCAAAACAAGCAGCAGATAATTGGATTTCTAAAATAAATGGGGGGTTGAATGAAATGGCAGAATTCATGGAAAGCTTTTGTCTTGGACTCCCTACAAGTCTGAACTGCGAGCTTGTTCAAATGGAATAACAAAACACAGGCTCAAGCTGATTTTATTGTTACTCATGTTGGTTTCCATCCTGCAGTTTTTCAGCTTTTGAACTTGAACTGTGGAAGTAGTTTCATTAATTTCAGTGATATTTCTAGTATGCTGAGGGCATATGAGCATAGAAGTGTTAGAAGTAATTTAACCTTATTTGGTATCTTTAGAAAAATGTGTAGCAACTCCACTATTTTTGTATGTGAAAAACAAAATGAGTTTTTGGATCCCCAATTGGACTTGCTCTTTGTCTGGGTGATGTTTTAAAGCAACTTTTGTTTTAAATGAAACCATTTTTTATTTGTCTTGTACTCTGAAGTTTCACATTTTGATTTTTTTTTTCCTCCTCTGGCTGTAAAGCAAAAGGTTCTGGACAGGTGTTTGGGCACCTTGATTTCAAACTTATAGTTGAACCTACGGATGCTCCTCCTTTTACTGTTGTCCTTTTAGCCCCATCACGACAGGAGAAAGCTGCGTGGACAAGTGATATCAGTCAGGTAGTTTAATGCATTCTTTGTCATGTGTGCACTGAGATCTTAGTTTATTCTGTATTTCTGAAAACCATTCCGAGACAGGGATGCTGATTTCTTGAGGGCTCATTTGCTGTGTTCTGTATGAAAACCCCTTAGTGCTGCCTGTTTTCCTCAAAATTCTCTCTTTGCATTTGAGTCACCAGTGAAATGTGTTTCTCAATGACAGAGATGGGATATAAATTACAAAATTGTCCATGTACAAACATAATACTAATGGTAATCATTTTTATGTCTAGGAAGAGCCCATCCAGATATGTATTCTGATTTAAGAAGAAGGATAGTACTGGTTTGTTCATGACTTTCATACAAATCAAAAAACATCTGAGAGTCCTAAGAGTGAAAATTATGCCATATCACATCAATAATGTAGTGAGAAAATGAGATAAACTCTGTTTTCCACCAAAAAGAATACTAACAAACCATTATAAATATTGCTGAGCATTCTGACAGTTTGCAGGAACTGTCCATATTGTAAATGAAGAAAAAAGGTTTTTCAAAATGTTTTAATGTCAGGAATATTTTTTTGTGCGTTTAGTTAAAAACTAATGGCAAAATTTTATCCAAGCCTATTTGGGGAAAGAAGTTGAATGCAATATCTGAACTTTCACCTAAGCAGATCTAAATTAAGGGTATTTTTGTGTGTGTGTGTGCATATGATCAGCAAGTACATAGATCTGTCATAGTCCTGAATTCAGGTCCTATCCTCTATTAATTTAAAGAGTAATAATTGATTAGAGAAATATCAGTGTGGAATGTGTTGCATTTCTTAAGCTGCTGTCATTGCTGGCAACATCTCCAGATGAATCATTGTCATAATGAGTAGAAACTGCTTAAAAATAAGTATTCTGAGTTGCTCTCTGCTGGAATAACATTTTTGAAAGAACAAAAATATGAAAATAAAAATCTCAATCTACATTATGAGCTGCAGCTCTCTGTCTTACAGACATACCTGGTTGGAGAATTTTTGACAAAATAGATTTTCAATGAATTATGGTGTTCCAGTGACATGTACAGTTATTGGAATTATTTTCTGGGGAAGAAAGACTGTTTAGGAATTGGCCTGAAACATGGGACAGCCAGGAATAAGTCCATTCTTAACCTAAATTATAATAAATTAAAAAAGCCATCTGATATCATATTGGTGCTAAAGGGTTCCTTTGAAATATTTAAAATTAAAATGGGGAAATTACGTATTTTATTAGATATATTTTTGTGGCTGCTTTTAGGCAACAGTTTGATCAAATCATATGGTCAGTTGTTACAGCTGGACTTTTCAAATAATCTTAAAACCTTGAATTTATATATAAATAAAACCACATATAGCTACATAGATCATGGTTTAAATTTATAGCTGTGGAGATACAGCTCCGTTTCCTTCTCTGGACACATCTGAACTATGTGAAAGAACACCACCTCCTAATTACTTGCCCAAAACATACATACAAGAATTTGCAGGGAATGGCTTGGACAGCACTTTTACACTTCTGTTTCACAATAAGCATCACTTCAATTTGCATTTGCAAGTGTGTTTCTAGACACTGTTTGTTTTTCCCTCTGGTCTTTTGCACAGAGTAAAGGGTAAGGTATTAGTGCACCCATTGCTGTACAAAGTATTTTGACTTGTGGTCTTGATTTTTTAAGCTTACACTCGTTCAGGAAACACTAGAGGTAATGAATTTTGCTCCCTTTCAAAGGAGCTTCAAAGGAAATATCACTTCCAACTCAAAATGCTTAATCATGTGGGAAAAAAAGGATTCCGAGCTGAATGCTTCAGGAATCAGAGGCTGAAAAAGCATGTCCACTGTAATTCTTGCATCACTGCTTTTCATTTGTGAAAATACCTTGTCCCAGTCAGCCCATATCCTGTAAAAGCTGTGCTTAGAGGGATATAAAAAGTGTGGAAATAAGTCTCCTTACCCTGTATTTCATTTTAACAGTTCTTAATGCTTATTTTCACAGTGCATTGATAATATAAGATGCAATGGGTTAATGACAATAGTGTTTGAAGAAAACTCTAAAGTCACAGTGCCACATATGATCAAGTAAGTGCAACCTTTTCCCCCAGTGAACAAAATAGCTTGTTGTGTTTTTTTAATAAAAGTTTTAAAAAAGAAAATGTGTTTTCAGAAAATAAAAGAGTTTAATTTATTTTTTCTCCAGTATTGTTAAATGGAATAAATTTTATATCCCAAAACATATGTTTTCAAATCCCTTTCTTGGAATGGTAGGGATCAGTCAGAATGGTAAACTCCTAATTCATGGTGTTTTCTGGATTTTTCTGTTATTTGTGAAGTTGGCTTCAGTTACGCCTCAGATGAATGATTTTATTCTCAGATAGCTTTCCTCTGTCATACCACTCATAATTTTATTGAATATATTTTAAAATGTCTTGAGAATTTATGTGACTAAAGACAAGTGCCATTTTCCAAGGTATTTTGTTGTATTAGCCAAAGTTTATGTTTTCTTTTTTTCTGCTATTTCTGATAAAAAATTATTTTCTCTTGTAATTTTAAGTGATCACACTGAGGTAATTTTTCTTAAACCTGCCTCCTTCACCTTTAAATTCTTTCAGTTATTTATTGTAATTAATAATTTTTATTTCTAGAGAGCAATTTTCAGTACATGATTCCAAATTTTCAACAAAACTTTACCTCTCGGATCTTCTATCTACCTCAATTTACATGAGTTTTGTCTACTGTTATCCAATATAAATATTAATGAATAAAACACAGGGATAGACAGATATCTATTTCCTTTCCTGCTGTCATCTGTCACATCTCTTTGTTTCTCAAATGCCTCTTTTGTAGTTGTTTCCTCTCCTTTCTTTGTGCTTCGAAATGGGAAAGAGAAAACATCCATAAATAGACCATTAGGGCACATACCTTTGATCCATTGAAATAAGGCATTTTACGGTCTTCAGGTTTATTCCAGGAAATCTCCAGTGTGTGTAAACACTTCTGTTACCTGCTAAATCTTAAACGTACACGACTACAGCACAATCTTAATCCCATTGTCAAGAGAATGAAATTTTAATTCTAAAAACCATACAGGATCTTAACAACAGACAAAACTTTGGCATTCTCTTTCTTAAATTTTACTTGTCTGCTTTTCAGCACACACTGTGTTTCAGAGTCAAATGTCATTGAATGAAATAAAAAGACCTGCCCCATTTCTGAGGGCCCAACTTAAGAAAGAAGATATTTTATTGTTTCTTTTATGTAATACAGTGTAAAACTGTATAAAATACCTTAATATGTATTCTGAGAAAATGACATAATTTTAAAATAACAAGCATATTAAAAGATGCTTTACTTAGTATTCATCTTTTTTTTTTTTACAAACTAAGCCTTCAGCTAGATAAAATTAAGCAAAATTGAATTTGAGGAAAAAAAAAAACATTCTGGGTAGGGTTATACAAATTATTTTTGTTTTGATGACCAAGCAAAAATTGGTTCTTTTTTTCTTTCTCACTGAAACAAAGATTCTTCTTGGTTACTGCTTTGAAATTTGAGATCTTTCATGCTGTTCCCTCTTTATTCTTTTAAAACAAAAAGTAATTCTTGGAGTCTGAGGGCAGGTGTTAATTTGCAGGTGAGCCTTAAACTTAGCTAAGGGATTAATTTTGCTGCCCTTCTGTTAGGATCCATTACTCTATTTTAGATAAAGCTTGATCCCAGCAGAAACACATTGCAATCAGTTCACTATTATTCTACAGTGACATTCTACTAATATTGAACTACAGGCCATAGTAGCCTGAAAGAGACAAGAGGGGACCATTCTGCCCTCTGTTCCATTTCAGAAATTTAAGCATCATTAATGGTTTCTTAGGCTTTGAATGTAAATTATTATCTACCAAAAATAAATTTTAAATTCTTTTAGTTATGGAAGCAGGTATCACCACAGATTAAGAGGTTTATTGCATTGATGAAATACAATAATATAAATATACTTGCCGCCTCTGTGTTGACAAGAGCAGATAAAGTCGTAGCGTTCCTTTGCCATAACCACTCATTGATAAAATGTTTTAAATTTGGGTTTTGTGTGTAGATCCGATGCTCGTCTTCATAGAGATGACATTGACATCTGCTTCAGCAAAACATTGAACTCGTGCAAAGTGCCCCAAATCCGTTACGCAAGCGTCGAGCGCCTCTTGGAACGACTGACAGACTTGAGGTTTCTGAGCATCGATTTCCTGAACACCTTCCTGCACACCTACCGCATATTCACTACGGCAGCTGTTGTCCTGGAAAAACTCTCAGACATCTACAAACGGCCCTTCACCTCCATTCCCGTCAGGTGAGCAAGGGGCTCCAACTTTATATCATACTTTTCCAAAAGAAATACCACGGTGTTGTTTGTCGTTACCTTTGTGATTTTCTGCTTATTTATAAGAAGAAAGTTAAAAAAAGTTTTGAAGCAGAAACTTCTTCGTTTGTAACAGCACATCAGTTTTTAGGTAAGTCTGTCTCAGTTTTTGTCTCTGAGGACTAAGTGTCACACAGATTTTGCAGTGCCATGCAGATTTGCACGAACTGTTTTCAGTTAAACCTGTTCTGTGTTTCTTGTCACCATGTGGGTATTTGTTTCTGTGTTTCTTACTTGCAGGTCTTTGGAGTTGTTCTTTGCCACCAATCAGAACAACAGAGGGGAGTACCTGGCTGACGGGAAGTCGCCACATCTCTGCCGCAAGTTCTCTTCTCCTCCTCCACTGTCACTCTCCAGGACTTCCTCACCTGCCAGAACCCGAAAGCTGTCCCTGACCTCACCCCTGAACTCAAGGATCGGTGCCCTCGACCTCTCTGCTTCGTCTGTGGCCAGCAGTCCTACCTCAAACTACAGCCCGGCCACCTCCCCCCCGCCTACGGGCAGCAAAGTGCCCCTGGACCTGAGCAAGGGGCTCTCGTCCCCAGAGCAGAGTCCAGGGTCCATCGAGGACAGCCTGGAGAACCCCCGCATAGACCTCTGCAACAAGCTGAGGAGGAGCATCCGCAGAGGTATTAAATACCCACAGAACACTGAGACCAGATATCCTGCCCTCTGGTTCTTCTCTAGTCGAGGCTGCGATGAGTTGTCTGATCCCACCATTTGGTTGCTCCCTTCCAGAAATGGCAGTATGGCAAAATCATGGAATCATAGAATAGTTTGAGCTGGAAGGGACATACCACTCATCTAGTTCCAACCCCCCACACTTTGTCTGTTCTCACTTCAGTGGAGTTTTAAGGAGAAAGGCGGAAGAAAATATTTGATACCAGTTGTGTTTCCCGAGGTGAAAGATTTTTGAGTTGTACCATTATTAGAAGTAAAAATATCAAGTTAAAAAGAAGGGATGTAAAGATCTTCAGCATGTTTGCACACACGGTTAGTTTTCCAGGGAGATTCTGTCACTAATCCAAATAAATAATTTATGTGCTGTGCTTGGAATACTAGTGACATTCACACCACCTGGTTGTTCTCCATCCAGAAGGTAGATCTAAAATAGATTAATTGTTCCTGTGCAAATGCCTCTTTCCTCTGTGGATTGTGTAAGGCACCTTGGAACAAGTTTCACTTCCAGAGGGCTAAAGTTGGTTGAAATAAACCTCAGTGTATGCGTCTAGAATGGGATCATTGTATTTATAGATGGCAAAGCAAGAAAGTAGCTTCAATCTCATAGGAAGCATAAATGGGCATTATTTGTCCTTTAGGGATGGAGGAATGGTCTTTAGAATAGAAGCATAGAGAAATATTTTTCTATTGTTGTTTCATTAAGCAGAAAATAACGCAATTAAAAAATGCTATTTTATTCCTAAAATTAATGTTCAGAAATGGTTGTACATGGCCTGATTTACAATCTGAGGAATTTGATCTGTGAATATGAGCAAAATGTAGCCCAGTTTTAATTGCTGGTACTGTAACAACAAAAATTAATAAGAGGAAAGAAGAAGAAGATTACCAAACATAAACTAAGAAAAATATGATCGAAATGTTATATCTACTCCCTAATGATAAATTGAAACAAGTGCCCTGGTAACAAATTTGATGTTGCATTAGGAAGAGGGATTGTTTTTGCAGAATGTAGCCTATTGTTTAACAAAAAATCTTTTTTAACAGACAAGTGAGCCACCTTAGCATTACAGGAGTCTCTCTCTCTCTGTAGGAGAGGCTTGTGTCATTGGAAAAATTATGTGATTTTTGACCACAGGATGATTTAAAAAACATCTGATTTACTGATGCCTGACAGGCATTTTTCCCCTCTCTGAGGGGAAAAAGGGTTCTAGCACAGGAGGAGGGTCAGGTTAGAAATCAGGAAAAGGTTCTCCCTCTCCTCCCAGAGGGTGGTCGGGCACTGGAACAGGCTTCCCAGGTCAGTCCCAAAGTATAGGCCGTGCATTAAAGTTAATCACAGACAGGTAACTGCAGTTGTACATTGTTTTTTTGCTAAACATTGTAGAGTGAACTGGTTAAGAACAGCTTGTTCTGGCCTCGTGTAAGCACTGGGCATTGTTGCAGAGTTATTCAGATTTTTCATTCTCGTCTGTCAAAGCTGGAGGGGTTACCTGGACAGCACGAGGAACATTTGGAAATGGCAAGGAGCTCATATAAATGCTAAATTGCTGTCTGAGCGGTGTCTTCCATCCCCTTGAGGATCTCCTGCTGAACAGCTTGCGCTCAGTTTGGAGGAGTTTGCATCTAGATAGCTCTGTTCTGCGGGGGAGAGTCCTTTTGTCACCCAGCTGTATGCAGCATGAGGAAGATGAGTAAGTCTAAGAAGAATTCTCACAAGGGGAATGGAAATAGGTAATGCTGTTGCTCTGGTGCTGCCAGAGTTCCAAGAAGACAACTATGAGTTCCTCCAAATCCAGTACAACTGCACAAATTCTGTTCCACAGGACATATTATTATGGTGATTGTTGTTCTCCCTGAATGTTGTCCATTTGCATGCTGGAATTCCCACTTCTTCTCCCCCTTTCACAGTTGCGTCCTTTCAAAGTTTTTATTTTTCCAAAGTTTTTGTTTATTTTTATATACACAAAACTCATGCTGCAGGCAGAGTTGTCATTCATATCAAAAGAAGGATATGTTTTATTGGCTTGTTTTCCCTCATTTCGGAAGTAGCATTTCTTCCATTCCTTTTTTATTCTTCTGACAGAACAAATCCCCCATGGAGTAGTCTGCTCTCCAGTGCAGTTTGGCCGTTTTATTGGACAGATTTTGATTACACAGTTATCCAACAAGGATTATTTTCTCTAGCTCATACAAAATCTATGAGTTCAAGTATCCTTATGACATGTGCACATCAGTGCATATTCTCCTATTTTTAAAACTGACACCTCGCTGGTTTTCACCTGGTTCTTTATTTATGAGATTTTGCATGTCTGTGTCATTGGTACAAAACTTTCCTGCTCCTTTAACTCTATTCAGAGGATAATTATTGCTGAGCTAATGGAAGAATTTCTTGGCAAGTTCAAGAAGCTGCACTGTTTAGAACAACTATAAACCCAAATTTTGCATGATCACACCAGTATTGACATTTAATTCTCTTTTAAAGCAGCAGTTCTGGATTCTGTGTCAGTGGACAGGACTATCCCTGAGAGCACTTCAGTAGTGGACACCACAGAGCTTTCGCCATGCAGATCCCCTTCGACACCACGTCACCTCCGCTACCGCCAGCCAGGAGGTGAGAAACTGATGTGCCTCGGCTCTGTCAGTCACTTTAGAGAGTTAAATCACTGTGGCTGTAACCTTTGCAGGATATTAGAAAGCAGTAATAATATTTGAATAATCTGTTTTGCTTGTATTTTCTTTATTTCTCAGCTATTAATAATAATATTAAAAAAGCCATTAAAATGTGAAGTATGCCTGTTAAATTTGAGTATCAATAATGAGACTTGGAAGCATATTGGGACTTCAGTATGACTCAGTGTTCTTAACTAGCTCGAGCAGGATGTGCTTCGGTTCAGGACTAATACTGGATCAGTCCTGTTCTCACAGAACTCTCAAGACTGTCTTCGACAGATTTTTTTCAGCTACTAAGGGGGCATATTTTTGGCACCATCTGTAATCACGAAACACACAACACCCATTGTTGTCAATGGGGAGTGACAGTGTCAGTTTCTTTGTATAGCACTGAACATTTACAGATGGTGTCATATTATTCAATCCAAAATTTGAATAAACTGCTCAATTGAAGAGGAAAAAGCTAGAGGTGGAGCTCCTCAAATAGCTCTCACGTGGCTCTCTGAAATCATTAGCAGAGCTGGGAGCTGTGTCCATTTAAAATGCTGCCAGCTCCTGAGCCAAGTTTCTGGGCAAGTATTTTGTACCTGGGACTAAAACAAAACCAGAGCAGAGGCTTCTCACCTGTTAGTAAGTTGCTGAGACACTTTAGATTAAAATCAATAGCAATTTTCTGTGATTGAGTCTGTTTGTGGTGAGATGGCAAGATTCTGGAGTTAGAAACTGTGGGCAACAGTGTTGTATTATCTGAGTACTAGTCAGAGACAATGTTTTCTACTCCCTCTGGAAAGAAGTTTGATAAATTCTGAAAAACTCTACTCATCCAGGGAAGCAATGAAAACACATGTGAATCTACTTGTCAGAAGCTGGTTAATATGCTTAGTTCTCTGACATGACTTTTTGTTTAGGTTCATTTTCTACTCTATTGTTTTTTGATTTTTGTTGTTGCTGTTTTTGTTTTGTGTGTGTGTTTTGTTCTTTTCTTTTTCTGTTTGGTTTAAATACCTGTTTCTCATCTCAGCAGTGTCTTAGTGTTTCTATAGCAGCATTAATCATAGTGACCTGGAAAAAAAACTTAAACCACAAATATGATACTTTTATTGTCTTTAACATAAAGTCATCTGACAGTGAAAGCAGAAAGTGTTCATGAAGTATAAATGTTAGTGAAGATTTTAAATCTTACTGTTGTTTAATGAAGAGTATGTGGAATTTAACTTTTCCCTGTCTTTTCCATTTACAGTGCAAGCTGCTGATAACAGCCACTGCTCAGTTTCTCCTGCTTCTGCTTTTGCTATTGCTACGGCTGCAGCAGGGCACGGGAGCCCACCAGGTGAGAGAAGTGTGCTGTGCAAGAGACTAACAGTGAGTTACCTGCGTTCTCTAAAGCTAAAGATTTCTCAAGAACTTACCTGTTATGTTCTGAAGAATACATGCTCAGGTTGGATGGGGCTTGGAGCAACCTGGTCTAGTGGAACATGTCCCTGCCCATGGCAGTGGAGTTGGAATAAGATGATCTTTAGGGTCCTTTCCAACCCTATTAGTTGAATTCTTATAATTTGTCCTTAATATTTCTAGCACAGCCTACTACTGAAAGGTTAATATTTGGTGTATTTGTGGTCTGCTAAACCTCTAGTTAGTATCTTCCTTGTTTGTTTTTTTTTAATTCACTTACAATTTAAGATTTTTATTTTGAAAACGAGCTTTTTTATGTCCAAGGTTGGTATATATAAGAGCAGTTTTACTTAACAAAATTATTTCGGGTGTGTACTGTATGTTCTTTGGAAAGCAGCTATGGTAGCCTACTGATTGGAGGTACTTAAAGCAACATAAAATACTTGATTTAAGTTTTCAATGTGTTTGCTGCCTTACTGTGTACCCTTTGACATACTGATATCTTCCACTAACCAAGTCCTGTCATGTTTCAAATAAAAAACTTCCTTAAAGTCTACAAAATCAATGTCACTTTGCCTTGACATGCTCAAACCCACAGTTCACTTTGATTATATGTGAAAAAGCACAATCTGACTGTAAATTCACACCTGTCTCTTTTCCATTGTAACCATTGGAATGACAAGAAACTGCTTTGAAGACCTCAGTCTCAAATTTACTCCTGAAATTCTGTGCAAGACAGTATATCATCACCATAGATGTCAGTGGATTTTGTACTCACTGTGTCTGAAGTTGTGGTCATTGCTTGTTAAGTGAGAAAGCATCATGATAATTTCTGCAGAAGCATGGATTAGTGCTTTTGTTACTCCTGTGCACTTCCTGTGATCTTTAGATTACAAGACAGTAATGTTCAGTTTTAGTAACTTTATCACAGAATCACTGAGGTTGGAAAAGCCCTCACAGCCCATGGAGTCCACCCCGTGCCCAATCCCCACCATGTCCCACAGCCCAGAGCACTGAGTGCCATGACCAGTTGTTCCTTGGACACCTCCAGGGATGGCGACTCCACCACCTTCCTGGCCAGCCTCTTCCAATGTCTAATCAGAAGAAATTCCTCCTAATATCCAACCTGAACCTCCCCTGGTACAGCTTGAGGCAGTTTCTTCTTGTCCTGTCCCTTGTTCCCTGGGAGCAGAGCCCAACCGCTCCCTGGCTCCACCCTCCTGTCAGGGAGTTGCAGAGAACGAGAAGGTCCCTCCTGAGACTCCTTGTCTCCGGGCTGCTCGTGATGCTGCAGACCCTTTCCCAGCTCCATTACCTTCCCTGGACATGCTCCAGTCCCTCAATGTGTTTCTTGTCTGAGGGGCTGTTACAACCCGCCCCAGGAAAAAGGAGGGGGGGTAACCCAGGTTTTATCAATAATCCCTTGGGGTGGATTAAAGTGAAACGACACTAAATAATCGGTGTCTGAAAACATATATTGGCAAGGTTTATTTTAACAATTTTGTATCAACAGGTATGCTAGCATTTTGGGTGCTGTCATATAACAAGGCGAACCTTTCAGGGGAGGAGAAAAATGCATAGGGGAGAGAAAGACAGGGTAAGAGTAAGGGAGAGCAAGAAAAAAGAAAAGATGAGAGTGGTAAAAACGAATATAGTCACCGCCCACTGGATCCAGCGATGTAAAAAGCAATGGTCTTGATCCGCAGGCGGTGGGGGAGAAGAAAAAATACCCCCCAAAGTCACCAGTCAATATCTATATCCTTTGCACCTCCCCCAAGGTGGGGAGTTGTTTTCATAGGGTGGTGTCCCCCTTTTTGGTGTGGAGTTCATGTGGAGGGCGTGGTAAACTTGGCTCTTCCCGTCTTTTCAGGGCTTGACATCTTCTGCAATGGAGGAGGGGGCATGGGCCCAGTTGCCCATCAGAAAGTCAAAAGCCTGCAGAAGTCTCTTAGAATGCATAAATCATTAACCATTTCAGTCTCTGACAGGGGCCCAGAACTGCCCCCAGCACTCGAGGTGTGGCCCCAGCAGTGCCCAGCACAGGGACGGGCACTGCCCTGGGCCTGGGACACACCATGGCTGGGACAGCACTGGGACCATTGGCCTCTTACCCACCTGGGCACACCTGGGCTCATGTCCAGCTGCTGTCACCAGCACCCCCAGGGCCTTTTCCAGCTTTCCAACCCCTGTTTCCCCAGCTGGAGTGTTCCATGGGATTGTTGTGACCCAAGGGCAGGAACTGGCACTTGGCCTTTTCCCTCACCCCGTTGGCCTCAGCCCATGGATCCAGCCTGTCCAGATCCCTCTGCAAAGCCTTCCTGCCCTCCAGCACATCAAAACTCCCACCCCACCTGATATCATCCATGGATTTGCTGAGGATGCACTCAGTCCCCTCATTCAGATCATCAGTAAAGACACTGAACAGGACTGGGCCCAGCACTGATCCCTGGGGGACACCATGAGTGACCAGACACCAGCTGGATGTGGCACCATTCCCACCACTGTCTGGGCTGGGCCATCCACACAGTCCTTAACTTGGGAAGATGCATCTGTCCAAGCCATGGTCCGCAGCTTTTGCAGATGCTGTGGGAGACAGTGTCAAAGGCTTTGCTGAAGTCCAGGTGGACACATCCACGTGTGTCCCTCACCCACTAAACAGGTCACCTGGTCATAAAAGGAGATCAGGTTGGTCAGGCAGGACCTGCCCTTCTTAAACCCATCCTTGCTGTGCTTGATCATTTGGTTGTCCTGTACATGCCGTGTGATCACACTCAAGATGATGAACCTGTTGCAGACATTATTCAGTAATTTTTATTTGCCTTTGGAATCAGACACTGCCATAGAATCACTGACACAATGTGCTTTATGAGTTAATTCCAGTGTGTTTACTAATTGTCTGAAAAGCAAAATAAGAGTGAAAAATACGGGTTTTTCCCACTAGGAGCCAATTAAATTAAAAATTACTGCTTTTGTATTGTTAAAATCATAGCTTTTCAATATTCGTAACACTGAAGAAAGAGAGAAAATACGATCTACAATTATGTAGTCATTTGGAGGAATATCAAACATGGGAGTGCTGTGAAAGGGAAAAACAACATCCCTAATATTCATGTGCTGTTTTTTGTGTTGCTGTTTAAGGTAGTTCTTCATTCAAGGTCATTCTCCTAAGTGATGTAAAAAACAGTGAGAGGGTTATGCAGCAGATTTGACAAGAAAATGTGTGGTGAGTAGTCTCAAGAGACTGAACTGGAGTAATCTGGTGTCCACCTGTAATCAGTATGAAAATTGAAGGCTACAAACCACAGTTTGAACTGTTGAATCATCTGTTTTGTAACTTAGTGCAATTAATCATGATAGAGATGGTATTTGTTACAGAGTCATGAAGTTCAATTTTGAGTAAACCAAATAATTTTATTTATTTCCCGTGTATATGTCACCATGATTATGAGATTTTTCTTACATAATGCCTTTTTTTTCCTTGTGGTCTCCTGTCTTATTCACTTCATAGGATGGGCATGATCACTCAGTGAATCAGTTCTGAGCAATGAATGAGATTTGTGAGGTTTCTTCCTTTTTTTCAGTCAGTCCTTGGCTTCCCTGCTGCAGACATTCTGGTGTGTGCCATTTAGTATACTCCTGCATGGAATATGAATATATGAAAATATGAATAGATGAAATTTAGTGTTGATTAATACTAAGTGATGCACACAAAGAAAAACAGTCTGAGCTCTACACCTGAAAGGGTTGGCTCAGGACTGAGATTCTGAGGATGACAATAGGTTGTTTCCTTAAATGATCTTGGTGCTCAGCAAGAGCCAGAAAGGTAAAGGAAACATCAGGAATTATTAGGAAGGGAACAGAAAAGACTATTATGGTAACAGAGTATAAATCCAGAATTTGTGTAATGAATAGAAGCCTGGTGAGATTCTGCTGAGGGACATTGTGAAGGTTCAAAAGTGAACAGTTACCTGATAGGAGTCATTTGAGGTTACTAAACTGGCAAAGTAGAACAGGACCAGGATTTGAAATGAGTTGGAGGCTGTGGCAGAGTATTAGGAGGTACAAGTCACCTGTGTGTCTTCTGTTTTCACTGTTGCCTGAAGCCTTCTGGATGTTTTGTATTTTGGTAGTGTTATTTTGTTGGGTTGTGGGGTTTTTTTAGGGGTGGCGGGGGGGAGGAATTTGGTTTCGGTGGGTTTTTTTAATTTCTTTTAAATTTTTTTATTTGTTTGTTTATTTAGTTTTTTGTTTATTTTGAGGAGGATTTTTTTGGATTTTCTTCTGGTTGTTTAATGCTGCTTTCCTGGGATACGATGCCTTTAGCTCTTCTCAATTTCCCATCTCCCAGTTCTGACTATTCAGGGATGCACTGAGGCAAGCAGGCTAACAGACTCACAGGAAGGCCCTGTAATTACACTCTGTCAGAACCAGACATGAAGAACATTTAATTATCTTCTGTGGAGAGTGCTGGCCGTAACATTTTAGAATTGTCCCCATGCTATGACAACTTAGGTACTGATAATTATGCAAAGCCCTGAACAGCTCTCCCATAGTGTACCTTGGCTTTGCTTCTCTTTAGACAGAGGAGCACTGTGGTGGATGTTAACTGTGTATGAAACCTTTCTCTAAATCAGGATGGTTCAGGTTCTTATGCCCTTCAGCAGTTCTTTTCTAACTTACTGGGGTTTTTTGCCATTATTTTCTGTTATTTTACAATCAACTGCTTTGATGATGGCAAGCTGTACTATTTGTCCATTGTTTAGTTCATCTGTCTGGTTAACTATTAATCTCTACATATCCTAGAGATGTTTTTGTCTATTCTCTTCCAAAAAATTTGCATATTCATCGTGGCTAGGCTTTGCAAACGAAGATTTGGGAAGGGCTCTACCCAAATTTTCTACAAGCGCGTTGGTGGCTAAAGAGGCCAATGCGAGATAGACAAGATTGGATGCAAAAGGCACAGCAGAAAGATTCTTTGTTTATTTTAACAGCATGATAAAGATAAAAAGAACTACGAAGTGAAAGTACAGAAAGTTAAATAAAGCACCCCAGGTGCACAGCTTGGAGCCTGTATGGATGATAATATGAACAGTAGGGATAAACAGAATATCTTTATCTGTCTTTTCATGTCCTTTCTGTTCTGAGGGATGTGAAGGATGGCTGGATGGTTCATGGCTTACTGCAGCTGAAGTGCTCTGTCACCATATAGGTTGTTGCACACCTTCATTCTTTTCCCAATTTATAAAAGTAGGATAATAATACTAACAGATTCTATCATAGGAAAGGGTTTTATTAGTTTCTTCACACTGTGTTCATACACCTCTGCAAAACTTGATTTCTTGATTTCTGCTTCAGTCAGAGATATCTTCCCAAATCCATACAGAAGTTCTCTGGCAGATCTGCTCTGATATCTGTCTTATAACACAGAAAAGTCCTACATAAATTGTAATGTAAATGGTCTCATCCTAGCGGATATCCTGCTAATCTCTTCTTTTAGCTTTGCCATGAATAGTCCTTGAGTGGAGCTCCAGATGCAGCGAGCCCTCTCTCTCGGGGAGTGAATTCCTCCTCTTCTCTGAGAGTCTGTCACACAGCCCGTGTCAAAAAAAGGAGTGAGACTTGTAAGGTGGGAGAGGAACCTCCTGCCAAAACAGTCACCAATCACTTGTAATTTAGCTGCAGAAATCTTACAGATGTTGCAGGAGTTATGAAACAGCATAAAATCTACACAGCATAAAATCTACACAGCACCCACACAAACCCTAGCATAAAAACAATTTATGTGGAAAATTATTTCTTTCGCTTGTGGATTGTAGAACTTGGAAATTTCACTGATTTATTTTTGTACAATTCTTTCAAATGTGTTATTGTTTGGTCTTTTTTCCTCCTTAACTTTTGATTTAAGTCTATTGTGCACAGAATGAGAGCACCGTGTCAGGATCAGCAAGATGCACTGATTTAAAAAAAAAAAAGAAAAAGTATCTTTTGGTGTTCATTTACTGAAACTGCTCTCTGTGCAGGCCCTAATACTTGTTAATACTCATAAATCATGAAAGTGTTCTGTGTGAGTAGAACAGATCAAGCTTTGCTTGAAATCACTGAATAGTTGTATGGATGAAGCCAAATTAAAAAAACAATGCCATTTTTGTGAACAGTACCTACCTAAGCTTAACAAACACACAAATTTGTTGTCTGCTAAGAATATCTAACACAACGTGAATAAAAATAGTTAATCCTAAAATCAGTATTTTTATTTTGAAATGGTTCTACTGAACATGGGCTTCAAGGGGACTGTTTTGACAGTCTTGAATTCAAGAACTAAACTGATCTTAGGTGGTTTCTTTAATACTTGAGACAGATAGATTAAAAGAACTTTGAGAAGCTTTTCTTCCTCGGCTCTAGCTGGAGACCAAAGACCTCCCAACATGAAAAATAAA
Organism: Manacus vitellinus; assembly: GCF_001715985.3. Classification (NCBI taxonomy): domain Eukaryota; kingdom Metazoa; phylum Chordata; class Aves; order Passeriformes; family Pipridae; genus Manacus; species Manacus vitellinus. The sequence goes on along the minus strand of NW_021939718.1, from coordinate 12,019,385 downwards.
TCTTACACAAGAAGCAAATACTTAAACAAATGAGCTGTTCCCTAATGAACACAGCATCTGTATTTCAACAGCTCTGTCACCAGATTTTAGCTGAGCACGTTGTATTTCCAGCACGCTTCAAAGCTGCCTTCCTCCTCCTCCTTCTCGTCCTCCACTTCCAGCTCTTCCAGGGTGTTGACCTGCACTGTAGAGAATGTTCTATTTCTTACAAGAACAAGGTGACATTGTGGAAGAGGATAAGAGTGGAATGTGAGCTTGGGATTGGCAGGAGGACATGGCTTCTTTAGTGCAAACATTTGGGTTTTTAAACACATGTGAGAGGGGGAGGAGACAGGGAGAAAAGGTAGAGGAGACAGGGAGAAAGAAGTAGGGGGAAAAAAGAGTCTTTGGGGGAATATCTCTGACAAATATGAGTAGGAAAAAATTCCCCATGCTGAGGGGAAGGAAAGATAGGTTTAATCTCTCTAATTTCAGTGATTTAAAGGGGCAATTAAAATGACAGCATGGAGCTTTGAAGCATCTACACAAAAATGAATTGGATCTATACTATCCCTTTCAATTAACTGACTGAACATATCTCTAGTGCTAAATTACCTTTGGCTTGAGTTATTACCTAAGTATTGTTCAGGAGAGAGAATTTTTCCTAAAGCTTCTGCGTTTTGCAGCTGGTACCCTATGAAATCACATTTCCAAAGATCTCCCAAAGAGCCTACCGATCATTTCTTACGTGGGGATAGCACGTAAGCTTCTTTCTTTCACAAAGAAGCAATCTTACTCTAAATTGCCCTCGGTTTTAGGCTACCAGAACTGATCTGACTGTTTACTAGACTGTTTTGTGGCATCATGGGGTTTTCCATAGCTGTCACAGTCTGCCTGCAGAAGAAATCAGAGCATCCTTCGCACCTGTAGCAGATTCTCCCTGAAGTCAGTGCAAACCCTGCTCCCTTCATTTGCTGCAGGTGCTAAATTAAAGTGGTATCTTCCTTTGGTATCTTCCTTCAGAGCAGTTCAATACACCTGGGCCCTCAAAAGTACCTCCTGCTGCCACTGCCACATGGTCCCACTGCCTATTTCACTCTGTTGACAAAGCATTTAACTGAGCCTGTGAATTTTGGATTGATGGTCTTGTCATCGTGTCACTGTCTATGGAGAGATCGAGTTCCTTTCTTAATCTAAAACTTTCTAAAAAAAGTTAGTCATATGCTACTTTCCACTGATTTTTAGTGCATTAGCAGTATGCATAAGTGATGGAAAAGATGTACAAAGGGAAGTGTGTAAGCCTTTTACAGTGTAAATGTCTGATTTATTTTGACTTGGCTATTATTGCATTCTTGATCACTGCCTGGGATGAAACACTGTAGGCCCTTTCTATACTTCCTGTGACAAAAAGCTGCCAAACCTCGATTTTAGAGCAGCTGAATGCAATTGAGGATAAACAGTGTGGAAATACTTTCATGAAAGTGTCAACTTCAGGATCCACTGGAATGAACATGGAAAGTCCTCATCTTCTTGGAGGTGCTGTAGGAGTTTGTCACCTGTAACATACCCCAACTGTAACAGCAATAGCAAATATAGATGGACTTTTGTAAATTACAGCTATAGTTTCTAGAATGACAAATCTGCAGAAAGCTACATAAGTGCTGAAGTTGAGCCAGATGGGTCCTGTGAGCTCTCAGTCTGACACATTTTACCCCTGCTTTATTACTGGTACAATATTAGAGGGATGGAAATTAGCTGAAAGTAGTAATTCATGTTTCATAGAGAGCCACAGTGGGTCATGTGTGGGGCTTTCCATTCTGATAAATCAGTCACATCTTGATTAAGACTGACTTCTTATTTTCCAAGATAAAAATTACAATGAGAAAGTTTCACAGAAGATTTCAGGGAGAGCTATTTGGCTTATTTTGGGTTGTGACCAGTGGAACTGCTCCGCAGTCATTTGAACAACTTGCCAGCTCCCAGTGTGACAATATTTTTGTTTTGTTTGTTCTGGCAGAAGCACTAATTGGAGTAATGGAACGATGCAACTCGTGCCAAATGACACAGGGCCCTGTGTGCTCGCCGGTGGGTCTGTGTGCTGGATGCAGCTGTGCCAGGAGGGGTCTGCACGTGCAAAATAATGCAGGCATGCCCTCCCAGTGGGATCCTGTTGGTCCCCAAGTTGGAAACCACGTAAAAACACTCATGCTTTTAAAAGATGCAGTATTTCCTTGGTTGTCACCATCCTGCAGACAGAGTATATAGTTCTGCATTCAAGGATATCAGATGTGCTGTTCAGTGAGTATTTCCGTAATTCTGAACAGTGGCATTACACCATTACGTTTCCTGAGACAGAAGTTCTAGAGTAGGCAGCTGAGTTAGTAAGGAATTTGGTAAAGATTGGAACGAAGCAAGATTTGTAAGGGAGATTTTTGCTTTCTTTTTTTCATTGTGAGAGGACAGGCAGAGAGATTTCCTTGGTATGATGAATGTTGTGTGAAAGGCAAGCAAATGATATCTGATGTGATATCAAGCAGGATTCTATATTATGTGGCTAACTATGTAATCCACTTCTGCGCTGAGCTAAATGCTTCCAATTGCATCAGTGGTTACATGCTGACCTTTGGAAAGGTGTGTATTTCCTCCTGACTTTGTACATAAGTATCTGTGTTTAAGCAAAACTAGAAAATGTGTGTCTTTTTCTGGTTGATAATCAGTATAATGCCATAAACTTCACTGTTAGTAATTTTGCACTCCAGTAATTTTCTGGATTATAACTTCTCATTCCTTGTACTGGAAAAGCTTTGTGGAACTTCCTCATTCTGAATCCAGACCAAAAATAAAGCAATTGTGATGGTGATAACCCAATAATGATTGAGATGAGACTATTTGGAAGAAGATCCTAATTTTAACTGTGCATCTTCAGGTCATGGGTTCCCACATGGAACTCCAAGATTGAATTTGAGGGCACCTGCCTCATGTCAGAGGTGCAGGGTGCCATCAAATCATGCCATGCTTATCAATCCTGCTTGTGTTCTGACCCTCACCAGTCCCCCCTTTCTGTCAGGGATCTAAGATACTTAGTTTCCAGAAAGAAAAGAGTTGGTGTAGGATTTGTTAAACTCCTCTGGTCTTTTATGCAGGGCAACTAAGATTTTTTAACTTGTCAATTTTGTTTGACTAATAGCTCTAGTTAGGAACTGGGAACACATTTTTATGAGATTGCCAGACCCACTTCTTCACAGAGGTGTGAGAAGCATTGAGACCTGAACATTGAACTTCCTTAGCGCTCCCATTTCAATTAAAAAACTCCAAATGGGAAATACTCATTGAGTTACTCCACAGCTGACACTGTTCTTCACTGAAAAAAGGTTTTGTGACAAACCCCCCTGGTTTAGACCCAACCATGATTCCTTCCTGAGGCTGGGGTGTTATCAGGAGCTGCCCAGGTGTCGTTGCCAAAGCAGGGTGACCAGGGCTAACACTGTGATGTTCAAAATGAGTTTAATCTTCCCTTGCAGTTTTCTTAGAGCAATAAGTTTGAGTTAAAACAGTGACTTGAAAATGAAAGTTAGTTTGTCTCATGTGATCTCTGCCCTGGGAGTTAAGAAACGGGAAAATGGCAATTTTATCTTTGTCAATTTAGCAAAAGTTTATGATCTCCCACTTATATTTATGTATTCCTGGATTTTGAATGACTGTCTTATTCTAGTTTGTTAGAGGAGCTGGCTAATCAGGAAATAAGTATTTTCTCTGGACATTTCCTGAGTTACAGATTTGTGAAGTCTGTATTTCCTGACCTATTGCACTAAATCCCAGGCAGATGCAGTGCTGTGCATAGGGTGAATTTCACCCACCCCCCTTGAGCCTAACTGTTGCTTGAATTATCAGTATTTGTTTAGGCTTCCATTCTGGCCCAGTCCTAAATGGTCTGGAAGCTGCTTGTGAGATGGACATTTTGTTCAGAGATTTTTTGATGCCTGTTATGCATCCTGCCAGTTTTTGTTTTGCCTGACAGTCAACTACCCGTTCACAGATGGTCTGAAAAATGATACATTTGGCTCTTTGCAATTATTGCCTCCTTTCCATTTAACCCTTATTCCTATTAACATTAAAAATAACATGAATAATTCCACAAACTACTTCCTTTAACTTAAAAAACCCAGAGGAACTAAAGGTAAAAATTCCCGAAGCCACTTTTTTGTAATTTTCTCTTTCTAGCTGTACATTGACTTTTAAGTCTTTCTTTGTGGTAGGGCAACACTAAGCATTTTGAAGGTCTGAAAGCTTACTTTGAATATTTCTTGAAACAATTGTGAGCATTATGCAGTAAAGATCTTCTATACTTTTCATATTGATAGCAGAGCAAGTCATGAGTTTAGATGATGTGTAATTAAGGAAATCAAGAGCCAGGGATCATTTGAAATGTAGAAATACATCAGCAGGTAAAAATTGCTTATATGCTCCCTGAAGACAAGGAGACGTAGCAGGAACACAGGCAAACACACTTGACTGATGAATAAATTCAAAGAAATACCAGATGCAGTGTTGCCATTTTTGTAATTATTCATGGAAGATAATTCAAACATTGCTGCAGTAAAAAAAGAAGGTGTCTGAGGTGTACTAAAGAGTCACCAATATAATTGTTAAGAGAGACTGTTTCAAAAAGGCTTTTATTCTTTGCCAGTCATTCCCAATAGTTCTTTTATATAAGTCATAGGAAAAAGTTCTGCTGTCACATTGCACATTTGTCATGACATTGTGAAATCTGAAAACACAATTGGCAGCAACAGCCTTTGAAATTCAGGATCTGTTCTTTCCTAGAGATACATCTATAAAAAAAGGCACAAGATTTGGATGGTTTTGCCTGAGATTTCACTAGAAAAATTGGACTTGGGAGTTTACACATGCATGGACACACAAACGGCTCTTTGTGTGCAAAGAAATACAATTTTGAAGATGTATACGGATGTACCAAAATTTAGAATTAAGTTTGGTGATGACATTGACTCCTTTTTCTCTCTCCTTGCTGTTGCTAAAAGAAGAAAAGAATAGGATGTTCTTCTGTTGCTGCTGAATTTTAGCTTAAAGAAATGAAGATTATTTGGGTTTTGTTACTCTGAGTTACTGATTTTTAGTAAGAAGTTGTATAACTTGTAACTGCAAGTATGTTTTCAGTCTTCAGCAATCTTTAAAGATTTCTTTTTCAAGATCGAGACTCTGATGTGGTCTCCTGAGAGAATATTTCCATTAAAACCCCAGAAATCTTAAGTGTGTGTGCTAGTTATATCTATAGCAGTAACCCTTTTTTTAGGACTTCTCAATGACAAATTTTCAGATTTTAATATTTCTTTGGGTTAAAAGGAATAATTTCATCCTTTGTAGTAGTCATGCTATAAATATATAATATCGTAAATTATCATCATTGTCAGAGCAACCTTGGTGTTACTGTGAGGAGAGAAAATAGTTTCTTGATCTTAAAAGTATTCTATAGCCACTTGCCTTTTTCTCCCATCCATTAAACTAAAATTGTTTTACTGGACTCATATATTTTTAGACTGCTGGATTTAGTTCAAGTTCGCATAATCGTGACATGACTGCTTTGTCTCAGTGCTATCTTCTTTATATTTCTCTGATTAGAAAAAGCCTTCCTAAAGCAAGGGTTATGTAAAAATAGTTCACCAACCTTTCCCTTAAATATTTTGCAGATATTAAACACAGTCACTACAACTCTATCTGTGTTACACTATTGTAAATCAGCTGGTGCATGTGAGTCCATGGGATTTACCTTAATAAGACTATAATCCCTTGACTTCATTTGATAGTTAGATAGTATATGTGGCAGAGGCTTTAGGCAGAAGATTCAAATACATACTTGGAATTATTTCTGACGTGGGTGGTTACAACAGGGATTTTCAGTGGCATATTTCCTAGAACAAAATGATTTCATATGTCCCAAGGACCAGTGAAAGTGAAATTAAATGCCTGAAGTGCATTGTACTCTGGACTTCTTCTGGGTTTCAACAGTCATTTGTGACTCCATGAGTTTATAACCCCTTTGTGAAACAAACTTGAAGCCTGACAAAGTGAAAAATTAAATATTCCACTGTTATAAACTGAGGCAGACAAAAGATTGTGGCTTGATGTTATAGCTCCTGCTTTCAAACCTCAAATTGCTTATATAGAAAAGCACAGAATGGTTTAGTTTGGGAAAGACCTCTAAGATCATTTAACAATAACTAAAAAAAAAAGAAAGGATTGTGTTATTGATCAAATATGCTGTACTTTATGCAGTGAATGAGATCTTATCATCTTCATGCTTCTTTTCATCTCAGTTATGATGGTTTTCTTCTCCAGCTCTGCCATTTTTCAGCTGGCTAATGTATGACAACCTGATATCATAATTAAAAAAATGAAAAAGAGGGCAGAATCACTGGTAGTTTAGGTTTCTTATCAACGTTAAGATACTCTCTGTCCCTTATCTAAAATGCGTGAAATGCGATTATTTGCTCGAGAATGTGTGACCAATAAAGATGGGTATCTATAAACATCCAAACTTTCTTAGATATGTCAAAGAAAAAAATATATGATTAGTTTTTTTAGGCTGCTTATATATTGGGAAGGCTTTTTTTTTGTCCTGTGTATATTGGAGAGGCTTTTTCAGTTTTAATCTGTGGATGAAAACTGTTCTGCTCCAAGCCTGGGGTTTGTATTTATTCTTTATTCAGGTCAGAAAGTAGCACTGATGTTTCCCAAGCCTAAGTTTTCTGGATTCAAGCCAGGCTGAATCATGAAACTGGCCTACAACCCTTGAGCGTATTTATCAGAAGAAAGAAAAAAAATCCCACAAGACAGAGAATTCCGTTTGAGACTCTTTTTGATTATTTGTTATCTGTCTGGTGAGCCATGAATGTTCTCCTTCCACCTTTCTGGAACTCCAGGGTTTGCTGGGACTTCCCCAAAGGCTGGAGTGCAGTTTTCTCCCATGTTAGTGCTAGCACAGCTTCAGTGCACGATTTCAGGGTAGTTCATTGAAACTAACATGTCAAATCTATTTCTGAAACGAAGTGGGTTTTTTTGCTAAGAAAGACACCAGAAACTTGTTGAAGTCACTGTTCATGACTTCAAACTACTTACCACTAATTCTTGTGAAAAGAGTTCTTTTTGTGTAGGTAAACCCTTGAAAATGGATATATCATCAAAATTTTTGTCATGTTAATTATTGTGGTCAGGAATCATGTGCTGCTGTATTAATCTTAGACTCATAGAATGGATTGGGTTGGAAAGAATCTTAACAGACCATCCCATTCCACCCCGCTGCCATGGGCAGTGGCACCTTCCACTAGATGCAGAAATACAAAATGCGGAGAATACAGTTGCTGTAACTAGAGTGAGAATTTTTGACATCTTGAGTGAAACAGAAAAGCAAATGCTCGCGTTTAGTTTCTTTAAAATATCCAGTGCAAATTTAACATAATACAAACATTCCTCTTGGGTGAGGTGGATTTTAAAGGTGAGATAATGTAGATTGCTGATAGAGTCATGTTTGTCCAGTAGAACAAGAAAAAGCAGGGCAGGATTTTGCTATAGGAACCTGTTAGTAGCTTTTCAGTAGGGTCTGCTCTCTGTCTCACACTGACATGTGATGAGATGTTTGCATCTGGTCCCGAGTGCAGCAGTTCTAAAGGTGGAATCATTGTCACATCCTACCTGGAGGCATCAGTTTTCCTTATGAATGGAACAGATAATAACATCTACCACTGAAATGTACTCTGGTCTTATGTATAAGGTATTGCTATAATTTAATCTGGTTTTGTCCACAGGTGTTGAGATCTATGTCTATTCAGCACCTTTTTTTTAAACTTTGGTGATAGCAGAAGCTATAAAAATATTAGTTTTTTATTGAAGTGCACATAAGAAAAACATGTGAAGGTGAAACAGCATTTTGCATCACATAATCTGAAGACAAGTATGTGAACAGAGTGATTAAATAATATTGAAAGAGGTATTTCAGTGAAACTAGAAATGCTGGCAGGTTAATGTCATGTTTGACAGCCTGTGGTGGAAGTTGTGCATCACCATTATGTGCAGATACTATTTGTGGAAGCAGTTTATATTAATCTCAAGAGATAATGGTGAAAAACATTACTTGAAAGTAGCAGTTTCAAGAAGCAACTGCCCACTAAGATGATTAATGATTAGAAATACTGCTGATATTTCTGATGTGGAAAGATTGCTTCCTTCAGTAGAGGAATGGATATTTACCATGGAGTGCTTCAGATTATTCCACCGTGGGGTCTGGATGTGGGCAGGTCCATCCAGAATCCTAATTAAATTAATTAGTTACTGTCAGTGTGCACTTTCAGATTTATAATGAAGCGGAGAGGACTGAGGGAGCTCAACCTAGAGAAAAAGAGGTTCAGTGGGGACCTTTTCACTCTCTACAACCCCTTGGCGGGAGGATGGAGGCGGAGGGGGATCAGGGTCTGCTCCCAGAGAACAGGGGACAGAATGAGAGGAAATGGCCTCAAGGTGTGCCAGGGGAGGCTTAGACTGGATAGCAGGAAAAATTCCTTCACAAAAAGGGCTGTCCAGCCCTGGCACAGCTGCCCAGGGCAGGGGTAGAGTCTCCATCCCTGGCCGGATTTAAAAGCCTTGTGGATATGGCACCTGGGGACATGGGTTAGTGGTGGCCTTGGCAGTGCTGGGGGAGTGGTTGGGCCTGATGATCTTAGAGCTCTTTACCAACCTAAATGATTCTGTGACTCTGTGATTTTATTTTGTAATGTTTCAAACCACACAGATTTATAGCCTAGGTAGCTAAAAGTGCCTCCAAGGAAAGTCAGAGACAGCAACAATATTATGCCAGCGACTTTATAAGCAGACTTAAAAACTGTTCCTAGCCTCAGAATAGGTGGGAAAAGTATGTGGGGAGTAACAGAGTGCATGCAGCACTACTAAAAGGTTAATGGAACCTGCTTGGAAGGATGTTGTCATAGATGTTGTCAGAAGTGTGATGGAACTCTTGTTCCTTGCAAATCAACACCTGAGCCATGGCTCACAACTCCAGTCTGTGGACACCTTTTGCAGTGTAGGCAGCAGGTGGCACATGGGTTATCCATCAGTGGTGACGTGAACCTTCAGAACCAGTCAGGTTGTGCACTCTTCGAAATGTGCATGAATGAGTGGTCTGTGCACATGGAATTGTTGCAGTTGTCATGATGGCTCAGGTTTTTGTTTGGATGGGTATTAGGAGGGGATTAGGTGGGCAGATAGAGGAGGGAGGAGCAGCGGTAAACTGAACCATTAGGAGGAATTTGCAGTGGGAAATGGCACCAATAAAGTCCACTGATGCTGCTTGAAGAATGTCTGTAGTGGCCTCACCAGATCCTATTCCATGGTCATCCCCTTTGCAGTTTCTGTCCCAAAATCCATGTGGCTTTGAAAGTTACGAGGACCAAAACCAGTGCTAGTCATGGACTTGGTTTTGCACGTTTCTGCTTCTACATTAATGCAGCTCAGGCAATAAGTTTTTATTAGGATTTTGTTTAGAGCTTTTTATGAAAGTTAGAAGACCAAAAAGTAACAATACTTATGTGTTTTTCTCTGAGTTTTGTAAATCCCTGAAATTAACACCAGTCTTCATAGTCCTTGAGTACTTTTTCTCTTACATGTTTTCAGCTTTTGTTTAATGAAAAGATCTGTTCAGTGGCTGTCAGAACTAGAGATTTCTTTTGTTTTCACCTTTAATATTGACTGACTTTTCTTTAGGTCAATAGTATGACATAATTTCATAGAATCAGGAGTGATATAATCCTGTGCTTTAAATGTTGGGGGTTTAGCTGTTGCTGTACTGACTGGAAGGGGGCTGCCATGTTAGTTTTGAATAGATTTGCCGATACATATCAATGCATAACTTTACACTTATAAAGTGTATTTTTACCTATTCACTGATATATCAGTGAATAGGTAAAAATGGTGACTCTTGTCTGTAGTTTTAGTGAAAAAATCCAATTGCCTCAGGATGGTCCAAAGACTCACTCTATTATTCTTCAGCATAATTGTCTCTGTCTTCAGCCAAACTCTCTTGAGATGATACTAAAGCTGCTGAATGTGGTGCCCACCTGGGTTCTGCTGTTACTCAAAACAAGTCCTGAGGTAAAACCTTGATGTAAAACCTTGAGGTAAAGCCAGGCATCCAAATGGGAGGACTCTGAGTCAGAGAACAGTGGGTATTCCACTCCCTTCCCTTTCCACAAGGAAATGTCATAAATCTTATTTTCTTCAGCATGAATCTGCAGGTTTAAGTCTTGGACAGTGAGTGTTGCTTGTGGATTTTTGGATTCATTTTTGTTTGTGTAAAGAACAATACATTATAAATGCTTTGTGAAGAAGGAAACAACATCTTTCTGAGTTGTTTGGTATTTAAGAATGAGATCAGAATGGAGTTAGTAGATTTCCAGTTTTATTTTGGAAAAAAAATGCATTTTGCTGATTTATTTGAAGTCTTACACCTGAAGATGTGCAAGGAATCACCATCCTGGAGTTAAATTCACATGTGCATCTGTGTTCACCTGAGTTCTTTCCTTACGCCACTGGAGATCTCCATTTATAGGTTCAAAGCATGAACATTAAGTACGGGGAATATGGATCAGAATGAATGCGTTGCGCGTTCTCTGGAACAAGCTAATTACTGCTTGAAAATTGATGAAATTCTGAGGACCATAAAATTTTACTGAAGTGATCTCTGGAGGCTTTAATTTTTTCCTTTCCTCATTTTATTCTTTTTGTAGCTAACTGGAAACTATCTCTGTAGGCTTCTCTCTCTTTTCCTTCTAGCTCACTGAAACTTCTTTTCCTTAATGTTACCTTCATACAGACTTTGCTGCTTTAATATGTAATTTTCATTGTGACTTTCACTGCTGCAATTAAGTGACTAATTGAACAGTTTATAATGTGTATTCCTAACTGCTTGTACAATAGGTTAACTGTGAAAGGCATAGAAAATTAACACACAAAAAATGTTGCCTGTGTTACCTTTTACTCAGAAAAGCCTCAGAGATTTTCTTTATTTTTCTCTTTATAGGCAGTGAAACTCCTGAAAATGCTTCATTGTGAAACTTTCTTTGATATTGAATCTTAGATGTCACCCACAGTGTAATATGCCACAGTTTAAAAAATGCCCATTAGCGTAAGTGTAGAAAATACTTTTGGGGGTTGGGATCTAACTGACAGTAATAGATGTCAGTTTCTGGCTCATCTTTCCAAAAATGCAGAGCAGCAATTTGGATTTTCTGGATTGTCTTTAATGAAAATAGTGCAAAACTAAGACTAGCCTTTAAAATACCTCCAATGGGTTTATCACAGAATAAATAGAATTTTAATCTGCCTTTGCTATTTATAATAATACACGGGCTCTCAAACAGCTTTTATGCCAAAAAAAAGTAAAGTTCTGGTCACACAGAAAGGTCTTTCCAGCTGTTACTGGTCTATGCACTGAGTGAAATGGAGAGCACAGTATAAGATCAAATCTAACAGAAAGTTTTAAAAATTTAAACTTCTCGAGTATATCTTCAGAGTTATCAATTTCTAAAAGAAATTCAGGGGTTTAATGTAGCAATTTTACTGATATTAAAATAGTGTAATCATACTTTTATCATACATGTTTTATTTATGTTAAAGCTGCAGCAGAATGAAAAGAGAAAGAAGAGATAATGCGAATGTAGGGAGAAAGTTCCTTTTTTGTTTTTAAAACTATTTCTTTGTAAGTAAATATTGCTGACCAAAAAAAAAGTTGTCTTTAAAAGATGTTTGGGGAAATACTGCAGTTGGCATGTGTATGTTTCCAGGCAGCAGTGGCCGTAAATGTGCTTTCCATATACCTTCCCACCTTCATGTCATCCCAGTGGTAAAAAAAACAAATAACTTATTTAACAGTGTTAGTTAATAGAGCCTGTACAGTACTGCTCTTATCAAGGAAGATTTATTATGTTGGCATTTTTCTCCTCTCTGTTTAAACTACTCTCTTCCCCTTGTTCTTTACCAGTTCTGAAATTTATCTGTTTCCCTTTCGTAAATCATACTTTCTGCAATTTGCTTGGTTGCAGGCCTGTTTTTGGTCTAGTCCTGGTTCTTACTGTAAAATAAACTAACAAACAAACAAACAACTTTTTTTTTTTAAATTCACTTTATTTCTTTATAAATTTTATTTTGTTTCTTCCATGCTGAAGGGAGACATTGATATTTAGTGACACATCTTTCTAAAACTGAATGCCGACCCAAGGAGGTGTCTGTATTAGTCTGTATTGTGATGGGCAAGGCTGTATTCTGCTGATCTTGTGTTCTACTGATCTTGCAGAATTTCATCGGTCTAAATGGCCACATTTCACAGCCTGGGAGGCACCTTTCCTCTTATTGCACACAGATATTCTATAAGCTTTCAGTTTACCAAAATTACTCACACCCTATTCGAATTTTTGCCACCTCCATGAACTCCAAAGTGTGTTTTTTTCCTACCCAGGGTTTAACAACTCCGAGCGCACGTGTGACAAGGAGTTCATCATACGCAGAGCAGCCACGAACCGCGTCCTCAACGTCCTGCGACACTGGGTCTCCAAGCACTCACAGGTATTCTCCCCCTCAGACACATAACCATGGACTGATTTGTCACAGTCGCAGCTTGGCTGAGTTGATTTGACTGTGTTAAACCACTTGTGTTTTCATACAGATATTTATTTATTTATTTGTTGTGAATCGTGCATGGAAAGAGTCACCAGTTCTTTGTGTTGGTCTCCTCTGTAAACCATGATGGGACTGTAGGTCTGATTTGTTTGCAGAGGAGGGAAGGGATCTGAGTGGTTGGTGGAATTTCATAGATCAAAAAGTCCTTTAAGATACTAGGTGGGAAAAATGTTGGAAGAATTTGGTATACATGCAGAAGATACCAGGGAAATTGTTGAAAGAAAGAAAGGAGGGAGGAAGACAAAGTGAGGTGGAGAGAAGGAAGAAAGGGAAGGAAGGGAAGCAAGGAAGGAAAAGGAAGGGAGGGAAGGAGGGAGGGAAGGAAGGAAGAAGTGAGGGCACTTTGCAAGCAATATATAAACTGCTGTGTTACTACATGCTAATAATAAAGAATACTTCATCTCAAGAGCTAAATGTACCCATGTCAAACTGTCTGATGTCAAATCAATTCCCTTTTCCCCATGTAACTGGCTTAATTTTCATAGAGGTTGTTTCCTAGAGAATGAAGTCAGTAAGAGATGTGTAAGAAAATTGGTTGTGTTTGAAAAGCTGAACAGCCCAGAAGAGATTAATAAAACTTTTCTTGGTATCATGGGAGTGATTAAACATTTTGAGTTACTGGAAACAGCCTATGTACACCAAGTTTTGTTTGACTACCTGTTAAATTAAAATTAAAATCAGAATCAGGCGCATCTTGAGCTGTAATAGGAGTGGCAGCAGTCTGTTATTACAGTTCTGTGTCGCTTTTCTGTACTTGCTGTGTTCCTGCCACAGTTCCCATTAAATAACTGCTGTGCTAAATAAAAGATGGTTAATTTATGTGATTGTGAAAATGTTAGAAATCATCAGACTTTATCTACATTAAGCAACATCTACAACTAGTTTCACTGAAGTTTACATTTCAGAGTTGATCCTGTCTGAGTTGTAATGATTCTCTATTATAAGCAAAAAGTAACTATGAAGAGTCCAAGCATACTCTGCATTGTCATAATTTACCAAAAATAACACTTTCTCTCCTTAAAAATACAAGTGTTCTCTGTTTTCATTTCAAAAGTACCCACGATACGCAAAAATGTAATGTTCTCCTGAATACTTTTGCACCTTTTGTGTAACATTTACAAATATGATTCTTTTAGAAATATGAAGAAGACAAAGATAATGATTAGTAGTTCAACACTGTCCATTTTCAAAGGGGAAGCTATTACCTGGACTCCCTAGTCTGCCACTGCCTTTTATTTTTTCCATGGCAAGGGTGTCAGATTTTAATTCTCTATCTCTCTTAGTTCATTATTCCAGTATAGCAAGTATTTTAAAATGCAAGAGCTTTGGCACGGAAAATAAGAAATGCTACAGCAACAGAGTATTTAATGAGCATTTTGTGTTGTTTACTTGTGAGACTAGTGAGAGAGAAAGGACAGCAGACCTAAGCAAACCAGAAAAGACTGTCTAGTTCCTGCCAGAAAATTATGGGACAGGACTGCTTCAAGGAAGACAAGTGAAGAATTTCTGTCTGGCCAAATAGTGTGAAATGCTGGCAGTAAAAGATGGATAATCCTGGGAGAGCAGGAGCTCTGAGCTTATTTTACAATAACAACACAAACTGCAAACCAGAGAACCCTGAGTGACCAGTGTCTGCTGAAAAAATGCTTACTCGATTTCCAAAATGACAAAGCAATATAAGCATTAAAATTTTTTAAGAAAAACAGACCTGCCAAAAACTTTCATACATTTTGAGATATTTGCATTGTTCTCTGGCTACTCATCAGTCTGGTCTAGTGGAACCACCATGGCAGAAACAAGATGACTTTTAAGGTCCCTTTGAACCCAAACCATTCCACAAGTCTATGATTCCATGACTACTACATTTGAGACATCCTTCATTTTCATGAGCAGCCAATGGCAGGTTTTATTCTCAAAAAGAGGGCAGGTTTTATTAATTGAAAAAAAAAAAAAGAAAATCAGTGGATATTTGCAAAGTTTAACATACGATTTTGATATTGTTTTCCCTCCACCTGGCTTTGAATTTGCTTTTGGTGCAAAAACTTCCAGCACAAAATAGGCAATTTCTCTCTGTCTAGTAGATTGATCTCCTTGTGATGTCCCTAAATCTTTGTGGTCATCGCTGGCCTGCACTGCTATAAAACGTGACCTACTACACACTTTTTTTCTGCCAAAATGCCACTTCCTTATCACTAGATGCAAAGAGAAGCAAAGACAACAGATATGAAGAGTGAGGCTTTCTTTATTTCTCCTTTTTGGGTGTGAGATACTACTGCAGACATGCTTAGTGCTGCAGTTTGTGAATAATTCTGCAGCATAACTGACTCTGTCTTGGTGCTCTCTGATTCACCAGTGACAAGTACAAGTCTGCCTACGTTATTGTCCTGATCTGTTGGACTCTATTGGGTGCAACATAAAGAGACTCACATGCAACCGTGTGCTAAAGGGCTCTTACGTATATCATCCCACTTCATTATTCCCTGCTCTCCATTCATCCCTCTGGAGCCCTTGGCTTGTTTCTGCTGCTGCTCTGTGTGTAATAACAATGGGTCAGGGTTGGTGCATGACCCCAGGGATGGAGGAATTATGCAAACAAATGGTTCAGAGCCTTATGTTTACTCACTTTGCTCTAGAAAATCCTTGACCAGGGTTTGGAAGGTCTTTGCTGGGCTATGGAATCAATTTCCTTCCTACACTATTTTCCCACTATGTCAAAACCTGCTTTGTTTTTGTTTAAATTTATCTGAGCATGGACAGCATTTAATATGTAAAATTGTCTGTGACCAGGAAACAGAATCATTAAAATTAACAAATCAGCCTATTCAGTGAAGATGTGCTTTCACAAAGCAGTTTTGTTATCTTGAAATCATGCTAAGAGATGCTTAGAAAAAGAATTCCTTATTTGTAATACTTGGGTCATACACTGTAGAAGCCTCATTTAAATTTCAAGTAACTGTACAGTGGTAGTAGTGCTAGATCTGCAGCCCTTTCTGGAGGGCAGAAGGAACTAATTAATATCCTCATAAGCATGCAAGGCGCAGATCAAAATTTGGGAAAAAAACATCCCCAGGTGGTGTGACACATACTTTTGTTTTTACCACCCTGAGCAAGAGTGATCAAACCTGTGTTACTCCTCAGCCAAAACCAGCACAGCATGAAGGGTGGCTTTAGGTATTCCAGATTGTTTTGTGTACGTTTTTGTTCTTTCCATTGCATATCCCTCCTTTTTTTTTTTTCATTCAGCCTTCTGCAAGCCAACAAACCTTTCTTTTTGCCCAAAATAACAGGAGAGTGTTCGTGTTTACATTTTGTTTTTGAAATGTAATTGAGAGGAACAGCATAGGATTCTCCTATTGTAAACAATGAAAACATAAGTGACGTGGCAGAGGATCGTTGTGAAGACAGTGTTGATGGGGACAGAAAAGGCTCATGAGGATAGAACTCCCACTGGCTCCTGCAGAGGTGGAAATTTGGAAGGCAAAAGGAGGCCAATAGAAAGTCTCACTATGACTTAATTATCTGGGTGAGGTCTTGCAGCCTTGTTTCCCTTAGAAGTACAGCTGGAATGAGCTGACAAATCTTAGTTCTCTCTCAAACTCTCTTGGTGCTAGACAGTGTCAGCGAGCTATGGAGTGAGCACAAGACCTAGGGGGAGGACCATGGCTTGAATTTTGAGAGTGTAGGTCATGATCTCGTGCCCAGTGCCTGCCTGGCTCCAGCTGTGAAATTATCTACTGCAAGTCAGTTTCTTGGTCATACCAACAAAGCTGTGGTGGGTTTTCAACAGAAGGATTTGCAGAGGTAGTTATTGATAGCACTTAGGGATTAGGAAGAACACCTGTGTACAGACAATTGTCCGAGCAAAAATGATTTTGGTTAGTTAGAAATAGTTTTAGTGCACATCAGTTGGTCAATTCTAGTTTTATTCCATTTCATTGGAATAAAAAAATATAGATATAAAATCCTCTACACGAGCCCCACTTTTCTCATATTTATGGGTGTAAAATGATGAATAAGATAATATGGCAAATTTATGGTAAGTTTTTTGTAGAAATGTGAATAAATTGCACTCACACCACACTTAGCAAGATGGGCTGTATTTTAAGTACATTTCAAATGAATGCCCCCTAGGACCTGTGGCCCCTGCCTTGAAACAGCAAAGAAATTTCTGGGATTCTGTCTGAAACAAACTGACATCATGATACAAACTATGAAGAGTCAGAGGGGTTGCCCCAGAGAGAGTCAGAGCAGGGGAACCTGGAGTGAGCCTTCCAGCTGTTGGCCAGGAAATCCAGTTTGCCTGAACTTGTGCACTGAATAATCATACACTTAATTGCTGCTGTGCTCTGTCAAAATGTTGCAGGAGCACAAGGGTTGGCTGTACCACGGCCCTTCAGGGAACATGAGTCACCCCCAGAATGGGAGCCAAGCCTGCAGTCAGTCAAACTGATTAACAGTTTTCTGCACCCATTTCTGCTGGAGCCTGACAGGTCCCTCCCCACTGAGGTCCTTCAGGAATGTGCTGCATCCCAGGACTCAGAGGCAGAGATGTCACATTTCCTGTCTGTCCTGAGTGCTTTAATCTGACCATATGTAGTGGCTGGACTCTCCTCTCAAGGTTTCTTGTGTACTACAGCATTACACAGTGCCTGGACAAAGAGAGCTCTGTATTGTGTGTGCTGGGAGTTAGTTGTGCTGTTCATGTAGCTTGTACTTTTAACCTGATTATACTCCATCAGGAGTGACAGGCAAACACTGATTCTGTAGAATCAGGACTGACATTCTTCCCCTAACTATGAGTCTCTGCACTTGAAACTAACTGGAAGACAATACTGTTGTCCGCTTGTTTCTTGAAGTAAGCCAGACTTAACTTCAAGCTCAGAGATGAATTTTCCTGATAACCGGTTGTAATAACTTTTCTCTCTGCCTTCCACCTGTGTAAATGTTTTGTTGCAGGTGAATTTATGAAGATTTTCCTCATCACAGTTGTGTGTGTTAATAGCTGAAGTGTGTTTTTGTGTTGCAAAATTAAACAGTATCATAGAGGACTGCAGCAGAGGAGTAACTTCACTTTACTCTGATAGTGTTTGATCTGCTATGTACAAGAGTCACTCGACTTGTTACTCTTTGGCATGAGACCAGATACATGAAAATTGTAAGGCAAACCCCATCTTCTTAAAAATATTCCATGTTCTTTGTAAACAGTCTTTCAGTAGATCTCTCTCCCCTCCTGCTTCTTCCTTCCCTCCGTCTTGTGTTTTCACAGTCCTTCTCACTGACACACTCAAATATATATCAGGTTCTCAGGTTTTAGCTCTGTTTTGTTCGTCTGGGTTATTCAATGTTTCCCCACTTTGTTTAGATGCAGAATGTTTCCTCCCATTTAGGAAGATTTAAAGAAAGAGGGGAGGAAAAGCTTTTGGGATTTCACTGAATTCATGTCAAATCTTGAAAATATATTCTCTGATCAAACCACCAATAGTGAGTCTACTGCTTCTAGTTAAAAAAAGACACCTTAGCAAGGCTAAGTTCTCTTTTTGTTGCTTTCTGCTGCCTCTGCTGCAATCTCATTTCTCCTGACCAGTGATTAAAAATCCCTGTGCCCTTTCATGAAGGACTAGACCACTGTCAAGTTGAAATGTGCCTGCTGGACACTTGAGTGGTTGACTAACTATATTCCTTCTGTGATGTGTAAATTGCAACTGAAAGTCACGAAAGTGGTCTAAAATTATATATATAGGTATGATACACATGAATACCATCTATCTACCATAGCTACCTATAGATCTATGTGTCCTATACTATAAACAGATATATATGTAATATATTAGTATATATTCATATATGGGCGCATGTAATATAATCTGCATGTTTTTAGAGTTATTTATTTATAAATTATACTTAGTTGCTAAGTATTTTGGTGTTTGTATAATTCTTATGTTAACCTTTCTACATATGTTAAGTACGTGTACAAGTGCAATGATTTCCCTAGATTTTTTTATATATTGCTCATCACACTGGAAACCCTGTACCCCTTAGATAATGAACTTCAACAGAAAAAGAGATTCTGTCTCCAGTTTACTTCTGAATCCCACATTTTTCCACATATTTTTTCTCATCACATTATTAGAAGCAGATGGCACATTGCTTTAAAAAAAACCACCAACAATGTGAGTTTCCCAGTGATTCCAGGACTACTTTCCTGTGGGGATTACAGAGTAAAACAAGTTTTGGTATTAATGAGCACTTTATTAATTCTCATTGTTCTAAGAATTACCTTATAAACATGCAAAACCTGGAAATGCTTTGGTTTTGCTGAGTTTGATAATCACTGGTGAGGCTTCCCCATCCTATTTGTAAATAAAATAACTTCTAAAGTTCTAGACTTTTTTGGTCATAAATTTGATTGCAATAAACATCTCAAGACATCTTGAGAGAAAATATGTTATAATGAAAATACTCAACGAGCTGTGGTTTGAAAACCATACTTGGAGATCAAATCCTAATCACCTTGATGTCATTTGCATGAGAATTTTACTCAGCAGTGCTAAATTGGGGTGTTAGATTTGTCAGCTGTTGGACACCTTTTCTGTACATTTAGGATATATTTGTAGCCCACCTAGCAAAGATATCCAACTTCTTTTATACAGTGACTGCCACTGAGCTACAGGACAGACATCACTAATATTAATTACACTGGTGGCTCAAGCTTGTGCAGGCTTAAGGTTTCTCCTTCATCTAAATTCTGATAGTTTCATATTTAAAATGGGTTTCTTCTAGAAATCACTGGAGTGAACAGCAGTGTCATTCCTCATGTTTTCAATAATTAGTCACATTTCCATACCCTAAATATATGAAAAAATTCTCTTGTCTTCTCTTGCAAACAGGCTAAGGCAGCTCCTAAGGGAGCCATTTCAAACAGTGACTATAGAAAATGTAATTTAGAAAACAAACACAGTGCAGTACCCAGAAATAATTTTTGCTTGGCTTTGAGCTGTGTGTCTGATACCCCATCCAAAGCCTGCTGCAGGCTCCCCATTCTTCAACATCCTTGCCTTATGGACAAACATCATGAAAAAAAAAAAGGCACAGATACTAGTAGGTTTCAAGATATCAATTAGCTGTGGCCCAGGTGAGAAGACTTCTGAGTAGCGAAAAGAGGATGCTGTGACAGGAGAGAAATGCTCAGGGCAGGTAATTTCTTAGTGCTGACATTTGAGCAGTAACCATTCCCAAAAAGTGTTGCAGGGGAGGCCGTGGCACCTCCTCCTGTAATGAGCATGCATTCTCCTTCTTGCCCTAAGTGTTTCATCCCTTTTCCAAATTAAGCATCACTAGTCTTTGTGACTTTGGGAGAGTTCTGATGCTCTCACATTCCCTCAAGCGAAACCCAGGGTGTGTCTTCACCGGAGGTGGTTCTGGTTCTTCCCAGAGGCAAACATCTCCAGAAATCCTGTCAGTTTAGGAGCCTCTCACAACAGGAGGGGCTGTGCTGCTTATTTGGAAATGAAATACAATGCTCTTGCACCGAGGTGCCAAATACTTCCCATTTTCAGTAACTTTGTGCCTTCCGTTCCCATGGAAACAAGCAGGAGCTCACCACAAACATGGTTCTGCTTGCAAGTAACTGTGGGTTATCAAGGAAGATCTATGATGCACTAGGCAACTGAAGATTTTGAGCTCAGTTTTCTTATCAAAATGCTAGTTTTGAGCTAAATACAAGAATTTCCAGAGTCTACTCCAACACTTGCCTGTGAGTTCCCACCTTAATGCTTGTATATTCTATTACAACAGAATGTCTCATACTCTGTTCTCTGATTTTCTCCAAATTCAGAGATCAACATAAATGGCTGTAGCACATTCCTACTCTTGAATTGCAGTCCTGTGTCAGGTGTCAGTCTGCCTTGGAGGGAATGAAAATGCCGAAGCTCTCAGGTGCAGTGCCAGAGAGCACAAGCCTGGTTTAGTGAGTTTATTAGTTTGGGTACTCCACTAAAAGCAGACCTTTCCAGAAGGGTGAGTATTAGATAAGAAATACCAGAGTGGGAGGCAGATAAGCAGAGAAACTCAAGAAAACATTGAAAGGAATCCCAGTGTCCTGCCTTGCTAGGCAGTGGTCCCAGAACTGCAGTTAAACTGCTTTTCTGCTTTTAGAGTCATCACAGGAGAAGAGAGAGGATTTTGTGGGCATTGTTGAGTTTCCTACTTCAGAAAAGAAGGCTGATTTTCCCACTTCCACACAGAAGATAAAGATGAGAAAAGAGATAAATCACAGCCTTTTGGAGATCCTAATTTTGTGGCCTGTTCATTGCTACAGCTTTCCAGGTTTCTTTAAATATTCTCAAACCTAATACCAAAAACAAACAAGCAAAAAAAAAAATTAAAGGTAAAGAATTCAAACCTAATAGCAAAAAAAAAAAAAAAAAAAAAAAAAAAAAAAAGTCAAAACTCATAGAAATACATCCTTTCAGTTGTTTGATCAACATTATGAAGGCAAAAGGAAATAAAACTGTTTTCCTTTTTAGGATTTTGATCTGAACAACGATCTGAAAATGAATGTGTTCAATTTGCTGGAGGAAGTTTTGAGAGACCCTGACCTTCTGCCACAAGAAAGGAAAGCTACTGCAAACATACTGAGGTAAATGCGTTTCTAGTAATTTAACATCTTAACTGTAGCACGTGACATAGGGCACTGTGTATCAAAGAATTCACAGGGTTTGGGTTGTCTCCAGAGTATCCAATTTTGAGGACTACTAAGCATTTTATGAGCCATAAAATGAAGTGTGTGTTAAATTTCATTCATAAAAATACCTGTATTAGAAAATTTTACTGCAGAACATCGGACAGCCATGAGTTCAGTCTTCGTGTATCAGCGAAAATAACTCCATTTGCAAAGTGGGAATACTTTGTAGCTACTGTGTCTCAGTTTAACGAGACAAGTGTTTGCTAAGGAAGGCGGGATATGAGAAAAACCAGGCTCCTCCCTCTAAGCAATTGTAACTCTGAAATTAAGAGACTCCAATGGAAAAGGTGTGGAAAAGAAAAATAACAGCTCTTTACAAAAGAATATACATGTATAGGTAACACAGCAAAAGAAAACAACATTCCCGCTCCCAAACTCCACCGAAACACTCCCGTCCCTTTCGCCTTCCGGCGCAGGTTCTGACCGCGGCCAGCAGGGGGCGCTGCTGGGCCCTGGCCCCGCGCCTGTGGGGCCCGGCGGGGGCGGCGGGCGGAACCACGGAGGGGAAGGGGGGAGGGAGAAGGGAGAAGGGGGAGGGCGACTCCTCCTATGCTCTCACTCTGCTAAAGGCTCTGGCTGGAGCTCCCCTTCCTCGTCAGCGGGTGTAAACTGCCACTGGCACGGAGAAGGAGGAGTTGGGGGGGGAGAACAGCCCTTCCCCTCAAAAGTTCCTCTGCAGATTGGTACCGGCTTTTCCGATGAAATCCGAGGCAGGTCCGGGCCGTGGGCAGAACAGGGCGTGAGGGAACGGAGGCGAGCCGGGGCCAAAAGCAGGATGACCCGCAGAGCTCTTTCTCTTCACACACCCCCTCCCTGAGTCAGGGCAAAAATGAAGGGCCTTCCCCACAAGAATAAAACAAAAACTCCCCTCCCCCTACAGTCCCCTGAAGCCATCAGCTTGGAATGTGGGGCTATTAGCCAGTCCTTTTGTGTGTGTGCTCACTCTAGCCAGCTCCTTCCCCTCGCTCGCTCAACACCTTTCTTTCACAGTGGTAAAGGGAAAAAATTCCAAGCAGGTTGGTTTTTTTCCTTTAAAACAAGAAAACCTATGACACTGATTTTCGTGTGAATTACATTACTGAGAAGCAGGAGACACTTAAAAGACTAAGCCGTGATTAAATAAATAAATCATTTAAAGACTAAGACGTGATTAAAATAAAATATGATCAAAACCACGGATGAATGTAAGATGTGCTTTGTTTTAACGTTATTGTGAGTATTCTGAAGGTAAGCCAGTAGGGATGTAATAAATGTAGTATTATCTGAATTTCCTAAGATGATTTGACAGGTTTCCCCATCAGATACATGAAAAAACAAAGTGACTGGAAAGTTGTTCACTTGAGGGGGGGATGTCAAACAAAGGAAAAGAAACAATTATAAATTCTTGTTAAAAGCACCTTTATTTTTACATGAATAAAAATCTCCTTTTTAATACTACTGCATGTGCTGCTCTTCCAAGTAAAAGTATTAAGTTTGTTTCGTGTATTTCTTTGGAAAAAAGAGCAAGCCAGAGAGCAGAAAGTATGAGGATAATGGGTTTTAATAATATGTGTGACAAAATAGGTTCTGTCAGGTTGCTCACAGTGGGGAAGATTACCTTAAGACTTTCAGCTTTCTAAGAAAATGTCAGAAGATAAACCTGGATTGGCTGTTCCTGGCAGTAATGGGATACATTTATAGGCCTTTAACATACAAATTTGTCAGCAATTTCCTGTATCCCATTTTAAATTAGCCAATTTCCATTAGTTGTTGCATCAAAAAATGGACTGTGGTATTTATGTGTTAATTATGAGTCCTTTTACTGCTGTTCTGTGAAATGGTAGGTGTTGTTTCTCCTCTCTTCCCTTCTAGCACTTATTACTGAGTATTTGAGCACACTGTATATAATACACTAGTGAATACAGTTAATCAGATATTTCCATTTTTCAGGCTTTTTTTTCAGACTTGAAATTCTGTGAATTTTCACTCTGTATTTCTTTTGAAAAAAAAATAAATGCTGTAAGAAGTGAAAATTCTGAAAAAGTTAAAATTTTTAAAGCTGAGAAATGGAGAAAAGGCATTTTTTTTCTTTAGCCTTTGCTAACATTAGTTGTCAAAACTCCTTTATTGCTTTTCAAGGCTGGCAATGCTGCTAAACATGTGGATGCTGGACAATTTGATGTCAAAAATTTCAATACTGTTTCAGTGTGAATTAAAGTTCAATATGCTTTCACACCCTCTCACTGGAAGGAGGAGCTTTGGTGTTTGGATCATCTCAGGGGAATGGGTTGTCTGTTAATTGAGTGACTTCCACAGTGTAGCAAAGCACTGGAGATACCGGCTCTCAGCAATGCTATATAGTTAAATGAGAAGAGGGAATTACAGGATATAAGAGATAATATGAATGCAGTTGTTTGCGTGTAACTGTATATCTTTCACAGTGACACAGGAGTGCCCATTCCTTTACTTTTCTGGATTTGTTATTTTTTCATTTATTAAATCTATTTATGTTATTTTGTTAATTTTTGTTGCACATTATTAAAAGAGGAATATATATAAGCTTTAAAAAAACCTGAATGACTTGCTAGTCTAAGCAGTGACCTGCTGTCCTGTGGAGCCTGAACACACGGTTCTGGAACCATCTCAGGTACTTGGGGCATCAAGGAGAGGTCCCTCTGGTCCTCCAGCTCTTCAGCTGGTCAGTGGATTCAGAAAGAAAACCAACTGTTCCTTGAAAACTTAAGTTTGCAATAATCCAGAGTATAAAATGGAGGAATAGTTTCTGTCGAGGTGTTTAGTTTTTCTAGCAGGTGGAAAAGATCCTTGTACAGTTTGATTTCATGAGGAATTGAGAAACAACCAAAAGCAGAAGACACAACATCCACATGCCTCCATTCTGTCTGACTGCATGATTTATGAATGAGGTTTCTAGTGCTTGAACAGCAAAGTTGCTGCTGTACTTTCACTAAAAACAAAAGTACTGCATCTGGTGCTAAGAGGACTTGATGACCCAGGGATTGTTCTTTTGCTGTTCTGCTGTTCTGCCAGCATGGTGCCATGGCTGGCCGTGTCCAAGCTAAACACTGAACTTGCTCTTCCCAAAACTGGGAGATTTCTCCCCGTTGCTTGTCTCTAAAGATCACTATTTATCGTAGTAGGTACAACCAAGACCATGTTCCTCTTGATGAAGAACTGCTCATCTTCAAGCCAACATTGCACTGAGACATCGGGAAGAGGCTCCATGTTCTCTCAGAGTATTTTGTACTTTTGCCGCATCAGAGTGGGGATTTTCTATCACTTGCCAACATGTCAATGTTCTGAACATTGAGAGAATGCCTTTTATGGAATAAAATTATTTGTTGAGTTCCTTCAGATATCCATAGGTTATAATGACAGGGTGAAGGGTCTGCATTGACTCGGAAGAAACTCTGTGGTAGGACCCACTGTGTGTGCCTGAAGAACCAAACCACAAAACAAGCTGCAGGCAGGAAATGAAACTTCCACAGTCACTCCCTATTGTGGGGGAGATTCTCTTCACCAAAATTCAGGCATCCTGGCTGCTCCTCCAGAGATTGAGACCCTGCCTTCCCCAGTTGCCGAACACAAGCAGTGGCAGGATATGAATCCCACCCTGGATGCCCTAAAGGTACCCAGAGTCTGTGTTCTTTTAGAGATGTGGAGGTGTTTTCAGGTACTGTGTCCTTCTCTTGTTTCACTGTCAACATCTGGTTTGGAGAAATGCTATTCAGTCCATCACTGCCACACAATCACTTCCTTGGAAAGATGTCAACTTTTTGATTTTCTTCTAAATTGAGATCTTTCAGCTAATACTACTTAGAGGAGAAATATAAATAACCCAACTAGAACTTAATGGTTTTTCTGCTGCTGTTAGAAATTGATTCGTTTGAAGATTTTTGACAGCATCCTTTTCATATGGAAGCACAGGTCTGTCGAAACTGGAAGTTTCGATGAAACTTTCATTCAAAAGGCTTCCCTGGGAAAGGATGAAAATGAGAAGAATGAGTGAGCCAGCTGATGAAAATAGTCATTCACCCATTTGCTAGCTGAGTGTCATAAAACAGGCTTTTTTGTTGCTCTGAAGAAGTGCTTGCTTCAAGCATTTCATCTGAAAGGCCATGGCATATCAAAACATGTATTCTATCAAAATTCTGGGTTACCTGTCAGCTGTCACTGTAGGCCTTAGCTTCCCCACATTTCAGTTTTTGTAGTGTACTCTCAACTCTGAAAAGCAGAGGAATGCAGGATGAGGCAAGGACAAGCATTTCTTATCATAAATTCTGTGTTCAAATATTCACGAAAAAAGGTTCATGCTTTCTGAGCCTAAAGATTGGTATTTTCTGTGTCTCCTTGAAGGGTATTGGGTAAAAATAGGTCTTTTTACAAACTATCCCAGCCTTTGAGTGCATGTATGCATGTGTGCATTAATATTTCTTGGAAAATCATTCCCTTTATTAGCAGAGATTAGAGGAGGAGGAAAGGATGCTTTGTATTCCAAAGATATCATGGTCAGCTCTGGGAGAGGCTCTGTTTAGAATATGAATGACAAGGAAAATGTTGATGAGAGATACTGAGCTGCATCATGCCTTGAGTCATCAAACAAAGCAGCTGGTCTTTCTTGCATGATGGGATTTTTGTTGTGTGGACTGACAGGGTTTCTCTTCAGGGTGAAAAAGCTTTTTTTTAATCAGTATCTGTTCTGAAACCTATCAGTGTATGTTTTGCTTGAGATTTTATTGGCCCTATTTATTAACCCTTGAAATCTAGATAAAATATAATTGATAATGAAGCAGGAAGGTGTAAAGTTCAGACTGAGCAGCAATCAATATTTCTGATAAATGATCTTCTCTGGAGAAAAACAGGGTGGTTCAAGAAACACTTTTTCCTTCCTCTTCCTCAGACTAAACATAAATGAAATCCAGGGATATGCAGATGTCAAAATTTGGTGAATGAACAATTTTTCTGCCTTGTATAATCTCAGCAAACAACACCTTTCAGGCTCTACAACTTACAGTAGCTTTTTAAAATATTTTTAAAATACTTTATGTACCATAAAGGAATAAGGAGACACATGTTAACATTTTCAACTAGAAAATTAATTTAGTATTCAGACTGGTCAGGCATGAAGAATAGTGTGTGTATGAGAGAGGTCTAATCTTAGCTGCTTACTCTAAGAATTGGAAAGATATTTCTTATTGATCTACTTTCTTCATTTGTAAGGGTACTGGTGGAAGTGTCACCCAATCCAGTCCTCCCTGAGAGTGATTCTGTCCAGCAGAGTCTCTCAGTGCCTTTGCTTTCTCTCATGACCCTTTTCACATGGATCTGTGCTTCTTCTTGGCTTCCAGGAGCTCTCCAAGGAGTGCAATGGAAACTGCCCAAGCAGGACTGAGCAGCCCAAAACATCTTCCCAGACCCCTGTTGGAGCTGGGAATCCCAAAGCTGACAACAGTACAGACTGGAGTGCGAGCTGCTATTGATGCTGTCAAAAAAACAGCTTTACCCAGTGCAGAGATTTATTATCCTCTGCAGTTTAAAAACAGAGCATTTACAGATAAAAAGAAAGTTGCTTGTTTGTTTGTGTTTGTTTGTTTGTTTGTTTTTTATGAGACCACTGTGTTAGAAAAAAAGTGTCTGTTTAGAAAGAGGAATTGAAAGTTTACATAAAACGTGAGATGTCATGATGAGCAGTATCAGGTGGCAAGGATGTGGAAAGGTTAACTATTTTCAGCCTTGTAAGAACTTCATTTTTCATATTTTATTTCATATTAGGCAAACACACTAATTTCTATATCAAAGGCGGGCCAATATAAACTTATATGTAAGTAACTTAGATGAAGAATTTACAAGATAGATAAGAATACTTGGGGCAGAGGCAGGGCATAGGGACAAACCCTGTCTGTTTTTTATTGCCAGCAGAGGCACATGCTTGCATCTCAGGCTAAACAGTACCTTTGTGCAGGCAATCACCTGTGAGGTACAGCACAAAATAAGCTGCTCAGGAAGGACAGATTGCCAGTCTGTTTACAGTCACTGGGGCTGCACACCATTATCATCTGGAGAAGAAGCTTACAGTTCTCCTGTAGAGGTAAAACATTCAAGACATTGTATGTCTTATGTCATCGGACACAAGGTGTTTCCAGCCCTTACGAATACAAAAAGGGCATTTTTGTGTGGATTTTGGTAGGCTGAAAATGAGGGAAGGAGGTTTCTTAGATTCTGTGTTTATCTCCCTTTGATTTTAGCCAAGCTTTCCAATTTGGCAAACCAAGAGAAAACAATAGCAGCCCACAACAGAGGAACCTGGTGTACTCAGTGATAGTGCTTCCTCCCCACCCAGATGGTACAAATTCTGAGCCTCACACTCATAGCTGAAGTCTCCAGGCAATGGGATCCTTTTCCTTTAACCCTTTCCCTGGTTGGTATGTGGAAAGTCTGCTAATACAGAGTGCAAAAATGAAGAATTGGAGGGACCATGTGGAAATACCAGATCCTGTTGCTGTGCCTTCTGGAATCACCAGTAGAACTGTATCTTCTTTGAAAATGGTCATCTAAACTTTCCTTGGAAATTCAACTGATAAGGACCCTCTGCAGAAAGCCTGACCCGAGGCTCACTTGTACGTGCACCTTCAACTTGATGTTGAAACTAAACCTCCCCGATGCGAATCATCCCAGTGACTTCTTGCCACATTGTTGGTGTATTTTTAGGCAGTTTTTTACATACTACTTGCATTCTTTCTCTCTAAATCTTCTCCTTCCTATATTACATTAATCCAGTCTATTCAAAGCTTCTCTGAGTCTATATTTTCCAAATGAAGGGGTAAGAGCTTATAATTATGTGCCAATATGCTACATCTGGGTAGGTGGCATTTGATGAACACTTTTTACTTTGGGGTTAATTTTTGACCCACTACTCTGAAATAACCATAATAATCATGATTTTTCTGGAGCAGAATTGGAAGCACTCATTAACACTTGTGTTACTGAAAGTAAAACCTGCAGTTTGTTGTCCACTTCCACACTCTCAGCTCTTCATGTGGGACGCTGCGCAGGACAGTGTTGTGCCAATAAGCAAGAGCACTCTTTTATGCCTGCCTGTTTTTGTGTCTTCACTATTCACATGTTGATTTTTCAGATATATCCCCAAAATACCATTTTAATTTGAAATCAGAGAAAATAGTTGAGGTATCATTTTCCACCTTTAGGTTTCCTAGGATTATTCAGGATTCATTAGCTCAGAGATCTTAAACCTCCATGGAAATATTTTATTTTGCATGTCTCTGATGATGTAAAAGTTGGTACCCTTTTACTTAAAACAAAACATGAGTTTTTAGGTACCAGATAATTTTTTTTCCTTTACCTCTTCTGCAGTCTTAGGATTTACTTTAGATAAACCATATTGCTGATCTATGATAAAATTTTCTAATAACCACCAACAATTTCATTTATATAGGGTGTTCTGCTACTTCATTTTTCAGGACTCTTTCTCAGGATGATCAAGATGATACTCATTTGAAGATAGAGGATATAATTCAGATGGTGAGTTCATCTTGAAATTTAAACATAAATACTCCTATAGAAACGTTGTGGGTTTGAGTCAATAAAATGTAGCACAGTTGTGACTTGTTGTAAAGTATTTCTGGACAGAAATATTTTACATCAAGAATGTCTATTTCAGTTTAGAAACAGTAAGAATTTGGAGCCCTTATCAAAAATGAACAGATCAAAACTTTAGGATTTGGATTTAAATCTCATAATTAAAAAAATGGAAAGATATGAATATATATAAAATTATAAGCACAGAATATACAGACTTGAATTAACCTACATTCATGATGCTGACTTGGTATGTGCCTGTTTCTCTACAAGTTTCCAGCCTGATACTTACCTTTATGTTGTTAGGAATTGTTCTTAATTCTTTGTAGCAAAGAAGTTAATTACAACTCCCTGCTGAGAGTGTGCATGAAGCTCTCCACACCCTGTGCTTGACACAAAAAGGGATCATTTTAAAGTGTTGTCCTTGCTTTTGCAGTCGGACTGTCCAAAACCGGAGTGCTTTGAGACGCTGTCGGCCATGGAGCTTGCAGAGCAAATCACCCTCCTGGATCATGTGGTGTTCCGGAGCATTCCCTACGAGTAAGTGATGGCAGCCTCAGGCACCACCCAATTCATGCTACTGGCAAGCGGGTTTGCACACATGAAAGGGTAACGTGAGTATAAATAGGGTCACAATGCTGAAAATTAGTGTGGGGTCATTAAAAGAAAAATAAATCTTCTTAATAGAATTTACCATTTCAGTCAGCGTTAAAAATGATATAGTGAAATGCTGGAATTAGTGTAAAGCTGTTATTACCGTCCAACACATTGAGGTATCTTTGAAATCTGCTTAGGCTGTGATTACAGGCACTGTCCTGTGTTTATTAAGAGCATTTTTGTTTGCTTTTTTTCTCTCCCCTCAATGTGTAGAGAGTTTCTTGGGCAGGGCTGGATGAAAGTGGATAAAAATGAGAGAACGCCCTATATTATGAAAACCAGTCAACATTTCAATGATGTAAGTACTCTTAAATGTCTATTGCTTTCTAAGAATTCTTGTCTGTGACCTCTGGAACAAAAACACTGGATTTTGTTACAATATGATGTAATGTCTTATCTAGTAGTGACTGAATGTTACAGCCTTTTTGTGATTAACCATTTCAATCAAAGCAGATGAAGATTCTCCTTTCCTGTAACTGGTACTCAGCATTTCAATGAGAATTTAAGAGAGCATATTATTTTAAACTGTACTACAATGCCTTCCTGCCTACAGAAGAAACTACATTTTCTCTAGAGAAATATGACACCAATTCTCTTTAATGAATGCTCTTTGTATCCCCAAACATGTATTTGCTTTTTACCATTTTCCTTGGATTTTTCTGAGAGGCTTCCTGATCAGTTTTACTACTAATGACTTGAGGGTGCTCCTCATTGCATCTCTTACACTTCTTTCATTTCATCTTCCCCTTCACTTCCCTAAAACAGTGTTTTCAGTATACTTTCCCTGGTTTTATTAAGAGCCATAATTTCTGTTGTGCATTAGTTGGGGGGTTTTTGGCCTCGTTCATTAATTAGTTGTACGTTAAAAAGGATTTCATTTAAATTATTAAATATTTTACTTTTCTTTTTAAATTATTACTTCATAGAAATATATAAATATTATGTATAAATATGGATTTAAAATAAATCTAAAATTTAAAAATAAGTATATAGGTTATTTTTATATATAAATAATATAAATGCTGTGATTAAGCATAAATACCATATAATGTAATAATAGAAAAGTAATATATCTAATATATAATGTAATTATAGATAAATAATATAAATAAATATTATTAATATAAATAAATATATACATAAATTATTTTTAAAATTAAATTTCCTAACTTTCTTCCCGTTTCTTTGGTCAGATGAGTAACCTGGTGGCCTCCCAGATCATGAACTATGCTGATGTCAGCTCCCGGGCCAACTCCATTGAGAAGTGGGTGGCTGTTGCTGATATTTGCAGGTGTTTGCACAATTATAATGGTGTGTTAGAGATCACCTCAGCCTTGAACAGAAGTGCAATCTACAGGCTTAAGAAAACCTGGGGTAAAGTATCCAAACAGGTAAGAAAGACACAATTGTGAGGAGGGTTTCTAGATTTCATCAGTCAGTATGTTCAGACAACATGTTCAGATAATATTCCTCCTATAAATATTTCTGCTTCTCCACCAAGTGGTATTTCATGTCAAAGTCTTTGGAATTTATTTTTTTATAAGTGGGAACAAACAGTTTTCAGCAGAATTAGCAGGTGCCAAAGACTGCTGAAGTACTGAAATACTCAAGTAAACTTAATTTAAATATTTTCAGATATACACATCTGGGTGGTTACAAACCATAGCTAAAGTCAGGTCAGGTGCCTCAAACAGGAACTGCATTTCCCTGACTCTGCAGAAAGCCAGGAGGAAGGGCAGCACTTTGCAAATTGATGAGGTTTTTGCTGCCCATTAGGAGACTGTTGGCAACCAGTGTTCTTTCTAATTTGGGGGCTCGGGTTTAGATGCAGTGAATGCCTCTCTTTAACCCTCACCTGGCTTCTGAGAATGTCAGCAGCATGGCTGAGGCTGTGGGAATGCCTGCCAGTCACAAAAATAAGACACACACACACAGAAGAAGACTAGTCAGGATGAAGAGTATCCAGTCTTCTATGTCCTCTCTTTTAAATGCTTCAGAGAAATCCACTTAAAATACATTCTGACTGATTTTCATAGCTGTTTCATAGCTGGTGCTTTTATTTAAAAACAAATTCTGGTTCTTTTATTTAAAAATATGTTAAAAATCCTTTCAATACAGACTGTTATAAAAGAGATCACCTCTGAAAAGTTTTATGTTTAGAATTTGTTCGATTTTTAAACTTTTCAATTAAAAACAAAACAAAACCAAAACCACAGCAGACTGATGTGGTTGCACAGTTCTCTGGTACTTACTGGGAGTGAAATCTGAATTTTTCATCAGCCTGCTATTTAGAAGAATATGACAGTTTCTGCCTACAGCTTTCTCTTAATTGGAATTTCCGTTTCAAAAATTATGAATTTCTCATCATTCTCTACACTGTCTCCAGTCTGTAGCATAAACAGACTGAAAAGCAAATTTGTTTCATTTATGAAGTAACCAGGCTCTGATGATGCCCACTGAATGTGACTTGTGTAAGACAAGAATATATTTCTATACACATATTCAGCTTTTATTGGGAACTTGGAGGCAAGACCGGCTTACAAGACAGAAAACAGCCTTTACTGTCACCAACTTCAGTAAATACAGCTGAAGATCCTCAGCAACGTGTAGGATCAAGTCCTTTATATTCTTGTATAACACTAAATTGAATTCCTGGCCATTAATTTAATGAACTCATGTTTTTTCCCCAATTTGCAGGCTAATAGTGTTAGTATAGACACAGGTTCTGTATATCACTCGTAGGAAAATCTTTAATGCTGCCTAGTCTCCATTTTCAGAAATACATGAGGAACTAACAAGCAATAAAGCTGAAATCTTAATGCCTGTTTTATTACTTTTGAAAGTGGAATGGAGATGCTAAGTGAATTACACCTTTTCTAAAATCTAATCCCAGTTGTATGTGCACCAGCAATGACATTTGTAATGCATTTTCTTTCTAGACAAAGGCTCTCATGGACAAGCTTCAGAAGACTGTATCATCTGAAGGAAGATTTAAAAACCTTAGAGAAATGCTCAAAAAGTATGCCTTCCTACAATATACAAATGTTTTGTTATAAGCAGTGGATAGTACATCTTAAAGAAGAATTGGCTTTGATTAAGTTTTAATAATTAATATAATTCTGGGTAATATTTTTGCCTAAAAATCTTTTAAATTCTAAGTCGGTTCTATATGGCATTATTGTTTTGCTGAATATCCTGTGATTTAGTTCCCCTCATGTATAAATATAATAGCTCCAGAGAACTACTGAAACAAATTATACTATTTTTCTTTGGAAATGTTCCCTGTTGGGGTTTTGCTTACACGGATAAACTTTTTTGGTAAGTGTAAAGTCAGCTGGATAAATAAATTTTTTTATGAGAAACAGGAGTCCACAGACTTCTTGCTCTAAATAAGAAATTTAGGGCTTGGGACTAAACCTGAGTCAGATCATAGATCCATTCATATTGTTTCAGACAGTAAATGATGAGAGGAACATAAGGACAGGACAAATGCACAGTAATATTTCCTCGCCTGTGGCCTCCAAGCCCCCTGGAAAACAGCCTCCTTCTTTTGTACAGTAGTCCTTGAGTACTGGCTTCTTTAATGTGCCAGATTGTGTCTGACATTCTGTAATTTTGGTATCCAAAAGGGTTCTGCAATTTAGGTATTGACTTGAATTTTTGAAAGTTTTGTAATTGGAAGCAGGTTTTTCAGGATTGAATGATACGATTACTTTAAATTATCTTGAAAGAAGCCAAGAACTGAACAACTAGAATAATTACTGGAATGTTTAAAAAGTGCCATTAATATTAGATATTGGACAGCATACATTCAATTTGTCACAGGCAGAGCAGGTACAACTCAAGCAAAGTCAGAGGAGCTGTTCATCTTGGAAATAAATGTAGTCCATTGACTAGAAGTGCATTAGGTAATAAAAGTTTGTGTGAGTTAGAAAAAAATCAGTTTGCAAGTGTAGCTACAGGCAAATATGCTGATTTATTGATTTTCAGTTGTAACCCACCTGCTGTTCCCTACCTTGGGATGTACCTGACGGACCTGGCCTTTATCGAAGAAGGAACACCCAACTTCACTGAGGAAGGACTTGTCAATTTTTCCAAAATGAGAATGGTAATTTTCACTTTCTTGTATGCTTTCCCAACAGGTGGTGTTTAATTATGTGAGTTAATTATCGATTTCATTATAACTCCTTTGAATTTCACTTCAGAGAATTACAGGTGTTGTGCAAGATAGGGAGCGATCTGAGAGCAATTATTCGACCCAGTCTTCTATCACCACCTTCTGGTAAACTGGGTATTTTTACAGGGTGAATTTGCCCCTGGTTTGTTCTCTGAGAAATAACAGAAAAAGCAGCTGTCTGGAGATCAAGGAGCAACAAAAAGCTTTTTTTAAATAACCAGAATTACAGGAATGCAGTGATTCACCAGCAAGCAGTAGTCACAATGTTCTTTTCAAAGTGTGCTAGGGTCTATCTAAAAAGCATTTTAAAGTTGATTTCTCTCCCACTGCCATATAATGCTTTTTGTAACAACTCCTCAGAGAGAAGCATGGAAATTTCTCTTCTAATCTCAGCTTAATGCCCTTCTTAGGGCCACCCACTGCAGCAGTCACTCGAGGCAAAAGAGAAGAGATGTTTTCAGTGTGGGGAGAGGAGAGTCTAGATTGTTCACTTGAGGCTGACTGGAGAATAAATGGTTGATTTGGGAAAGTGAAGTGCTTGGAAGCTGTAAGGAGATGATCTCTGCCCTTGTCTTCCCTCCTCCCCAGATAAATTGAATAACTTCGTGCAAACTTCTTGATTTATGTGGCTTAGCTGAAGTTGTACTTACACACATGTATTTTTTTGAAAGATCTCACATATTATCAGGGAAATACGGCAGTTCCAGCAGACCTCCTACCGCATAGATCATCAGCAGAAGGTAAGGCTCTCACCTGATGCTGAAATCAGAGCTGTAGCAGCTCAGATAGAGCTGTTGTTGAAAGCCAAAACCAGTGTATTCTGCTTCCACACATAGAGGAGAGGACACACAGATGTATGGATGGGTCATCTGGGGCTGGGACACCCTCACCCTGGCAGAAACCCTTTGATGCCTTGTAGAGAAGTTTTTTGCTCCTTCTCTGGAAGGTCTTGGGGATTGCAGGCTTCGAGGGTGTAAGGGGTTGAAGGAGAAATGTGTTCTTCCTGCCCTGAGAGTCCAGTGATTTGGGGGACAGGACCTGCCCCAAGCACCTGCTGAGGCATCCTGCAGTTCTTTTTCCCTTTGTCCCTCATGGGAGTTATGCAGATTTGACCAAAGCTGGTCTGTGGCTTCAGAGAAGATTAATCTCATACTCCAGAAGGGGAGCCTGGCGCTGAGGTAACCTGGCAAATGATTTGCCCATTCCTAAGAGGCTGTAATTAATTCCCAGATCTCTGCAGGTGGGTGCAGCATCCAAATGAGCTGTTGGGTTTCTCAAGAAAACAACATGAAGGCATCTCAGGATCTGAAATGGGCTGAAAGCGAAAGGAAAGAAGAGAAATTTTTGTGGCTGTTCTCTGCAGTCTGTCCATCTGTGTTTTCTCCATTCCAGGTCACTCACTATTTACTTGACAAGACGCTCATTATAGATGAAGATACGTTGTATGAGCTCTCCCTGAAGATTGAGCCCAGACTCCCCGCCTGAAACTCAGCTTTGCCTCAGAGTCTACAGAAAGCTTTAGTACAATGAACAGCATCATGCATGCCCAAAAACAGCAAGGGAAATTTTGGGAAGAATGCCAGCTCTCTTTGCCAATAAGAGGTACAGAGTCTCACAGCATTTCCCTCTCTGGCACCAAAAACGAGCATTGGAGGTGGAAGACAAAGACACTTCCTACCTGGATTAAGTGATTGTTGCTTTGCAAAGATAATGTTTTGCATAGGGACTATGATTTAATGGAAAATAGGAGACTTTACTGTGAACAGGCTCTCATTGCAGCCATCTTAATGTGACAGAGTAAGGGTACAGATTTAAATGGTGGCAATATACTCAGGTATATTAAGATGAGTAAGCAAATGAGGTGGCTGGGTTGATGGCTAACTGTGTGTCCACTGAGGCAGCAATGGTGGTGGTGTCCTCATATTGTGTTAATTTCACTGAGAAACCAGAATTTTAACAGTCATCTACTATTTTGGAATGGCATTAAGAGAACATCTAGTAACTTCAGACCTGCAGTTGTTCAAAACACTTGCTGTATGTTTAATGTACTTTTATAAAACACTTTCTTCTTTAAATGTCTTGTCAGCCTTTTCTAAGATGGCTGATTGTACCTATAAATGATTTGTAAATATTTTTTTTCATCCATGAGAGTATTTACAGCATGGAAAGCAAACGGACTAGTGGAATAGCTGTACATAGTTGCCAGCCTTCCCAGTTGGGAAACACAAAGTGAGAAATCTGGACGCGCAGTGGATGGGATGGTGAGTCGTGTTGCACGCAGCCCTGGAAAAGGCACTTTATTTCCCTGCACCTCCTGCAACTTCTCTGACAAGTCAGGCTACAGAGCACTTTCTGGACACACTGTGGAGAGAAACACACGTCTGATCTGGCAGTGGGTGGTGACCAGCAGTGAACACTCAGAGCTGGAGTGACAGTTCCGTTTCACTTGGAATCAGTGGTTTGAAAAATGTCTATTTTTTTTTGTTCAGCCATTCGGCACTAACTTAGCTCTAAAATCATACATATCAGTGGCAAACATTGAATGCCAGCAAACACAAAGTATGTATTTTTATCTGAGCTAGTAATTATCACTTGCATATGGGCATATGTATGAGAGAATGTGTTATTTGTAAATGTTTTCAGAGCCTGTGCTTTTGTGATGTACCAGGTAGATAGATATCATTTCTGCAGCTAGTGGGTACTTCCTACATTTTCCTGATCAAGAGTGGCCTGTCATAGCTGCATGGAAACTGAGCTCAAATGTATGTTGTAAAGGGCATCATAGTATAAAACACAGGTGTTAGCACTGTTGAAAAAAAATTGGCTGGAAAAGTGTCCTTACTTTTCCAATGATATTCAGCCAGTTGAAGAAATAGGGCTATATCACTGTATACCTCCCTTAAATTCTCTCAGGGAGACAGATGCTTAAAACAGATTGTGACCTAGGCCTAATTGATCTGACATATCTTACCACAGTCATGATGCTTCTCAACGCTGACGATGAAAAATGAACCTGCCTGGCTTGTGGTTTTTTTCTTTATTTGCACTTTAATTATATTGCTGGCCCAACCCCAAGCTGCACAATAAATTCCATTTGTTCTGACTCAGTGTAACTGCCAGCATTTACAAATGTACCTTAGCAACTGTGCATTTCATTAAGGTTCTTATCCACAAGGACCATCTCTTTGTAAATAACTGCATGGCTAAGTGTCACAGATACTGGAAAATTCCTCCATTAGAAGAGCAGACAGCAAGAGAGAAGGAAATGCCAGAAACACTTTAAATAGTTCTGGCTAATGATTGCTGTGAAAATGAACATGGAAAATATTACTTATAGAAACCTTTTGTTGTCAAATGCGTTTATTTCTTTTCACTAATGACTGACAAGAAGCTGATTGCATCCCAGTGCATGATATGAGGAAAAGCATGGTTTATTTGGATCACAAAACCAACTGACTGTGTATTTTCTGTACAAAAGCTGTTACCATTTAGTAGTTTCAGAAAACACTTTGAAGTAATGAAGCAACAGGGGAAATGTGGTCCAGAAAGTGATTTCCTAACTTTGTTTTATTGTTTCTTTGTTCAAAAGAAAATGTGTAACAGCTGTCTCTGTCAATGGGCATCTTTGTTGTACGCTATTAACTGCTGCTTTATCTGCCTGTACCCCATTTTACCAAATGTCCCTGATGTTCTTAGGGTTACAGCGTACAATTCTTCATCTTGCTCTGTTCATGGTTGGTTGTTTTGTACTTCTGTGTGTATATTGGTTCAGAACATTCAATGATGTATTTTAGTGTTTGTGACACGCAGGGTTGGTGCTGTGCTCATGTGGCAGATGGACAGAGAGGAAGACAAAGGGTTAGACATGGGCTTTTCCAAAGGTGCTGAGCATCCATATCTTAAAATCAGAAGGCAGTGTGATTGTTCAGCCCCTTTGGAAAAGCACAGACTACTCATATGCCAAAGTTTGCCTCCTGGGACAGGGGCACAACTGAGGTTAGAATGATTAGAGTAGCGTGTTCAGAGCAACACCACCACCACCACAAAAACGAACAAACAAACAAACAAACAATTATTATGGTCACAGTAATGCTTGATTTGCTGATGTCTAATGTTGCTGGTTTTGCTTGGGGATACAATATGTTCGTTAAAGCACAGGAGGTGAGTGGCTGAAAAAGTGAGGATGCACCTTGTTACCCACAACGCTCGCCAGCATTGCAGCCCTATAACCACATTTGGGATCAGCTGTTCTGGAGGAACAGCAAGTGCAGAGCTGTGTGCTGGGCTGTGCTTCACCAATCAGTGGCCCCAGTGCCTCTGCCACAGTCCTGCTGCTGTGTATGGGCTGTGGCCGTGGTCCATAGGTAGCAGCAACCTGCTTTGTGTGAGGCTTTGCTTGGTCCCAGTGTAACCAGCGCTCTCTCTGTAGGGCACACAGGGATCGTGGAGCTCCTGCCACCAGCTCCTCTGTGCCACTCCACCAAAGCCACATAACACATAGGGATGGAAATCTCAGTCATCAGACACACACTGTTTGCCTCTGGCATTTTAGGGAGCATGTCCCTGAGTGAGGACTTTGTCATGGGGTCTTGCTGTCTTCTAGGATCTTGTCCATCACAGCTTTTACACCGTGGAAGCAAAACAGACTCACTTTCCTGCAAGTGGACCTAGAAAAGCCCAGCTGATTCAGGATCCACAAGGAGGAAAAGGGCTGAAGCACCTCTCTACTTGCCTTCCTTTGCTCCTCAGCCCCTCTGTGCCAGTGGGATGGAGGGGCTGCTCCCTGTGGAACACTCCAGGTACATCCTGAAGGGGCTGGCTGGCAGCAATGGGGATATAGCAAATTTCACCCACTGGGTTGCAGTGGGCACACCTGCCAGTGACGCCTGAGGGGAGCTCTGCAGTGTATTTTATTGCATAAGTAGCAGCCCAGATTGAGCCTACAGTGACCTGGGGGCCTGGGCAGCAGCACAGACATGTCCCCTTCATGTGAGAGACAGAGCACTTGTCTGATGCTGATAAAGGATTAGAGTTGCCTTCACCCCAGCCTTTGCTCCCCCATCCCTTTCCCCTTTCAAATTCATCAGTGTTGTTATGGACTGAGCCCATGACTTGGTCGCCCTGTGGAAGAAAACCAGACCTGTGGCAGTAAGTGTTTGTTCTGCCCCTTTCTTTTGGCAAGTCCTGTGAAACACAGATGCATATGTTCATGGTGAGAGGTGATAACTGGGACTAATCACCCTTATTTAAGAGTGAGGAGGAGGTCCACTTTCTGCTTTCCTGGTTTTAATACTGATTATTGTTCTTTAGGATCAAAAGGAACTTAACTACTTTAATTATTTATTAAACGATTTTGATTTCAGGACATGTTCATTATCCCAAATTTTCCTTCATGCTTATTATTTATTTTAAGGGTTTTACAAAAAACCATTGTTTTATTTGTATTGATATTCAGTCTTTCCTCCTTTTAGTCTTGACAGCAACATTAAGCGTAGATGATTGAAAATTCTCACTCATAGAGACATTTTTACCCACTCATAACTGTTATTCATTAAGGGCAAAACCCTTCAGACCTCATTCTGATAATACATTAGGCTTCACTGAGAGCTTTTCATAAGTATTTGGGGATCTGGCTCTCAGGTATTTGCCTGTTACAGTTTTTGCCTCCAAAGGTCAAGTGTCTCTGTCCTGGATGCTTTGTGTCCAATACACTGCTCAACAATGGTTGTTCTGTTGTACCTTTACTCCTGAATAGTCTCTGATGTTTTGTTACTTAGGAGAGTAGATCTAGGTTTATTTGACAGATGTACCTATAACTAATGTGTTACTTAGCGCACACTCCAGATGTTTTTGCATGTATTGTAACTTATCTTTTGACCTGAGGTTATTGCTTTGTATTGTTAGTAAGACCTATCAGGCAAGGTGTTGTGCCTCTATGCTGATTAAACTTTCTTTTATTTCCTGAGTTTCAAGGGTCCTTACTGGAATTCGTTTGTTTTTTTAATCCCCGATCATGAATAATTAAATCTCCTCCTTTTGATTTAGCAAGTCTTTTAGAAAAGCAAACCATTAAGGAAAAAAAAATCAGGGAAAATTCTCGGTTTGTACTGGGAAGGAATGGTTTGAATTACTGCATTTTATTATTTTTTTACACTCATGATGCATTGCAGCTGCTGTGGGCATCACTGGGAATAACTGACACTGGGTTTGGACTTCTGTCTAATTATCCCTTGCCTTCTCTTGGCTGGTGTCCTGCCATGGATTTAAAGAAGTCATAATGTCATATTTTGTACCCAGGAAAAGAGAGAAAACATAGTAGGTTTGTGAGTATGTCCTGTCCCTCCTCTTGTGATAGGAAAACAAGTCACATGGAGATAAATTACTTGCATATTGAAGAAAAATAGTTAACAGAGTTTGAGACTAAAAAAACAGGTCTCCAGCTTGTGTTATATACTTTAATCACCGTCCTGTGTTGAAATCACTAATTTCATTAAGACAGAAAGAATCCTGTTACATTTTTTTCTAGAATTAACATATTTTGAGCAAGTGAACAGCAATGGCCCATCAGATCTGTGTAAGAAGGAGATAAAACAAGATATTAATATCTATTCAGTACTCTGTGACCTTGCAGTCACATTTTCTCAGTTTTGCTTGTATTTGTTGGTGTTTCACATAAAACCTGAAATTAACTGAGAGCAACTTACCTTTAAGGTTGTCAGATACTGTCAGTGCAATACAAAATTTAAAATACTTCCTGAGAAGCTCTGTTTAAAAGTACTG
Source organism: Manacus vitellinus (assembly GCF_001715985.3). Classification (NCBI taxonomy): domain Eukaryota; kingdom Metazoa; phylum Chordata; class Aves; order Passeriformes; family Pipridae; genus Manacus; species Manacus vitellinus. The sequence continues at coordinate 11,978,715 of NW_021939718.1, read as the reverse complement.
CAGGGTTTTAAATTTCAAGTTGTTTTCCCAGCAATATTTTCCAAACCATTTTATTTTCGTTATGCCAAAGAGTTGACTGATTTTACATCTTTATTCTAAAACCATCATTGTTCTGGTTCCCTGTCTGCTGGAGGCAGCCCTGTTGGTAAATGTTGGTAAATGTTGGTAAATGCAGTAGTGGCAGAAGTAATGTCAAATTTGTTTTCCTAGAGGTAGAAACTCCACTGTGTAACTCCCCTCAAGTCAGGCACCACCCTGCTGCACTAATGCTCATGGTCTGCAAATGCCCAGATGGGTCAGAAACACTGACATAATTATTACTGTTTAATTATTTTTGTGTTCTTCCCCACTATATTTCCTGGAAGCTCTGCATTTATACAAATTGGTGACAATGTGTAAATCATGTCTAGATTCTTGAAGTATGTGCTTCATGTGGACCAAAAGTAGTAACTTGTCTGGCCAGAAAAGACACAAAGTCTTATTAGGACTTTCTATTCTGCTTGAAATCCAAATATTTTTATTCCCTTTTATTTGCTGTTAAAATTTCATCTCCAATGGGAAAGCCATCTGGAAAAGAGCACCTTTTTCTCCCTCTAACCATTCCTGCTGGAATTTCTAGGACAAAGAAGCACTGGATCAGCAGGATGGAAATGTGTCCAGAGTTCAAGATACCTGAATGTTTGTCAGCTGTGGTTCTCCAGTCATTACTGTTTTGAACTCCCTGATAAAAAAAATTAAAATCTAAAAAAAAAAGTGACCACTCTTTTGATTTTGGACATTCCTGCTTGTCCAAAGGGTCAGCTCCATTTCTAGGAAAACCTTTTCTCCTCCCCTTGGCCAGAAAACACACTGCTAATTATAGAGAACCTTTCTTACAATGTGTGGTGGATGTTCTGTGAAGAGTGAGTTCAATAATTTAAAATAACTGGGGTTATTTTTAAAACCACAGTTGGATCTTTTTGAGGTCTTTATTTAGTAGACATGTATTAGCACCTTAATGTGCCTTTCTTTGGAGTAATATTAAGTGTAGGACAACTGTTCTGTGCCTCCTCGTCCACTTGGTCATGGTCAATAGGTGCCCATGGTTAGCACAAAGTACCTGATTTAACTCCAATTTCTGTGGGATAGAGGGCTTGGATGCCACCTCAAAATGGAATGTTTTCCCAGTTTTGAGATCTCAGTGGCTGCACATTCTCTATGTGAGAGGATATTGAACACCTACAGCCATGAGGACACCCAGTAAGAGGTCTGCTAAGCACTTGGTAATCAATTATATTTATTGCCAAGACAGAGTGCTTTACTGCATTATTCTGAATATAAGAATTAAAGACCCATCCAACTGGAAAACCTGGAATTGCCATTGCTTTGGGGGAACAATCCAACTACCGCTTTATAAGGACACCAGTGGCTCTTTGCAGCTGAACTATAGCAGAGCTCTGACTCTAACAGCAGGAGAGATAGTGATCAGTGTCCTTGCAGGCTCCTCAGAATAAACACAGCACCTTCTAATTACAGATTCAATACCCAGACTTTGCAAGAAAAACTAGGCTTATTACTGTCCTCACTCCTTTCATTACTAATAAATTATGTCCCATATATGGAAACTTGACTTCAAATAAATTTTCTTTGAAATTAATGTGTGAATCAGAAAGGCCTTCCCATAAAACATAATTACTTTTGTCTGGTCCATACAGGTAACTGGTCAGCAGCTCCCATGACAAACTCCAGTAGGACACAAATTAGTGCTGAATTCCAGTTGAACTCCCTGTGCAAGGACTGGTGTCATTAATATTAATTGCACTTGAATTAACACTCAGCTACTGCTGCCTCCCCAGCACAAACGATGAAACCGTGGCAGCATTTTAATTGTTAGATAATTATGTTAGATAGACATGAAAATGGAGCATTATTTATGGAGGGTTCTTAGCATCCCAACTGTTTTGGTACCTGAGTTCCTCACAAAATAGATCACAGAACAGTAGTAAAGCTGAACTATTTTTTAAGTATTAATGATATATTCTCCAGAAATCATTAGGGAACTTGCTAATGGTGTTTTCCAGGTATTTGTGGTGTTACTTCACAGTCTGGGGCTTGTTTGCATCTGCTGTTCTTCCAGGCTCTGAGCTGGCAAATACCTTAAACCTCTGCCTAAGCCAGCAAGGCACTTCATGGCATCCCCTACTTTGAGGGAAAAGTCCTTGTCTGTTTAAGAGCTTTACAAAGAAGGCTGCCTTTAGTAAAAAAATTTAAATTAGGTATGTGCTGAGCTGGTGTGCAGGGGCTGTTTGCTGACACAGAAAGCTGGTTTCTGTTTCCTTTCCCAGTTCTTGCACAGGGACAGATTTTTTGTGCTCCTATTTCCTTACTCGTGTTACCTCAGGAGATCCTCAGCGGATTTTTTTTTCCTCTCTCAATATCAAGAATGTAGTGTTGGGTTGATAAAACACAGGTGTGATAAAGAGGGCGTGTTTCCAGATGCACTGATCTGGACTGTTTCATTTCTAATTATAGTGGGAGTTCATGGCTCTCATTAATCCAAACAAGCCATGACATTCTGGGGGAGAGATGTCTATGTTTTTGAAATTTTCAAAGATCTGAGACGTGAGTTTAGGAAATTGCTATGTATAATTCAAAGAATAATAAATGTACGAAGGAAAATGGATTTTGAAATGTTGGATTTTTAAAAGCTGCACAGTGCTGGCCTCTGTGTTCCTCTGTCAGCCTTGGTACATGTTCAGCTTTGGTTAGAGCAGAGCTAGGTGAATGACATTGATTATTCTTTCATGCTTTCCAAACAATTATGTGTTATTTCTTACAGTACTTTACTGCTATGTAGCTATAATTCTAAATGCAATAGAGTAATAAAATAGTAGTAATTCTTAATGGGAGGCTTTAGATACCCTCCTTTTACATTTGATGGGTTCCTCTGCCTTACAAATAGTCGAGAATTAATGTTGTAAATTAAGAAATAAAGGAGGGAAAACAGCCAAAATCACCTGCTGTGATCTCAGCTCCTTCAGTGTCTAGTTCCCTGCTCTGGCCTGTTTCCACATGGGATTCAAGCAGCTGGAATTTCCCTGCTCTGGATGTTTCTCAGGAGATGTTCAGGCAGGCAGGACTTGACCTTTCTCTTTCAGCTGTTCCTAAGTTGGAGCGTGGGGGTGGAGCAGCATCTTTTGCCGTTTCCCACCTGCCTGACCATTTGCTGACATGAACACTTTCCACTTGAGAAGCATTTGAAGGGTGATGTTGCTGTCACCCCACTGCTGCTACATCCTCCTTGTGTCCTCAAGGGCATCCCTGTGCCAGCAAATGCCACTAACCCAGCAAACCAGGATTGGTCCCTGCAGCAATTATTTTCATTTCCCACACCTCCTCTTCCCCGTCTCGTATTACCTGAGCTCCTCTCAGGGCACCAACTCGCTATTCCTTTTACACTCTGGGCTCGCTGCAGGCAGCAGGACGTCCCTACCTCCAGCTTCAAGGTCAGTTTAACTACCTATGTATTGGTTTTGTAGCCTCAAAACATAGCATTTCAAGTACAAGGGTTATTAAATACGGATTCAAAGGGCCACAGGATGTGGTGTTAATTTGGCTATAATTTATTGACTTGTATAACCACTCGGTGCAGGGAAATATTTGTCAGCCCCCCACTGTACAGCTGCTTCAAGTTATGGAGTCAGAGGGTTGTTAAGGCTGGAAAGGACCTCTAAGATCATCAAGTTCATCTGTTAATGCTGACTCTTAAGTAACAATTTTAGTAAGGGAAAAATAGGATGCGTTATAAGTTCAGAGTAAACTCCAATTACATGAGTTTTTTGTGATTTTGATTGTAGCTCTCTGCACTGCGAAGATGAGAGGTTTATACTGCAAAATAGCATCAGATGGGCTCAGAAGGGTGAGCAGTACCTGCAGCTTGGCTGGGCTTTGGCAGGACAATTGGGGCTGCTGGGTCTCACCAGGTGGGATCTGACAGCCAGATCTTCCACTGACAGAAATCAAAAATCATGTTGTTGCCAAGGGGTCATTGTCTGATCTATGAAGAGTTGCAGCTTTTACCATGTCTTCTCTATTCATATGAATCTAGTCACAGATACACAGCTTGGAATTTTTTTTCTTAATTAATATGTTTTATAACCATTCACTGACCTCTGGCATTGCAAGGAGAAAGAAACTGAAATGTAGTTGATGTTTTTGGTAGAGGTATTCCATGCTGTGATTAAGGCACAGTTAGAAGTATGTCTGCACTTGGAGCATTGTTTCTGCACTTTTGGAGGCTGTATCTGAAACCCACGAGTCAGAAAGGTTTGAGTGAAACTACAAAAAAAATCATCAATATTGCTTTATGAGATCTGATGTTTTAATTTGCATCTTATTCTCTGAACCTGTAAGGTGACACAGCAAGCCAAGAGCAATGTAAACTGATTTCTGGGCATCTAAAAATGGTCTGTCACGCATGTAGTGACTCATGACATTTATTGCAGATGTTTCTAAGGTGCCAGAACCTTTCATGGACTGGCGAAGAAAACTTTCCAATGGCACCTGTAGGCTTTAGCTTGAGCTAAGGATGGCTTAGAGGAATTACTTCTCAAATATAAAAGGCCAGCCTCCTTCTCCCTCCAGCACATGGAAGTCCAGCTCCCTGCAATGATACCTTTGGCTAAACAGCTTAGTGGTTTAAGACATGCATTTGCATCATCTGTGGCGCTGAGCCTGTGTGAACTTTAGCTATGACTGCATTCCTCCAAAATGTCACTCAGAATCACATGGTGTGGCAATTAATACCACTCTGGACATGGCTCAAATATTTCATCTAGTTCTATTTCTATAAATGTCACTGTAACCCTCTGTACCTTCCTCCCTTCTGTGTTAAAATCACATGTGATGCCAAGTGTGAAATTTGGGGTAACCAATACCTGTGCTCAACTACATCCAGAGAAAAAGACAGCTTCCTCGTTAAAAGAAGTTCAAGAAAATAAAGAATTAATGGCAAAAGCTTTTTTTTTTCCTCAAATATTAAAAGTAGTTGTGAAGTTGGCGAGTTCATGGGGTTTGAGCTGGGATTGCCCCTCTACCTTAAGGGGTGCCTGCAATCCTTTGGGCTGTTCATCAGCCAGCACCAGATTTGCAGTAATGACTTCTTTTAAACCTTGCTGATGGCTTTTCTCTCCACTTTTAGTGCAAGGTGGCTGATGCACATATTAAAGTACAGTTTTAAACCACAAATACACTCCTGGCAGGGTATCGGTGTCCTGAAGGCTGGTTACAGGTTGCTGAACACGTCTTAGGTCTTGGGGCAGAGCAGGGAGATAAAGGCTGTGACCTCTGTGACCTTTTGGACACATTTTGCTGATTCAGTGGCCATAACTCACCAGGCATATGGGAATATTTCCTTGGAAAAGCCAATGCTGATTTGACTCTGAATTTGTTGACCCTTCATTGTGCTGATGAGGTGAGAATGAGGAATGTGGAATGAGAAAACCTTGGTTTTGCATGCACTGAATGCCACATGCTGCAGTAGCTGTTTCTTTGAGTCAGTGTTTTGTACAGAATTAACCAAAACTGTGCCCTATAGGAGGGAACCTGGTGCATGGAGGACACACAGCAACTGTTTATGGGACAATTGCTCTGTATTTCTCCTCTCCTGGACAGCAGTATTTTTGCTTTCTCTAAGTGATATCACAAGTACAAATGACCTTGGAAGTGAAAGTTTAAAGGACTTTCTGCCAGTGACAAAATCCAGTCCCAGAGGTACTGAGCTGTGCTTCATGTCCTGGTCTTGGGCCAGAGGCATCTGTAATCCTGGGAGTGCACAAAAGGCATCCAAATGAGTAATTATGCAGCAAGTATTCAAAGCATGAGCAGACTGAGATAACAAGGGGAAAACATGCAAGGCAAGTTGTCCAAACACTTTAATAAATAAAAATAAAGATGTTACGCTCAAATACCTGGAGCCTTCAGAACGCCTTGCAGTATACTTGAATAATAAGAAAAAAACGCCAAAACCATCCATACATTTACCTGTAGAAAATATGCCTGATGCTGAATATGAGCCAAGACATCTGACCTTCCACCAGTGAAAGGGTGCCCAGCTGTGAGCACTGTGGAGGCTGTGCTACCTGCAAAGGAGAGGGACACAGACAGTGCAGGTGCTGAGTGACAGCAAAGCAGCTCAGCCCTGACCTGCACTGAAACAGCTCAGTTTAGATCACATCTCTGAATGTGCCAAAACCCCTATTCATTAAATTATTAATAACTCTTAATGGCCTATCCATTACATTTTGGAAAAATGGTCTTATTACTACGGATTATTACATACTACTATATATTATATCATTTAACGTATTATTATATATTATATCTACTATCTGAGTGACACATGATTGAGGTCTTGCTATGAATCCTAAGAATCTTGTTAAAATCTATTAAAGAATTAAAATCATTAAAGCTTATACTGCAAAAAAGGTGTTGTGTCTAATCCCATAGAAATTAGACCTCATTTGGACAAACTGAGAACTAAAAATCAGTGCACGTTTAGTTCACAGAACTAAAAATTAGTGCATGTTTAAATGCAGCTAATTCTGTCTAAAACAAAGTCCAAATTCTCATGAAGCTTGTGGTGGACAGAAAGAACTTGAAATTTCTGGAAGGTTGATGCAATTAATGCGCCACTTAGCACAGATAAAAGTTAAGTAGAAAACTGTCAGTGATAATTGGGAGCCCTTTAAGAATGTTTTATTGGTACCTTCAGAATCCCACAGCAGAGGAGAAAACTTCTTGGCTTATGGGGAAGCATTCCAGTTTAAAGAGAAAATGAAAGTACTAATTAAAAAAAATAAAAATTGATGGGACTGATGCAGGCTTAAATTAACCAGGTTCTTACTGTTGCAGACAACTCCCATCACAGAATCTTACTTGGAAGTGTATTTATGTCCTGACTGGAAATAATTCCCTACTGAGTGATGACTTTCCGGAACTCAGGGGACTGTGACACCCCAAGTGACCATGACCTGTGGTCCCCAGGGCTGGTGTGGTCTCCAAATGCTTGAGCTGTTTAATGGAGACATGCTCTGCTGCTCCCACGCTGGGTCTTGGTACGCTACTGGTTTGAAAGGACAGTTCTGGTTTTGTGAGGATGTTGAGGATAAAACACAGTGGAAAGAGTTCAGGGCAGAGCCAAAGTGCGATTAGTAAATATGAAACTTGATTAAAAAACCTGATGTAGAGACATGAATTATTAAGTAGCTGCATGTGGCACAAAAAATGCATAGAAATTTCTGCAACGAATTCTTAAAAGTAATAACAAAGGCCAGAGATTCAAGCTGAACAGACACATAGGACAGAAATAAGAATTTTATTTATTTTTTTACCTGGGGTTGATTAATCCTCAGAACTCCTATATCTCCTCCAGACCATGCTCTTTCTAGATTGCTTTGAACACAAAACAGATGCTTTCCTAAGGCAGGTGTTCTCCTTCCAGCGTACCTGGTCAGATCAGGAAAGCACTAGATTCCTTTCCAAGGGTTAAAACTGATACCTCAAAAAATTATTCTGATCTTGAGACAATATTCTTTCCTCTTTCCAGCTGCACCATGGCAGCACTACAGACACCCATGAGAAAATGAGTTTTCTATCATGGGCACACAGGAAGACACTCAGCAAAAAGAATAATATGCACTTTCATTTCTTAGGCTGTGCAGTGGTTAAATTTCCCTGGTGAAAGTGAAATCCTTGCAGTGGAGGCTTAAAGATAGTCTGTGGTGAAACCTGAATTACAGCAGGGTATTTCTGGTAAAGTGCTCCTAGAAAAAACATACTCCTTTAATCAGAGGTACTGATGGTGCAAACCCACTGTAAGGGCAAGTTGACAATTTCTGTGGGGGAAAAACCACAGAATCTGTTAATGATTTGAGGTCAGATTTGAAAAAGAGCTTTGATGAGGATTTTCTCTTGCTTTGAAACCATTTCATTCAGACTTTCTTAAAACGAAACTTTTAAAATGCTTGTTTTGAAGCAATGCATTACTCAGAAATCGTGATATTTTGTGAAGAGAAAAAAAATTGAAAAAAAACCCCAATGCTTTCCTATCAAGTAAAGTTTCTTATTAATTTTGTACTCCCATTATGTAGAAACTGTTTGCTGAACTTAACTACCTGTGCAAGGCACAACAATTTGTGCTGCAGGACTATATACATTTATATTCAGGACTAGAGCCCACCCTTGTGGCAAGAGGTGTTTATTGAATTAGGAGTCACATCGCTTTGGTAAAAAGGATTACAGTCACCTTTCCACAGCACTCGAGATGATGTTTTTCTTCTCATTAGGAATTCTAACTTTCCTGGATCCTTTGCATTTGACAGTCATAAATGACGGCAATGCCATGCTCCAGTCAGTAGATTCTACCTTCAGTTGCAGGAAGGGACATGTAGTTAGGCACTACTTTTTTAAAAAAGAGGGGAAAAAAGCTTGTCTTACTCTGATTTATTTCCTTTAGGTAGACAACCTGCACGGTCTGTGGCATCTCCAGTGTTGGAGGCTTTTAAGAGCTGTCAGAGGACTCTTTGTCAGGTAAAGTAGAACCTGCCCCAGGGTAAGGGAAAACTTTTGTGTGGTCCAGCAATGCCAGACTGTCCTAGGGAACAAGGCATGCAGCCACAGTGCAAGATAACTTTACCAACAAGAAAAATACTTGTGATAAAGGACATTATTTAAACGGACACTAAAGCTGAGAGGGTTTGCTTTAGGGATTAAAGCCCAGCAAGGCACACCCAGTCAAAGACAGGCATAAACCAGAGTGAGGAGGGGGTTCTCTTATTCATTCAGCAGCAGCAATGTCCCTTAAAGTGACACAGGATTCAGAAGCTCCAAAAAAACCCAAGCTGGTGGAGATGCTGATGAGTGCCTGGGGTCGTTAAAGTCATAATATCATCATCTGCAATGGGATTTTTATATGGCTTCCAGTTTTCAGGACAGGAATTTGACTGGCAGCCAATTCCTTGTTATAAAGATGCACAGTGAAACAGGGCTGTAAATACACAGGGCTGCTGTGAAAATACATGTGATGTTTCTCAGACACTTGGATATAACAACAATAGTTCTGTGCAGATTAGTCACAAGGAAATATTTCCAGAGTGTAAGACAGGGATGCTGTATCGTGAAAAGGCACAAGAACCACCTGCTAAACACACAGAAAAGAAATAATCAGAAAATCTCCATCAGAACCCCCTTATTTGACTTTTATTTACAGTCAAACATTCTCCCGCTACATTTTGGGAGGGAGAAATCCTGTTGCAGTCATGACAGCCTGTCCTGCAGCTCAACCAAAATGAATTAATAGATTTAGGGAAATTCTTTCAGTGAAAAAATACTAAATACTAAAATATCTGTCAATTTCACTCAGCACCTTTCTCTGGAAGTAAAGTTAAATTGACTGTATATTGTGTTTCAAAGGCATGAAGGAGAGAGAATGAAAAAATTCAGATATAACATTGCTTAAAAACTATAGAGGACACGAAACAAATGACTCCAAACTTAGAATACATCCATGTTTCTCATCTTACATATGTGACTGATGGAGAAGGATGTATTGCTTTGCAATAGAAAAACCAGCAAGAAGATTTTTTTACCAAATGAGAAGATAAAGATGCAACATTGCGTTTGTCTTTAGATATGAGTGGGAAAGATGAAGAAGTAAAGGGTTTGGGTATAACTAACCCAGATCTACATGAAAATTATTGGAAATTAGAACTCTTATTTTACTGGAAATAAAACCAAATGCTTTGAAGTGTTTATTATTACCTCCAAAACTACATTGAAGAGATTGCATAAAGAATCATATTTTAAAAAACTTTTGGAAAAACAACTGAAACAGCATATTCCGGGGGAAATCTTGTAAATCTTCCATCAAAGATGTTTTACCAGAGTCCAGTTTTAAGAATAAGCTTCTGTCAATTATACAAATTGTAATTGTAAATTTAGATTCGTAGAATCATGGAATTCGCACCCTTTATTTAGAATGGAGTTACATCTTCCTAAGGAACTCACAATCACCAGCACAAGTAGTTAAATTCTGATTCTTGGAGGAAAAAATGTGCACAGAACATGCCACTTTCTTTGCTAGACTTAGAGATCTCCTGTACTCCAGACATAATCCCAGTAGAATTAAATAGGGAAAATACACCCGTGAATATCAGTAATTTTTATGAACACTCTGGATAAGTGCAAACCAATAATAAAAACAAATTTCTCCTCTTGCAGGACTGTGGTGTGAGGTGAGTGTTCACTTGTTGAGGGCATTGTGCAGGGTCTGGTGAGCTGACTTGGGGCTGCCTTCTCTTGCAGAGAGGAATGGCTGGCACCTTCTGCCGTCTGCTGGCCGGCCGTGCCTCCACTGCGCTGTTTGCAGCTGCGGGCACAGGGGTGCTGACCACGGGCTACCTCCTAAACCAGCAGAATGTGAAGGCTGCTGTGCAGGAGAAGAGGAAGCTCTTCCCTCCAAGGTGAGGAGACGGGGGAACAGGCAGGGAGCTGGGCACAGTGCCTTGGCCATGGGTGTGGGAGAAACACCTTGCCCTTGGGAAGAAGGGGATGCCTGTGGAAGTGGCATGATCATCGTGTGGTCTGTCCAGGGGCTGAAAAACAGCATCCTGTACGAATATCTCCAATTTCAGATAGCACCAGCAATGACCTTCAAGACCAGCCTAACATTTTTATTTTCCCTGGCTTAGTACACCATGCAGCTTTTGTGCAAATACAATGCCATTAAACCAAACCCTGGTATTGCAGAAGAAGAGCTGCCCAGTGGCCAGTCAGATGGGCCCACTGGTGTCAATGAGAACAACTGGGCTCCAAACTACAGAGCACTTCAGCTATATTGAATTCCCTTCCTGCTTGAACTAATCAATGCTGGAGTTCTTTTATTCCTGAATAACGGTGTTTTAGCAGAGCTTCAATGGAGCTTAGTACACTTTCAGAGCTCATTGAGATTAATTTTCCTGATGGCAGAAGGCAGTTTGCGGGGCAGTTCCAGCAACCAGAATCTTCCTTCCTTCCTAAAATTCAATGCAACATATAAAGAAAGAATAGTTTTAATGTACTCTGAGTGTCGTGTTCCCTGTAATAAAGCAGCCAGAGTCACTGTTAAGAGGGAACAGGTTAATGTCTCCAGGCTCTTTCACCCCCAGCGCGGACTATCCTGACCTGCGCAAGCACAACAACTGTATGGCCGAGTGCCTCACCCCCGGCATCTACTCCCGGCTTCGGGACAAGATGACCCCCAACGGGTACACCTTGGACCAGTGCATCCAAACCGGGGTGGACAACCCTGGCCATCCTTTTATTAAGACGGTGGGAATGGTGGCAGGGGATGAGGAGTCCTACGAGGTAAGAGGTTTCCACAACACTGTCATGTTTGGGGCAGTTTTCGTGGTGTCCTTTCCCATTAGATGAAGACAGATTTCCAGTAGGGTACGTGTTCCAAAGACAAATTATATCCCAGAGGGTACATAAGGGGCAGGGCATGTGCATAAAGATGGTGTTTTCCCTACTTTTCCACATTAAGAAAAGCGTGAACATAAGGTATTGCTACAGGTACACTCTCTGCTGCAACTGATACTAACAAAATATACCTACTTGGCACCTGCTACCTGCCTCCAGCAACTGCCCTCCTTCGTACAACTAAAGTTAGTTTATGGCAAAGCTATCCAATTCTAGGACACAAAAATGAATGTAATGTGGAAATCACACTGTGGAACAGCAGAGGCACAAGCGAAACAGAAACATCATCTGTGAAGTGCCAGGCATCGTTTCATTAAGCCACAGCTTTTGGACCATGAGGAAAAATGAAGACAAACAGCATTAGGGTGGACAGTTTATTTAACTCTGCAGTGACAAGAGGAAAACAGAAGAAAATGCTTTCTTTTTTTGACCACTGTGTTCTGCTTCCGTCAGTCTACTGTGATGGTACTTGTTATAACACAGTCTCTTAACAGAGCTGCCCAAGCACTGGGCAGCTGAGGGTGGATTGGGACACCCACCATTCTGGACTGTCCCCTCCTGGGGTTTGGTTTACCTGTCCAGGTAAACTGCCACTGCTTCTTATCTGAAAGTGAAGTGGTGGTTGGTGCTGGCACACCCGAGCCAAATGATTCTGACCAGAACTGGTATCCCATGGCAGGGAAAACACAGGGTATTCCTGCATGACCCAAAACCAAGAGGCAAGTGGCTGGAGGGGCTCTAGGTGTGTGTTCTGGCTGATAATACACCCCAAAACCCAATCTGGTTGTCACCACATCCAGTCTCTGTCTGTGGTAACTACAGACAGAGACTGCTCTGTCTGGAGCTGGTGCATCAAAGCATTTCTGTGGTGCAGACTCTTTCTAGATTTTCTTGAATCCTTAGGTGTTTGCTGAGATTTTTGACCCTGTCATTAAATCGAGACATAATGGCTATGATCCACGGACAATGAAGCATCACACTGACCTGGATGCATCCAAGGTAGGGTTGAAATAAAACAGTGAGACAATAAAAGATCTGAGCTGCTTATTACAGTGATGGTATTGTATGCAACAGTACCTTTCTTACTCCTGATCCAACTCTGAAGACACCAGCTTTATGTTTAAGGCAAGTGGGATACCACTCAGCCCTATCAGCTGCATCTCTTGTCCATAGCAGGGACTCAGTCCCAGCTGAAATAAGCATTTGGGCACTGTGGGTCTGCTCATGAGCTTACATATCACAGAATTGTCATGGAATGGTTTGGGTTGGAAGGGACCCTACAGCTCATCCCATTCTCCCCCCTGCCATGGGCAGGGACACCTTCCACTATCCCAGTTTGCTCCGTCCCATCCAACCTGGCCTTGGATAGTTCCAGGGATGGGGGAGCCACAGCTTCTCTATATTCCTCCCAGGATACCTATCCTTGCTTCCACTCTCCATAGGCTTCCTTTTTGTGTCTGAGCTAGACCAGGAGGTCTTTGCTCATCCACACAGGCCTCCTGGTGTTTTTTCCTGACTTCCTCTTTGTTGGAATGCATCACTTCTGAGGTTGGAGGAGGTTGATCCTTGCATATTACCCAGCTTCCTTGGGCCCCTCTTCGCTCCAGGGACTTTTTCCATGGTGCTCTAACAAACAGATCCCTGTAGAGGCCAAAATCTGCTCTCCTGAAGTTCAGGGTAGTGAGCTTGAACTTCAGCTGATCATTGTTGCAAAGGGTGACACCCCCTCCTCAGCTCCCCTTACCTTCCTTCCCAAGGAGCCTGTATCCTTTCATTCCAACACTCCAGTCACAGGAGCCGTCCCACCACATCCCCTTGATGCCACTAAGATCACAGCCTTGCAGGTATGAGCACACCTCTGAGTCCTCCTGTTTACTTCCTATGCCACAGTGTGTTTGCACAGAGACATTTAAGCTAGGCCTCCAATGAAGTTGATTTACTGGCTGACTTGGATGCAATTCCTTGGGCTGGAAATCTTTGGATAATCATCTGTGTAAGGGTTGGAATGAAAGGAGTTTAATCCAATATGCCCACATATATGTGGGCAAACCTGAACTGCATCTTATCATTTCCTTTATAGTTCAATTACAGCCTTATTTTAGGCTTCCCTCTTCCAGACGACCTCCCCCACCTAGTTTCCTGCTTTTGCCCATATCCTTATTTCCAAAAGCCACCCAGATTCCCTCATATTTTGGGACCACAAAGGATGAGCTGGTTACTCCAAAATGTTCATCCAGCCAAAGAACCACATTGCTCCTAAAAACAGCTCCTGGTGCCTGAAACTCTTGAAGGGCTCCTGGTGCCTCGAGTGCTTGTGACCTGGAGGAGAGGCCACCATGCCTGGGCAGGAAGATGCCGCTCTTTTTGTGGGATGGGGTTTGGATTGCTTTAACAGTGGACTACAAGATGTGTGTGTGTGTGTGAACTAACAGAGCATCCTCCCCCTCAGATCACCCACGGGCAGTTCGACGAGCGCTATGTGCTCTCCTCGCGGGTGCGGACTGGGCGCAGCATCCGTGGGCTCAGCCTCCCTCCCGCCTGCACCCGGGCCGAGCGCAGGGAGGTCGAGAACGTCGTGGTCACTGCACTGTCTGGGCTCCGGGGGGACCTCTCAGGCAAGTACTACAGCCTGACCAACATGACTGAGCGGGAGCAGCAGCAGCTCATCGACGTAAGTACAGCCCCAGTGCCAAAACCGCCTTCACTCCATCTTCATCCTCCTCCGGGGTACTTGCTGTCCTGCATGGCCAAGGAAGGTAATCACAGCGTTAACCCTACAGTTAATGTCCTGCCAATATCTTCAGTGGAATAGCAAATCATCCAGGGTCTGTATTTTTGTGAAGCATGTCGCTGTGTAGGTCTGAAATGTGGGCTTATACCCCAGAGAGCAAGATCTGTGTCAAACCAAACACACGTGGCTGCTGCCACCTCTCTGGACAAATAACAAGGTGAATTCAGACCTTTCCTGGCCATTTCCTTGAGCAAAGATTGATATTTTCTATATTAATAACCATTCGAACTAAAGGTACTACACTGCAATACATGGTATCTGTATTTTAAACTGTCGTGGTGGGGGGCTTTGGCTGAGATTTCTTTATGCCAAAACTACTCTAATTCTAATTTCCCAAAATTTGGCTGTAATTTCATTAAGCTAAACTACACCAATTCTTATTTCCCTAAAATGGCTGTAGCCTACCGCACCCAGATGACCTTTTCCCAGTCCTGTTATTGTGTTTAAGAATTTGAAGGATCAGGACCATAACAAGAGTTTTCATTGTCACACAGATTGAAACACAAGGATTTTCACCATGGATTTTGTCACAGCATGTGACATGTCAAACAAAGCTTGAAAGTGCATTTTAAATATCCAAAGGAATGGCTGTACCTTCTTAGCTATATTTGTGGCACATTAATCCTAACATCAACCAAAAGGGAGCTGATGAAGTAACATAACTATTTATAACCTCAAAATATGTGTCATAGTCTGGATTAACCAGCAGTTAAGAATTTAGGTAAGGTCAGTAACTTTTTTAATTGAATGTCCTTGGTAATATGTTTATTGACAAGATGTTGATAAGCTATTGCAGGTTTTATTTCCTTGCCTTGCTCAGGAGGACAGACTGAGAAAGCAGAAGTTGAAAAGTGGAATAGGCTTCACAGATTCAGCATTTTACCTTGCTTTGTTTAGCTTTATGCTCACAAAAATTTGTAGAAGTCAGGGCATTGAATGTTATAAGCTCATATTTGTCCCTTAACTCACACCATTCCTTACCTCCTCCAGTACTTTAGGACCTTGAACCCTGGATCAGACTTTGTGCCAGGCTTTCATAAGCACCATTTGATCTCAGTAAGATCAAGTTGATCTCAGTGGTACCAAATCAGTGCTACATGACTGGCTCCCAGCCCAGAAGGCTGAGTATTTTGGAGATCTGGCCATATGCACATAAGGGAAACTAATAGCTCTTTTCTTGCAAAAAGGGGAATTTTTCTTTCAAGAAAAAGCATCGAGTGGAGCCAGCTGAGGAAGGAAAATTTGTGTCCCTGTGATGAGCAGAGAGATCTCTATACCTTTGCTTTCTACATGGTTGGAGTTCTGGCTGCACCATGTCCACCACAGGGTATTCAAAGGTGAAACCTGAAATTCTCCATTAAGGCAAAAAGATGTAAAGCATGTCATACGTATTCTGGATAGCTTGCCTCACTATTCTTAGTTAAACCTGAGATTTAAAAAAAACCAACAAATAAAACCAGTACCCCCAGCAAACCCCCTCCCCCCCCCCACATTTGATATGGCAGTATTCAAGGAATTAAGAACTAATAATTTTTCAGGACACGCATGAAAATCAAATACTTCTTTGGTCTGGGGAAAAAAAACCCCAAGAATCCAACTATTATTTTAAAAAAATCAAAACAATTTGGAATGTGGCAAGTTGGTGGCACAGCAAGTGCTAGATTTATTAAATCAGAAATAGCATCTCTGTTAAGGAACAGAATGAGTCTCTGATTCCAAAAGGTCAAGATTAACACTGGTTTAATTCCTATCTTGACTTCATGCTCAGAATAAATATCTTTATGTCAGAGAAGCATCTTTTCAGAAGTAGCACTTTTTGTGAGGGTTTTTTTCTGTCTTTAAGAACTCATTACCTTCTCTTACTTACCATAAGGTGTGTATGTGTGCAAAGAACCCCTCTGGATCTGGCAGACAGGTCCCTCCAGAGTACCCTCTGGTGTGTCCACGTGGTGTTAGGTTCCACCTTCCAACCCTCCCTACCTTTGAAAAACACTTCTGGCAAAACATGGTCACTGTACCCATGTTGGTGAGAATCTGCAAGGCTCAAGAAAATCACCTGGGTAAAGTGCTTTCAGCTGCAGGCAAAGGAACCAGGTTCACAAGCTGTACTCTGATTTGCCTGTGCTTCAACTGCCTTCACATAAAATGTATTGGACAGTGTTGCACTGCTCCCTCGAATAAACCTGAATTTTGTTTTATTTTCTCTCCCTCTCTCTCTTTCTCTCCCTTTGGCCCCATTTTGGCGCCCAGGATCATTTTCTCTTTGACAAGCCAGTGTCCCCCTTGCTAACATGTGCTGGGATGGCACGTGACTGGCCAGATGCCAGAGGAATCTGGTATGTTGTGTGACGTGCAGGAGCTCGTGTGTGCTTTAAAGATCATGTTACAAACTTTCTTGCTTGTCCTAACCTTGCAGCCACTCTGACCCCATACTCACTGCGTTTCCAGTTGGTTTTTAAGAAAAAAAGAATTTTAATTCCCAGGGCTGAAAGTAACTCTTTCTTTCCAAATAATCTGGACAAAAAGGAGATAGGGGAGTTGAATTTCCTGTTTTGTTCTAGGTCTGTTTCTACTGTCACAACACATTTGATGCATTTTGTGCCCAAATGCCGTATTTTCTGTGGAGATAAAGGGATAACAGCTCTGAGATGAGTGCGCACACCCACTAGGACAGGATGGGGGAGGCTGTGCAGTGCACAGCATCTGCATCCATCCTGCTGTACTTCTAGGCATTACCAGAGGCTTCAATGCTGAAAAATGAGGCAGAAAGGATTCTGAGGAATCACCTAGCTGTGAAACCTATCAGCCATGAAACCCAGTGACCTGCTGGAAAACTGTGAGGTTTTTTTTATTTCAACAATCTTCCTATTAGACTCAACAAGATGCAGGTTCCCTGGTCCCCATCTAAATCTGAGGAAAGGAAAAGACTAAAGCTTGAGGCACATAATACACTGTCTCTACAAACAAACAGGAGAAGGACCAGTAATTTAATTTCTATTCAGGGATCTCCTGAATACAACAGACCTGGTTTTGGCTTCTTTTACATGTGAAATATCATGCGGACTGGAAAAAAAAATATTAGTGTGATTGGAAAGTATTTCTGTAAGTAACATTTTGAAAACCTGCCTTCTTTTGCAAGAAATTGTTCTCAAAAAGAATAAAGATTCTGGAAATCATTTTGCTTTTAATGATTGTGATCCTGTCCTTGTTATGGGCTGCAGGACTATTCTCACCAACATCACCAGCAGCAATGGCATGTTTGTTAAAGCAGTGAGGCGACTTGATTAATTAAAGGGTGAGGTGAGCCAGGCCAAGCTCAGACTGTAAAACCTTTCCCTGAGCATTTGTACGTGACTGAGGATGAGGTGACTGTACCCCGAGTGACCCAGTGTCAGGGCACAGGATGTTTACACCTCCTCAGTGTTGCACTGGCAAACTCCAAGTGCAAAAAGGAAAAGGAGACACAGCAAAAGACCAGCTGAATGTCAGGCTCTCAGTGAGCTTGAACTTCCACTTTCATGTGTCTCAAGCCTGGTGATATTTCACTGTTGGCACAAATGAGTCTGATCCCATCAATCACCTTCTACATGCTGTAGAAGGGCTGTAGTAGGAGACAGGGAAAGTGGAGAAGAAGCCAGGAAAAGTGACCTTGGGTGTGACACAGCAGTTAACAAAGCTGGCTATGACAGTCCAAGGCAAGAGAGGGTTTTCAGTTGTTTCTACCTTGACTGACAAACCAGCACTATCTGGGAGCAGCATCTGTGATCCCTGGACATGGCACTTGACTGATGCAGCCATCCAGTGCTGCCAATTGACATAGGGAGCACTGGGATTTGATTTAGGGGAGGTCACAATTCAGTAAGGACATATTGCTTGGCCCCTAGCAGCATGTAGGTCTTTGGATTTTTCCAAGAACAATAAACCCCATCCCTCGTGACAGAGGATGCAGGGCTTGGCTTCTCCCTTGGCTGCAACCCCCCAGCTGTGCTCATGCTAGAGGACAACACATTTTCTCTCACTCAGCACTGCAGCAGCATGATGTGATCAGGAAATTGCTTCAGCTGTGCCCAAGAGACCTGTGTGTTGCCACTGGCATGAGAGATCTGACAGTCAAATCTGCTCAAATCCCTCACCATATAGAACAAAGTTATTTCTCCACACTTAACATCTCTGCTGCACTGAGATGTTGACTATGATAAAACCAAGACTATTCAGAGCTTTTTTTAAGGGCTCGTCTTTTAAAAGACATTCTTTTTTCCCCCTCTCTCAACCAGGCATAACAATGAGAAGACATTTCTCGTCTGGATTAATGAAGAGGACCACACCAGGGTGATCTCCATGGAGAAGGGTGGCAACATGAAGCGGGTGTTTGAGAGGTTCTGCCGTGGTTTAAAAGAGGTAGTATCTCAGTGATTTTATTATTCCTGTTTATTTATTGCTGTCAGCACTGCTCCCTGTGGTTCACACTGAGCTGACATCTCAGGAAGCAGCAAAATGGAGTAACACCAGTCCACACAGCAGTTAAAGGAGGAAACAGGGGCAAATTGGTAACTGAGTTGTAGGGAAAAACAAATAAATATCCCCCTTTTTTTACCATTTTGGGACTGTGGACTGTGGAAATTCATAAATCAAGCATTTTACTTGGATTGCTTGATTTGCCTGAATGAAGAATTTATTTGGCCCAGCCTCCTGGTTCTCATTTCTGATGCTGGGAGATGAGTGGAGGCTGCTGAGGTTGTGCACAGGACTCAAGGCACGACCACTTTTGGGGAGATATGGGTTTGTGATTAAAATACTAAAAACCAATAGCCAGGAATCCTGGATTTTATTCTGGTCTATCTATTCATAGTGACAAAAAAGGTTTCATGAGATGGTGGTTTAAAACAGTTTTGTCCAGACAGTCCAGTTATGACTCAAGCCCTGTGTACTGCTCTGGGACAGAAAATGTTGATTTAACAGAGAAAGTGAATTTTACTGTGTCCCATGGGCAATATCATGACACCCTTGAATGGTTTGGGTTGGAAGGGACTTTAATGACTAACTAGTTCCAAGCCCCTGTGTACTTGCTTACTTTGGCTGAACGCCAGGTGTCCACGAAGACTGCGCAGACTTTCCCCCCCAAAAATGGGAGATGAAAGAAAAAAAACATGAAAAACGGGGCTTACCAAGAAAGAAAGTTTATATTTACATGGAGAAAAAAAGGAAGAGACTAATAACGCTACAAACACACAGGCAAAGGAAACTGGCAGTAAAAATTCTACCTCCCCCACGGAGCGGTGTTTTGGACAGACGTAGCTGGCTAAAGGGCCATCTCGGAAGAAGAAGAAGAAGGGCCGAGCAAACTCTTCCTTCCCTTTTATAGCCAGGCTAACATAACATGGTATGGAATATCCTGTTCCTCCCAGAAAAGGGAAGTGTTATTTAACTACACAAACCCACTACACCCTGCCATGGACTAATACGGTTGTGTACCCCTTCTTTATCACTTCACAGCTCTCAGCCAAAAAAAACAAGGCTAAATAGGGACAGCAGGAACTACAGAGTCTTCATTGTGGAAGCAGAGGATGCTCGGAGCATCCATGGGGAAGTCTGAGCATGGAGTGGGCTTTGGGGCACAGAAAAACAAAGTCACCTGACAGGTGCTCCTGTGCCATCAGGGAGGTGACTGAGCCCTGACCGGTTCCCAGGGCACACCTGTAGGGCTGAGCAGTGCACAGGAGGTGGCACAGGTGACACAGTTTGCCGAGGTTGCTCCCAGCTCTGACTCCACCACTGTGCTCAGCCCATGTCAGCAGAGCAGTACCTGTGGACCTGGCCAGGTGTAGCGGGTTGACCCTGTCCAGATGTCAGGTACCCACTAAAGCCACTGTCTCACTCTCCCTTCTGCAACTAGACAGAGGAGAGAGAAAAAGAAACAGCTAAGGATTCATGAGTTGAGATAACAGCTGGGAGAGGTCACTTACTGATTACCTTCATGGGCAAAACAGACTCAAAGTGGGGATATTATTTAAATTTATTACTCTCAGGATAAGAGTCAAAGACTGAGAAATAAAACAGTCTTAAAAGCACCTTCCTCCCACCCCTCCTTCCTTTAGTTTTCTCCCTCCTCTTCCCCAGCGGTGCAGGGGGACTGGAATGGGGGTTATGGTCAGTTGTTGTTTCTGCTGCTGCTCAGGGAGAAGAGTCCTTCCCCAGCCTCTGTGGGGTCCCTTCCATGGTAGACAGTCCTTGATGGACCTCTCCAGCATGAGTCCATCCCTCAGGCAACAGTTCTTCCCAAACTGCTGTCCCATGGGTCACTCCTCCATGGGGTGCAGTCCTTCATGAATGAGCTGCTCCACCATGGGTCCCCCACAGCAGCCACAAGTCCTACCCGGGAAAAATCTGCTCCAGTATGGGCTTTCCTCTCCACAGGCTGCAGGTCTCCAGCAGGACCCTGCTCCATCTTGGGCCTCCCACAGGGTCACAACCTCCTTCATGCATCCACCTGCTCCAGCATGGGCTCCTCCATGGGCTGCAGGTGGGTCTCTGCACCCCGATGGTCCTCCATGGGCTGCAGGGGCACAGCTCAGCTGCTCCCACCATGGTCTGCACCACGGGCCGCAGGGGCCTGGAGCACCTCCCGCCCCTCTTCTGCACTGACCTTGGTGTCTACATTGTTATTCCCATGTTCTCACTTAGCTCTTCCCTGGCTGGAATTTTTTCTCTGCAACAATCTTCTGTTCTTAAATATGTTATCACAGAGGTGTTACTGTTACTCCTGATTGGCTTGGCCTTGGCCAGTGGCAAGAAGCCTGTCCTGGAGCCGGCTGGCATTGGCTCCATGGGACCAGGGAAGCTTCTAGCAGCTTCTGACAGCTGCCACCTCCATAGCACCCCTCCACTACCAAAACCCAGCCACAGAAACCCACTATACCAGGCAAAGTGGTCAGGCAGCTTTGGGAACTATCACTAGAACAGGTGTCTGGGGTAGGAAATCAGGCCTAGTTTCTTACCATCTGTTCTGTTGTGCTCACACAATATAGAAATGATTTTAGAAGGCCATTTAGTCTGTATCCTTCTGCAGAACAGAAGTATTCAGCTATATTTGCAGAAGTCTTGTGAGCATGAGCTGGTTTATGCATCCAGTTCTCCTCAGGAGAAGAGAACTGAACTGAAATTGCATTTGGATTGCACAAGTAAACCTGGGAAGAGCAGATGGGTGAATAAAGCACCAGCCTACTCAAAGGTCAATAGACCCTTGTGATTTTCCTGCAGATAATTATTTCACTCTCCTGTCTAATCTGGTCAGAGATTTACTAATGAAAAGCATTATGTACAATCTGTGTCTCCTTATAAAGGAAGTGTGGCTGTTAATACTGGACATTTAGAGGCCAGGTGACCTGCCCCAGGAGTCAGGGCATCATCTTGAAAATTACACAAAACTCAGGTTCAGCTCCTTGTTTGCTTCATAATGTTTGAGTCCTTTGGGATTGTGTGTTGCAAACTAGGTCCAAAATTACCAAGTTAGAAACAAATGGCAAAAGCCACAATTCTTAGGTACCCATGGCTGCATGAGCTAAGGCTTCACAAAAACACCAGCATAGGGAGCTTTGTGATGAAGTGGCAAAGAGTCTGCAAGGTGGTGGTCATGAGAAAATTACAGAGATATCCAGAGGTACCTGGTGAGTACAAACATTTTTGTCACACCTAAACCAGACTGGACCCAGGTGTGAATTCCTGCCACTCCACTGGTGTTAGTGAAGTTCATCAACACAAACACATGGCAAGAAGAATCTCAGCTACCAGCAGACATCTTGAAATGAGACATTTGCATGTCGCCCTTTTTGCTTTCTTTCTGTCTTGCTACCATAGGTGGAGAGATTAATTAAGGAACGTGGCTGGGAGTTTATGTGGAACGAGCGTCTCGGGTATGTCCTGACCTGTCCTTCCAACCTGGGCACTGGTCTGAGAGCTGGAGTCCATGTGAAGCTGCCCAGGCTGAGCAAGGTACGTGAGTCCTTTAAAAAGCTGGTGACATAATTCAGCTCATCTGATTTATAAAGGAACAGATGAAAAATGACAGCTCATGGTGACTGCAAGTTAGCAGGATGCATGTAATGCATGTTTAATTGAGCACGCTTTAATTCTGCAAATTATTGTCTTTATTATGGAAATTAATGTGCTCAGCAGGAAGCTGCCAGGATGGGCAGTAATCCAAGGATGAGAAAACTCTCCACCGCTGCCTGTCCCTCTGGCAATGCTGTTAATCCATGGATCACAGCATGGCAAGGACATGGTATGACACATACACTGACAGGCAATAAACTCAAACCTGTTTCTTGTGACAGGACCCCAGGTTTCCCAAAATCCTGGAGAACCTGCGCCTGCAGAAGCGCGGCACTGGTGGAGTAGACACAGCAGCCGTGGCTGATGTGTATGATATCTCTAACCTGGACCGCCTCGGCCGCTCAGAGGTAACCTGTCTTTGTTTTGTGGGTTTTTTTCCTGATTTTTCCCCTTGCCTCCACTGGCAGTTTTTACTCCTGATGAATCTGGTCCAGTGGAAATGCTTATTGAAAGAAAAAATTATTAATGTGCATGAAGGGCTTGACAAATACTCCTGTTATGGCAATGAAAAAAATCAACCCTGACCAAGTTGCACAAATGTGATTTGCACCATGCGCTGAGGACCTCTGTGAGAGTATGCAGGTGCTGGAAAGGAATAGGGATGGAGTCCTAATACACCCAGGGAATCAGGCACAAAAGCAAGGCTTGGATTAGGGTGTTGTGTTCCTTTCACTATTGTCACGCACTTCCTCCATAGTTACACAGCAGGACAAGGCTTTCACTCCACAATAACTGAGGAGCTGGTGCCTTCTTAACATGTGTGGCTCCAAGCAGAGGACAGAGGAGAGCTAGGTTTAAATGACAGCTAAGTTTAAATCAGGGCAAAGAGTTAATTGCCACCCGTGAGCCCTCCCTGTTGGGCTGCAGACCATGATGAGATGGGTTTGTCTCAGACATTTGCTTCTAAGCCATTTCAGTCAGAAGGAGCTTTGTTGTGCCAGAGCATGGATATGACCCTGCAGCCTGGTGCTGCTGCTGCCCTCCTGGGAGGCTCGGGTCCCACACCTCATTCCAGACTCACGTTCAAATGTTCTATAAAGCAGAACAGCTCCCAAGAGCAAAGCTAATGAGGATAGGGCAGAAATAGCTGTGTCAAAGAGCTGCAGCCTCCTCCCATCAGCTCTGAGCCAAACCCTCCCTGAGAGGCTGTGGCAGCTGGGATGCAATTTGGTCCTGGTGTTGCAGCCCAGCACCCAACCTGATTCTGGGTGGGTTTTCATAGCAGAAATATAACCCAGGGATAAAGCACCCAGTCACAACTAGACTCAGCCCAGTCCACAGCCAGCCAGGTGATTTCCCTTCCTCACTTGCCACTGGGACACAGCCAAGGCAGGTATCCTGCGCTTTCTTATTCAGAGGTGCCCTTGAATGTCTCCACAACCACGAGGAGAAGTTTGGAGATTTTAAATTTTGAAGTTTGATGTAGGCATCTATGTTCCTTTGGATCTAGAACAAAACAAATGACAGTGAACAAAATAAATAAGAGTGAAATACAATTCAGCTGTACTATTTGCAAAAACAGTCTGTGACAAAGACATCTATTAATACCTGAAACATCATCATTTGTGCTTTATATTAAAATAACATCAGTAACACAAAAGGATTACACAGCATGATTAATTGAGTCCTACTGACTGACAGCCTAAGCCTACAAATTCTTGCTTATCTGAAGATTTCCACTGAAGTCAGTGATGCCTCCTACAGCAAGGATCCAAAGGATTAAGCCAACAGATAAGACACAATCCCTACCTTGAAGAATCTGAAATCTAAATAAGACAAGACATACTCAAAGGGATAGAAATGTTTTATTATAAGATATATATTTTTTAGTACATAATAAAATAAATTCCATTATGTGGTAAACGTTTTTGCAGAATTGGATTATGTTCCCAAAGCTGCCAGATAAAATTGTTTGTATTTTTGCTATATTTCAGTTACTGGTCAATGCAAACTTAATAGGAAATTTGTTTTCTCCTCGAGGCTGCAAATTCAGACCTCTGATTTCCCCAAACAGCTGGTCTGTAAAAGACAATAAAATAAAGTGTTAAGTCACTGAAATGCTTTATAAGTAAAAATCCCTTGAAAATCAGCAACTGTCACAATAAAGAGACAATGGGATTTAGTCTTTGCACTCACAAGCCAGTCATTAAAGGTTGCTAATGAACCATTTCATGAAGATTAAGACATAGCAGTGCTATAGTTTGCTGGCTCACAATGCCACAGGGCCTGTAGTCCTCACATGTCACAGCCTGTGCAGAAAGTCTGCTGGGGACAAGCTCCTGGTATTCTTCAGCAATTCTGAAACAGGTTACAAAGGCACCACTCTCCCTACCCCTCCCCTCCCCCCCCACATAGAATTACAAATTTTGGTGCTGCTCCTGCCTGGAGCTGACCCCACTCCTGCCAGTGTAAATCAGGAGCTAAAAACAAGGAGTGCTAGATGATACAGAGCCAGCCTGAGTTCAGGATGAGTATGCTCCAGAGATGTGGGTGCTGAGCCTGGCAGAATGGGGAGGACATTCATCCCACCAGGGCGAGGGTCATCTCCAGGGAAAGGACAGGGGAAGGACATCTGTGGGAAGGACATCTGTGAAGAAGGACATCCATTGGGAAGGACCTTGCTCTGAGTTGATGAGCTTTCTCAGGCAGCCTAAAAGGCCATGGTAGTGCTGACATCCTCTCAGTTCCAGCCATGTGAAGGATACCCAGCAGCACTCAGGGCCAGTGGGAACCAGAGCAATGAGCCTCTGCCCTCCTCTCCTTGCACCAACATCCCTCCTAATTCACTTCCATGTCTCTGTGCTCACGTGAATGTTCCTGCAAGCACAGGGTGTTCCGGGACTGGAGCTGGAGAGACCCAGCAAGGGACTTCAGTGCTTCAGCACGACCTGCCTGGTGATGCTGAGTACACAGAGCATGGCTATGTTCTCATCCTCTTATATGGAGTGTGGGGAACAAGATGTGCCAGGCATCCCTCCCCAGCACACAGCTGGGGAAGACCTTCACAGAATCACCTCTGAAACAGGTCTCAGCTCGTGCCTAAACATTTTATATAAGGACTTTTGTCAGATTTGTTCCAATGGAAGCAGAGTTTGGTGGAAATAACTTTAGGGACCTAACTGAAAATTTCTGTTTCTGCAGTTCCAAACTTGAGGCAAACGGGAGAAGGGAATTACTGTGGCTTTGCACGACCCATTCTCCCTGTGCCAGAGGGTGTGTGATCTCCATGCCATGACGCTTCTCAGGGGTCACTTTACCTCACAGCTTTACCTGCTGTCGTTGCAGTACAAGCCAACTTCCTATTCCTCTATTAACAGATGAGCTCAACCTTCTATTACTATTATTTTCTTCTTGTTTTTGTAGGTGGAGCTAGTCCAGATTGTCATTGACGGGGTCAATTACCTCGTTGACTGTGAGAAGAAACTGGAAAGAGGTCAAGACATCAGG
Organism: Manacus vitellinus; assembly: GCF_001715985.3. Classification (NCBI taxonomy): domain Eukaryota; kingdom Metazoa; phylum Chordata; class Aves; order Passeriformes; family Pipridae; genus Manacus; species Manacus vitellinus. The sequence goes on along the minus strand of NW_021939718.1, from coordinate 11,952,872 downwards.
GTGCCACCTCCGCTGCCTCAGTTTGTCAGGAAATGATGTTGCTGCTGATTGTAGCAACTGATGGTAAACTGGTGGCTGCCATTCTGATGGGAAAGCACCTCTGTATATGTCTGTATAAATATGTTGTGTAATAAAACACTACCTGATACCGAAGGTCTCCTCAATGCCTGGCTGTACTGGCAGAAACTGGTCTTTGTACAGCTTCACTGGACTGCACCCATACAATCACCTCCCTATCCTCTCTTTGGGGCACTGCTTCCCTTTCTTTCTTGGTTGGTGATAAGAAAAGTACTACTCCAGTTGTACTACTCTAGTTCTACGCTGCACTTCCACTTATGGCCATATCTATGATAGCTCCTGTAAGCACCCTATTCATGCCCCATGGTCTTGGGCTGCAGTCCAAAAACCAGGAGGCAAATCAGTTTGTTGATATCCTGCAACCCACATAACTCTGCCCAGCATGGACTATTCCAGGTAACGGGGACCTAGCTCAGCTGTCACTCCTCAACATGCTTGAGGATTTGCTGACACATCTCCATGCTCACCACGATTTCATGTGTGAAGCAGCTCCATGGAAAGGGAAAATCAGCAGATGCTGACAATCCCTTTGATTGCTTCTTTTTTGCGTATTGAAATACACTCAGTGTCTCACAGCCACCACATTCAGAACAGCAGTTCACAGGAAGGTCTCTCAGTGAGTCATATCTGCAGAGTTGTGGTTGAATAGCTGGGCCATAACTGGTTGCAAACTTTAAAAATCACAACTGGGAGCTAATTGAGAGCTGGATGGTGAATCAGCAGCTCTTGATAATCAGCAGCATGGTGAAAGCTGTTCAATGTAAAGCAGGCTGGAGCTTCCGTGTGACTGCTGGTTCTTCCTCATCTATGCTGGGCACATTCCCTTACATTTTGCTACTGGCTTTCCAAATGGGGGTTAATAATAGTAATTCTGGGGGAAGGAGAGAGACTTCTGCTGATTTTACATCGAACATAAATAAGTAAAACTGGGAAGATTTCAGTGTTAGCTCTCCAAAACCCTCATCTCAACACAAAATCTGTCTGTGAGCCAAAAGTGCTCAGTTTTCAGCCTCTACTTGCTTTACCTCTGCTGACTTGCAAACTGCTGATGGGCAGCAACAGGACATCCAGCTGGCAACCACTTGCTACCAGCATTCCTGAGAAGTTGGTATTGGAGCTGATGATTCTGTTGTAATGCCTTTACTAACAACCTGGGTGACGAGGTGTATCTCACAGTCAGCCAGTTCACTGCTGGTGCTCAACAAAAGGGAGCAGCTGCACGCTGGAGAGCAGGGCTGCTCTTCAGAGGGCATTTTACTGCAGAAATGGGCTGGCGGAAATTCCAGGGAGTTTGACAGAAGAAGGAATTGGGAGGAAATTCTTCCCTGTGAGGGTGGTGTGGCCTCAGCACAGGTTGTCCAGAGAAGCTGTGGCTGCCCCATCCCTGGAAGTGTCCAAGGCCAGGTTGGATGGGGCTTGGAGCAACCTGGGATAGTGGAAGGTGTCCCTACCCATGACAGCAGGTGGAATGGGATAAGTAAGTCCAGTTTCCCAACTACTCTGTGAAGTCTGTAGATATAACAGTTGTAATTGATTTCACTTGTGACACTTCACTCCTGAAATCATTTGCTGTCCTAGCAAAAACTGACTGGACAGACTCTGAACATTCATTCAATGCCTCTTACAGTTTACTTTCAGCTTAAGGCTTAATTAAAAGATTGACTTAAACAGTCATTACTTTTGCCTGCAGAAATGCATACAGCACACACCAAAATGCACTGCCTGTGGTACAGAAGTCCTACCAAGTCCAGTTTTCCAAGAGGGCACAAACACCTACTGCACAGGGTACTGCTGTGACTGAAATAACATTCTTAATTCACTCAGTATAAATTATTATAGAAGAAGATTGGGCTCCTAATGAGAAAATATCAATCATATCACAATACTAAGCCTATCAGTAAAGTCATGAAAGTCATGAAAGTATTTTGTTCATCTACCCATTCTTCATGGAACTCAAGTGGATCCAACAAAAGGGGAAAAAAAGTCTATGTACTATGTCAGTTGATATTAGCTCATTTTATGCTATTCTTGTCTGAAAATGCTGTCTGTAAGTTTTCTGTCTATGCCTTTATATAAGTGTCTTGTTCCAGTTTTGTGTCTCTTCCTGAAGCAGAATTTGGGCTTAAAAACTACTGGTCATTAGGCTGGACTTGGCAATAACTGCATGGACTACTGGCATTTTTACTTTTTTTCTCTCTGTAGGGATTGGTACTTTTCTTGAATATGAGAAATGAGTAAGGCTGAAAAGACTGGAGCACCCACCCTTGCTGTTTACTTTGCCCATGGAATCACTACCTCTCTGTTTGCTTTTGCCTATAGCTTCAGCCTGTTGTTTTCCGTTTTCTCTGTGGAATCCAACAGCTTTATTCAAAGTACAGCCACTACTGCAGAAGAGGCCATTGTATCCAAATATATGAGAATGGTCTATGCTTCCTTTCTTCATTCTTTCATATCTTCAGCCCTAGAAATTAAAACTTTGTGACATGAAGATACTAGTTTAAGTGTAGTGCTGTGCAATTTAAGTTTAAAGACTTATACGGTGTGTTTCTGAAAAATCAAAAATTAGGTTATCCTACGACAAAACATTTTCTTAATACTCAGCCATAAAAACTAACACCAGAGAAAATTCTTATGATATCCCAACAGTGTGTGTCTAAAATTCCTACTTGAGCCATGTTTCTCAGATTCTAATTATGATACAGAAACAGCAAACAGCGGCTTTGCAGTGTAAAACTACCAAATAAAATAACTGACCACAGGCTTTAACCACTAAAGACTTCAGCTCATCCTGGCAATTAAAGACTTGCCTAAATATAAACCTTTAAACATATGAGTTCATCCAGCAACAAAAGTTGATTGAGGAACATATTTAAGGACTTGTTAAATACCCTGAAGGAATTAGAGCCAGAGCGGCACAGCCTGGTGGAAATAACATCCAGTTATGGTCAGCTGAGCAGGTTTTCTGAAGAGGATGTTGCCTTAGTTGTAGCAATTAAAACCTATAAATTTTTAAGATTAAATACAGCCTAGGTAATCATTTAACACTGGCAAGAAAGCAAAGAAATAAAGGCTGAGTAATCTGTTCATCTTATTGTGAATAAACCAAAGTGAACACTCAGAATAGAATCATAGAATCATACAATCAACTGGGTTGGAAAAGACCTCCAAGATCAAGTCCAACCCTTGATCCAACACTGCCATGGTTACTAGACCATGGCACTAAGTGCCACATCCAATCTCATCTTAAAAACCTCCTGGGACAGAGAATCTACCACCTCTCTGGGCAGCCAATTCCAATGTCTGATTACTCTCTCTGTAAAATATTTCTTCCTAATATCCAAGCTAAACCTCCCCTGGCACAGCTTAAGACTGTGCCTGTGTCCTACTGCTGGTTGCCTGGGAGAAGAGACTGACACCCACCTGGCTACAACCTCCTTTCAGGGAGTTGTAGAGAGTGATGAGGTCTCCCCTAGGACTCTTCTTCTCCAGGCTGAACAGCCCCAGCTCCCTCAGCCTCTCC
>NW_021939718.1:11779464-11947954 GCF_001715985.3 Manacus vitellinus | reverse complement strand
TTACTGTTGAAAACTGAGGCAAAGAAGGTGTTAAGTACCTCAGCCTTTACCTCATCTTTGGTGACTATGTTCCCCCCTATGTCCAGTAAAGAGTGGAGGTTTTCCTTGCCCCTTCTTTTGCTACTGATGTATTTATAGAAGCACTTCTTATTATCCCTAACAGGAGTGGCTAGATTGAGTTCAAATTGTGCCTTTGTCTCTCTAATTTTCTTTCACATGAACTAACTATATTCCTAAACTCTTCATGAGTAGCCAGCCCTTTTTTCCACAATCAGTAAGCTCTCTTTTTTCCCTAATTTCCTTCAAAATCTCCCTGTTCAGCCAGGCTGGCCATCTCCCCCACCAGCTCACCTTTTGGCACACTGGGACAGCCTGCTTCTGTGCTATCAAGACTTGTTTCTTGAAGCATGTCCATCTCTCCTGGACCCCTTTGTTTTCAAGGGCTGTTTCCCAAGGTAACCTCTGAACCAGCCTCCTGAATAGGCCAAAGTCTGCCCTCCAGAAGTTCAGGGTAGAGGCTTTGTTGACGCCCATCCTTACTTCACCGAGTATTGAAATCTCTATCATTTTGTGGTCACTGTACCCCAGATGGCGTCCAACCACCACATCTCCCACCAACCCCTCTCTGTTTGTGAGCAGCAGGTCTAGCAGGGCCCCACCTCTGGTAGGTTAATTTACCAGCTGGAGCAGGAAATTATCCTCTATACACTCTAGGAATCTCCTAGACTGCCTCTTCTCCCCTGTGCTGAGTTTCCAGCAGACATACGGCAGGTTAAAGTCACCCACGAGAACAAGGGCTGGTGATTTTGAAACCTCTGCCAGCTGCTTGTAGAATAATTCTTCATCCTGGTTGTGTGGTCTATAACAGACTCCCACCAGGATGTCAGCCTTGTTGGCCTTCCCCGTTCTGATCCACAGGCACTCAACCTTATTGTTGCTGACTTCCAGTTCTACAGAGTCAAGAGACTCTCTAACATACAGAGCCACCCCTCCACCTCTCCTACCTTGTCTATCCCTTCTGAAGAGCTTGTAGCCACCCATGGCAGCACTCCAGTCAGGTGAGTCATCCCACCACGTTTCCGTGGTGGCGACTACAGCACAGCTTTCCTGCTGCACAATGGCTTCCAGCTCCTATTGTTTGTTACCCATGCTGTGTGCATTGGTGTACATGCACTTCAGCTGGGCTGCTGATTTCACTTCTAACTCTGGCTTTCACCCTCAGGCTCATCTGTGGAGAGCCTGGTTTCAACCTCTTCCCCCTTCAAACCTAGTTTAAAACCCTCCTGATCAGCCCTGCCAATTTATGGGCTGGAGTCCTTTTACCCTTGCTAGATAGATGAAGCCCACCTGACTCTAGCAGGCTTGGTACCATAGAATTTGCCCTGTGATCAAAAAACCCAGAATTCTGCTTGTGGCACCAATCCTTTAGCCACCTATTGATAAGATGGGTTTTCCTACTCCTCTCCTCATTCATCTCTGCTACTGCAAGTACTGAGGCGAACACCACCTGTGCTCCTGTTCCGTTAACTAATTGACACAGTGCCTCAATGTCCTTAAATACTGCAGACATAAAAGAATTTAAGAGGAAACAGGCTTTATGTTTACTTTCTCTCCCTTAAATCAAAATTAAAGCAACCACAAAAATGTCATCCTGGTACTCTGGCAAGTGGCATTAAATATCAAAACCACACAGGCAAAACCCAGTGAACGTTGTGTGTGCACAACCAAAGCTTCTGGTACCTCTTCAGCAGACAAAACCTCCATTTTTGGGCTTTGGGGTTTACAAAGATATGAACACTGTGCTGTTGACAGGTAATTTGCTTAGGAAAATATGAAAAAAAATGGCACAAAATGTTACAATTATTTGTATGGCTGCTGTCTTGCTCATTTCTGTACCTGGTGCCCGGGTACAGGTGAGCTCCCAATGTCAAACTGGAATGTCAAACTGGAACAAACCTAAACGAGTGAAAATTTAAACAGGTGTGGTCACTGTCAAATTTAAGTGATTTTGTGGGGGAAATACTGCCTTATTTATTTGGCTGAAACATATTAAACACCCTTTTCCACTGCCTACAAACCCAGTCGGGGATCTTAAGGGCAGCTGATCCTGCCTAGACACAAACACATAAAATTCCAGGCTGAAAAACAACAGACAACACATTTAACATTTCAGCAGAGCAAGTTGCAGAACAGCTGGGACCTCATGCTGTGGTTGACCTGTAACTATATCAGCAAACGAGATTAATTTTAAATTAAAAGTAATACTGATTTTTTCTCCTGGTTTTGTTTCCTGAACAGTGGCTCTTAAACGGTGTTCATCAATTATTTTTACCTGCAGTCAAAGCTAATTGTTCTTAAATCCGTGCTCGTTTTAAGTGGCAGCGATGCAGTTTAAAAGACACTTTGTGCACATCTCCCTCTAGTGGGCTCAAAACCACGGAAAAACGACAAAATACGGCCATTTACCCAGGGAGAGAAAAGTATTAAGGATAATTACTGAAGAATATATAATATCTTTTATATAATATATATAACATAAATATCCTTATAAGATCAACTCAAGACCACCAGGATATGTCATGGAGATCTAGTGCAATGCTAAAAATACAAGAAACAGAAGACTGACTTGAGGGGAAAAAAGAATGTCTTTTGGATTTACAAACATTTATTTAAACTGCTGAGTAGCATCCTCCAACAACACAGTCCTGGACATGTGCTCTGTGAGCCTCCAGCGAGCAGTTTGGTTTCCCTCATCACACCTGCACAGGGGCAGCAGCTCCTCGGACCCCTTCCAGTCCTCAGGTAAGACCCCACCTGCAGAGCTGCCTCCAGCTCTGGGGTCCAACAGCAAAGGGTCATGGAGTTGCTGGAGCGAGTTCAGAGGAGGCCACGGAGATGGTCCCAAGGCTGGAGCCCCTCTGCTCTGGAGCCAGGCTGGGAGAACTGGGGGTGTTTACCTGGAGAAGAGAAGGCTCCAAGGAAACCTCAGAGCCCCTTCCAGTGCCTAATGGGGCTCCAGAAGACTTGGAGAGGGATTCCATCCCGTGATGGAGGGACAGGAAAAGGGGGACTGGCTTCCCATTGCCAGAGGGCAGGGTTAGATGGAATACTAGGAAGAAATCCTTCCCTGTGAGGGTGGTGAGGGGCTGGAATGGATTTCCCAGAGAAGCTGTGGCTGCCCCATCCCTGGAAGTGTCCAAGGCCAGGATGGACGGGGCTTGGAGCAACCTGAGCTAGTGGAAGGTGTCCCTGCCTATGGCAGGGGGTGGGATGGGATGAGCCGCTCGCAGCCCCCACCCCCCTGACGGCGCGTTCCCCTCGGTCCGGGGTCCCCATCTCCTTCTTCCCCCGATCCTGGTCCTGCTCCTTCATCTCTACCTCCATCTCGGTCCGGGGGACTCCCCCTCCTCTTCGGTCTCGGTCTCGGTCCCCCTTCTCCTCCTCCTCCTTCCCTACCACCATTCCCCACCTCCCCCTGATCCCAGGGGCTCCGCCTCCTCCCCCCACCAGTCCCCCTCCTCCTCTTCCTCCTCCCTCTTCCGTATCGTCATCACCCGGCGCTGCCGGGTTCTGCTCAGCGGCGAGTCCTGCTCCCGGGACGCCGCGGGACTCCGCGGGACCCCCCATTTCATTTCCACTCCCCATTTCCACCTCCTCCATCCATGACCCGCTGGGCGCGGCGGAACATCCCGCCCGGGGCGAGGACGCTGGACGCGACCCCCTGGGAAGAGATGAGGGGGCCGGGAAAGGATGAGGAGGAGGAGAAGGAGAGGAGGAAGAGGAGGAAGAAGAAGGAGTATGTGAGCGAGGACGTGAACGGGTTCTTGGCGCACCGGAAGCAGCAGCAGCAGCAGAAGGAGGAGGAGGAGGAGGAGGTGCTGAGGAAGGACCGGCGGCGGAAGAGCAGGAGGGTGAGGAGGCAGGAGAGAAGGAAGAACGCCATGGTGAGTCCTGTGCCACGCAGAAGAGGGACGTTCCCTTAAATTCTTATGTTTGATCGGTCTGCCAGAGCCCTTGGAGGGCTCACAACAACACTGTGCAGAATAACACCCCTTGTTAATATCGTTGTGACAAGTTCAGGGATTGCCGGTGATAGTGTCTGGCTGCAGAGATGTATTCAAAGCAATTTACTAATTCAAAACGAAATATGAATTCAAAGCAAATTCTAATAACTAATAAGAGCTGGCTGGAGGTAGTGATTCTGCACACACAGAGCACGGTTCTTACCCAGGGAGTCCCTATGGGGCAGAGAGAGGTTCAGTCCATCGACTAATCCCAAAAGTTAGACTAGAGTCTTCCCAAGCTTCTCCTCGTTCTTAACTTACTTTTATACTACTTCTTTATGTTTAGGGGAGCTTGAGTGACTTAACTCACACAGCTTAATTAGTGAGGGGTAGTCATACCTTGAGGGTGGGTATCTCAGTCCAGTACCTGAGGTGGCTTTGGAGTGGGAACACGGTCAGCCCAAGGAGAGGGATTTCACCAGGGCTGCTGACTGAACAGCAGGACACGGTCCTTTATCTCACTTGGTTTTCAGCTGCTGTGTGGCTTATCAACTAAAAGGTACCATCAAGTTCCCTCTTTTGCAAGGGCTCCATGGCAGCCATGGGGTCTCCACCCTCCCTTTAGTCCCCCTTGGATTGTGTTGTGTTGGGGGGTGGTCAGTCCAGGGAATCGCAACCCTATTTCCCCCTATAATTTCCATACCATTATCTTATTACCTCCAGTCATTTTCCCCCAACATTGTTAAACCCCCAGGAAAACCCCTGTGGGGGAGGTGCAGATCCCTCTCCCTGTGCCAGTGCTGCCAGAGGGGCTCAGTGAGGAGCTCAGCCCTCACCTCCCAAGGGGACACAGTATGTCAGGTGAGGCTTCAGGTGAATAAAGTGAAGTCCCTGGAAGTGTCCAAGGCCAGGTTGGATGGGGCTTGGAACAAGCGGGCAGATGTCCCTGCCCATGGCGGGGGGTGTTATGACATGGGTCTTAAGGTCCCTTCCAACCCAAAGCATTCCATGATTCCATGGTCCGGGGCACGCAGTTGTCAGTGGGTGAATGCCCCAAACAGTGTGTTGCTACTAAAGGGAGAAAAGTGCCCATGATAATGTGGCTTGATGGCACAGAGCACTCACAGTTGTTTTGTGGCAGAGCACAAAAAGTCTCCTCTCATGGCTGTCTTTTCCTGAGGAGAAAATCCCTTGGTGTGTTTGCCTTTTGGGCCCTGTAATGCTGGGATTTGCAGGTCTTTGGTTACCACTCACAGAATCACTGAATTTCTCTCTTCAAAGGTGTGTTTCCACTGCAGGGAACCTGGGCATGGCGTGGCTGACTGTCCTGCAGTCCTTGAAAGTCAAGACATGGGGACGGGCATCTGCTACCGGTGTGGATCCACGGAACATGACATCAGCAAATGCAGAGCCAAAGTGGATCCAGCCAGTGGTGGGTCTCAGAAATTTGTGGTGTTTTGAGGAACTTTGGTCTGAGTTGTCTGACTACGGAAACAACAGCTTTTTGTGTTAGTAATTTAACTCTTGCAATATGATAATGAGAAACCTGATGTGTTTTGTACATAAAGTGAGTAAGATATTGTCATCACACTGTGTTCAGTCTGTGGCTTCACAAAGGTTTTGATGTGCATCATAAACCCTTTGGGATTTTGCAGGGCCATTTCCATATGCAAAATGTTTCATCTGTGGTGAGATGGGGCACCTGTCAAGGTCGTGTCCGGATAATCCCAAAGGACTGTATGCTGAAGGTGAGTGTGCTGATTTACTAAATTAAGTAAAATCTAATTTCTGTGTCGTTCTTACCTGATACAGAGCAAAGTAACATTGCGAGTGAATGAAGACTTGACTAAATGGAATTTCTGTGTCTTTTTTGGTGAAAGCAGAGTAATTCTAGGGAATTCATTGTCAATTAATTACCTGGGGATTTCTGTTTTAATTGTAAGCTTAGAGTTAAACAATGAGATGAGGTGCCAAAGTGTGAGAATTTGCTTGTGCTTCAATATCAAGAGATACACAAGGAAACAAAATCATGTTGTAGTCAGTGTATACTTACATGTACATGCACCAAATTAGGTGGTAAAAATGTACTGTCACCCTATTAAGATTTTGGGAGGTGGCAAATCACAGGCTCTCACTAGAAGATGGATATCTTTGGTTTGAGTGACTTTAATGAGGATCTAAGTTTGCGGGTTTCACTCAGATTCTGCTCTTCCTGACTTCCCTATTGGCACCAACAACCAGCAACCTGTTTCCCCAATACAAACGTGGTGTCTGGCAAATTCCAAAGGGTGATCTTGCAGCATAGTGGAAGTGGGAGAAGAATCACTTTGCTTTCAAATGTTTGGATTAGGAGTAGAATTTAAATTTCATATCTCAGTTCCTGCCGTTGGATTACCTACCGCTCAGGGCCTCCTGTCAACTTCAAAAGTTCCTTTGAGTATGAATTTTGGCAGAATGCAGCTGGTTTCTCAAAAAGAGAGCTTCCAACAAATCAGAAATGGTATGTGGTTCTGTACAGAGCAGTACACAAGCAGATCACAAGCAGCTCTTGCCCCTCAGAGACATGGAGGGAGGCATTTTGTTGGGTGGTTTGCTGGTTTTTGTTTTCCTTGTGAATAACAACTTTCTCTGTGAACAGGTGGGGGCTGCAAACTTTGTGGCTCCGTGGAGCACTTCAAAAAGGACTGCCCAGAGAAACAGAACGCAGGTGAGCTGCAGGAGACTGTGGGGTGGAGTTTGAAGCCAGCAGCGTCCATTTACTGGTTTGCCTGACCTCAGTCAGGAAAAAGGGTTTGGGAGAACTTGGAACAGCAAAGGTGACCTTTCTTTGGGAATGAGTGCTGATATTCAGGGGTGTGTGGAGGAAGGCAGCGAACTGCAGTGCAAAACTAAGATAGTTCTTGTTTAACAGAAAGTTATCTTGTGTGTTGCCAAAGGTGATATGAGATAATCTGTATTTTTTTAGCCAGTGTTTGTGCTGCTGTTCATAGCTTGGCAGCTGTGTAACTAGACTGGCTGCTGATTTTTGATGATTCCAATGTGAGGTGGTGGAAGTGAACACAGTGTCAGGTGCAAGGTGGTAGTGTGTGCAGGCAGGTGTGTCAGGGATGGGGGAGAAGGAGGAGACAGGATGTGTGTCCAGTTGGATCCACAGCTAATGAGCTGCTTTCTTACATGTTCTTCAGTTTTCCAATGTGGGTGTTAAAACTATATAAAGCACCCCAAAACCCCACTGTGCTCAGGGAGGCAAAAGCATCAAAAAAGGGTTTGAAGAATGATTCTGTTACCACTTGAAGTGGTGACAACATCTGTGATTTTTTTCTACTTAGTTTTTATGGTGCTTAGAACTTCTGGGTTAATAGTAAGCCACTTTGGTGAAATTTATGTAAGAAATATTTATGGACGCAGTAGAGGCATTTTCTGTATCTAATCTTACATATATGATATTGTTAGATCTGTTACATGAAATGTAGCATTCTAGGTGCATGCTGCTTAGCCAGCTTAGAGTGGGTGGGGTTGAGTCTGAAGAGAAGTTTCTAACACAAAAAGACTCTTAAATAAATTTCCCCAAACTCATCAGCAGATAGTTGGGCAGTGCCCACCCAGGTGACTGCTGCGTTGAAAGATTGTAAGCAGTTCTTTTCTACCTCTTTCTGCCTAAGTTTTACATCCACAATGAAGACTCACTAGTGCTGTTCAGTTTGTCAAGGGAGATCTTTGTCCTTACATTGGTGTTTCAAAACTGGTACTGCTGGTTAAAAACAGTTGAATTAATTGGAACTGTGACACCGTTGGTAAGAACTGTGATATTCTGTGAAATCAGTTTGCATCATGCAGAGTACTTTTAGACTACAGGAATAATTACAGCTGGCAAAGAGGTTTAGGCACTGCAGCCTTTAATTTTTTCAGGTGGGTTTATTGGGCCTGCTTTAATATAAACTTGAGTTTATCTGTGTGATACTCTTGGTATGATTTGATTTGTTGCCCTCGTGGGCCCAGCCTTGCCCAGGTGTGAAGGTTTGATGCTGGCAGTGCTGAGCCTTTCCCCACCCTCTGTGTCCCCCTGCAGAGCAGCTGACAGTTGGGCGATGGGTCTCTGGAATGAGTGCGGACCATGAGGAAGTCACTGAAGCACCAAAGCTGCAGAAGCCAAAAGCCAAAGTACCCAAAGTTGTGACTTTTTGAAGGTCTCTTGGCCCTTCACTGCTGCTTTGCTGCAGAAGAGTGACTACAGAGAGCTGGTTCCAAAAAAATCAAGCAGAGTGCTGCTGAATTGTTATTTTTTTGTCTCCGTTCATTTTTCCAGTTTGCCTCCCAGACTCCCCGAGCTCCCTGAAAAGCTAGGAACAACAGAAATACACCAAGTGGGTATTTTACTAAAGGGATTCTGGGTACTTTTTAAAGGTTCTTGTTGGGTTCTGGCTTGGTTTTGCCTTCTCCTTTTAGGAATAACTGATTTTTTCCTCTATATGTGCCAGCTTGGCACATATGTAACTTCTTGTGGTGAAGTTACAGGTAAACCCTACGGCCTGTCTAGCTTGGGGGTGCAATTCCTGGTACTCATGGTTGTAATTAACAATCATTAACTTGATTGTTAGTGCATGTTGGATTGTTTATTTGTTCAGTAACAAACAGAATCATGCCCTGCCTTTGATACCTGTGGTGAAAAACACCTGAAAAGAGCTGGAGAACAAGTGAGAAGTTTGCTTAGTTTCTTTACTTTTTTTCAAGGAAAATGCTCAAAAATCTTCATTGTTTCTATCCCTTGGCAAGTTGGGAATGTATACTACACCTCCTGCTAGCTGGCAGACCTACTGTTTTTAAATGGAGACTGCAACCTTAGAAAAACTGAGGTGTATTAAAGAAAAGTTAGGAAAACAACTCAAAAGAGAGTTCCTGCAGCATGTTGTGCTACTGGAGAAGAGCACCCTGAGCTCCTCTCATGAGCTTTTCTTGAAGCAAAAAACAAATATGGGGAGTTAAATTGTGTGGATATATTTTATATTTGTACATGTTAATTATTTTTAATAAAAATGCTGCTAAAGAATATAATGGCTCTTATTTTAGGTTTCCTGGTTCTGTTGTGGAGACAAGGGCGCACTAAGTTGACTGAAATTGGGGGGTGTATATTCAGTTTGTATTCATCAGAGCACACATTTAAATGGGGAAGGAGAGTGGATGCGAATGAAATCAAGAATTAATTACAGAGTTTTAATTAACTATTAGATTAAAGCTCAAAGCAGTGTCACTTCTATGTGACATTTTGCAATGGGCATCCCAATGTTACCCTTTCTATTCTACGAATTAAATGTATTGTCCAAAAAGCATCTTTTTAGATAATTTCTCAACTCTTTGGCTTTGTAACCTGTTCTTTTATGCATAGGAACCTGGAGCCACAGACTTTCAGTGTCCTAGCATTGCCAGTACATCCGAGTGAGGGCTGGTGTAGGCAGGGGGTGAGCCATGGGTCAATCTTCAACTCACTCAGAGCAATCCTCAGTAACTGTTGGACAAAACTACACCTTAAATGCACCCACTGATGATTTCACAGAGGTGCGTGTAGCTGAAGAAAGCTGTTTGAAAAGCAGCTGTAAAAGGTGCTGCATATAAAGGTGTAAATAAATGTACAGTGTTTGGTGCAGGCAGCATCCAGGCTTTGTCCCCACTGCCTGTGTTCAGAGCCAACATTAGGTGTCTCTCTTCACCAAAAATTGGGATCTTGGAGACTTCTCTGCCCAGCCCAGGGCCTGTCTGCCCTCACCTGCACCCTGCAGGACTTGGGGAGCTGAGCTCCTGGTCCTGGAGGGATCTGGGCCTTCCCAGGGCCAGCTGAGCCAGGAAGTGACAAGCAGGGCCTCAGTGGCTCCCATGTCCTGGGGGGCTGTCCCTGCTCCCCAGAATGAGGAGCTGCACTTCACCCTTGTGATGACCATGCTGATCCGAAATCAGGATCTGGGTCTGTGGATGGTCCTCCAGAGCCAGAGCCCAGGACCTGCCTCCCTGCCTCTATTCCAAGTGGAAGGAACAGCTGTGTGTGGCACAGAGCAGCCAGCCCCTGCAGACAGAACTGGTTTCACTAAGGCTTTGTACCCCAGCTAAACCAGACCTGTGGAGAGCCCAGGTGACTTGGGTGTTGCGGCACCCTGAGCGCTTCCAGGGCTTCCCTTGGTGTCTCTCCTGCTGCACTTCCCATATGCAAAATGTGCTGTATCCTATGAATCCCTGAAGAGAGCTCTGGTTTGGCTGTAGGGTGAACTGAGGATGTGTTTAAGTGGGAACGGTGCCAGACCCTGAGAGCTCTCCCTGTACCAGTTGTGATTCTGCAGTGAGATCAAGTGGCCCTCCTGCAGCTCATGCTTTGATCCCACTCGTATCCCTGTCCATGCCAGGATCTAACTGCTGATGAGCACACTCGTTCCTCTCAACAAGGCTCTTTTAAGCAAAAATAAGAGCAGAAAACAAAGCACACACACCACAATAAAACCTCTGAAAACATCCCCCCTTTTCATCTGCGAGGGAGTGGATCCAAGAGTTACTGTTCTGCTCCACAGCCAGGCACTGAGGTTGCCAGCAGTCCCCATCACCACTACAAAGCAGCCATTCTGCACCCCAGATATCCTGTAATGAAATTTGTGATGAATTTGTAACCTCAGAAACAATAATTTATTGGAAGTCACACATAAACAGACAAGTATTAAAAGCAGCAAACTCTAATTTACATGGGCTGTAATCAGTTTATAAATAATGGGGTTGCAAAGACTTGGACAGGCAGGTCAGAGCACAGGGAAAGCTACTTGGTAGCACTGGTTTGCAGGTTACAAGAAGTGGTATTTACAGATTTAAAACTGCTTGGATGCCTTTTTCATACAGTATAATATTAAAACAGGGAAACAGTCTCATGAGCTACAGCTCCACTGAGCCAAGTTCTTCCTCCATTTATACAAAATTCATTAATGCAATCAAAAGCAGAATCTGTCCCTTAATCTTTTTTAAATTAAAAATTGAATTTGGATCCTAAAGCCTAAGCTCAACTTGATAGCAGATGCTTGTACAAGGTATTCTCAGGTTCAAGCCAAATACTGGCTACATGATCCAACGTAAGTAATCTGTAGAAAAATGATCAACACACTTGCAGGAATTTAAACCAGAATTGCTGGATAATCTTCAGATGTCCATTCAGAAATCTGTTTTTAACTTTAGTACATGCAGCCTTTCATCTCCAAGAACTTTATACATTCCAAAGCTGAGTCTTCAATGGATTTTGATGAGACGGCGAGATTTGCAGCTAAGTAAGGCATCACTCCTGATGTCACTTGATTGAAGTAACACACCTGTTTGAACAAAAAATGAGACAAAAAAAGCCTGTGGATTGCAAGAGTTAGCGATTTTTTGCAGAGCCTAGATGAGCATCAAAGTTTTTATGGATGTGAATAGAAACACACAGTGCTTCTGAAACTGAAGGCAATAATTTGCAAAAAGCATGTCTTTTCACAGCACTTCACTGATCTCAGTGTCCTCACTGCTCTCAGATCCTCAAGCATCTGCAGGTAGATGTACAGAGCAGTGCAGCAAGAAACATGTATACCCTGTTAAATATGTGTGCTTTGTGAACAAAGCTGTTGCCTGAAAATAATAATTGCAGCCACTGAGAGCTACTGAATATTTTCAGGAATGTGTTTTCTTAAATGGAAACGTTTGGGCCTTCCCATGGAAAAGAACAAGAAAAGAACATTGTCACTCATCCAGAGATGGGATTCAGATTGTGTTATTTCTGGCATATGAAAGTTAAAGTTAGGAATTTAGTCTGAACTATTTTCCATGGACTTCCTCTGTAGTCAGTGAAAGAGATGGACACCCCCAGAGACCAGTTTAATGCACACCTTCTAGAAGTGTGTTTTAGGAGTGAATGAATGACTCTGGAGGTGCACAGCAACCTCCAGTGTCTAGTTTAGACCTCATTCCACACAACCAGACTGGGAGAACAGACCCATTTTTTTGTTTGTATTTTGCTGTTGCCTTCACAGATTGTCAGTGACATGCACAGGTGATGCTCCCTAAAGGGAGGCAGAGATGAGGCCTCAGAGCCACTCACGGCACAGGAGCTGCTCGTGCCGGTGTGTATCTGGAACCTGGCACAAAGGACTTCACTCCTGGAGAACTCTGGGGATGGGGGCACTGCCCTGAGGTTCACCGACCTCACAGCCACGGTGTAGGGTTCACTGTGGGCAAGAGGAACCATCAAACACTTCTCTTGGCCAAAAAGATACACAGAAGTGACAACATACACAGCTGTACCAAAGGTGTCCCTTTCATATGAAGGTAAATAAGCTCCTGTGTGTTCACCTGTACTTGTTGAAGGGCTGGGCTCTCCTTGGTCTCACTGAGGCTTTATCAGACCTCTGTGGAAAGCCAAAGAACAACCACTCACATACAACATGTCCTTTTTTAAATTTATCCTGCTCTCCACAACCCATGTTTACAGAACAGCTCTTACTAAGAAGCAGCCCCAGCAAAGGTATTCAAACTCATTCAATCCCCTGATGTGAGGGTAGAAAGCAAGCACAGTACGGAACACTGCCTTTTAGTGTTACCTTGAAGAATTACTGAATATAAGAAAAGAAATTGAGACTAAAAAAGGATAAGTAACACCAAATGGTCCCATTTACCTGTGTTTCATTATGCAAGAACAAAAGGAAATCCAATAAAAAATAAAATAAAAAGCAGTGGATGTTAAACTGATCAAGAGACTTGGCAAAATTTACAGGTAAAATAACTGTGTGAGGTTTCAAGCACTTCCTTGAATAAGAGGATCTCTAGAAATATGTTGAATGGGACTACAATGTCAGTTAAAACAAATAACAAGACAAATTCCCAGTTTGGTGTCTCAGCTCACTGACAAGCCTTCTGAGACACGATATTTTTTCCCGTTTGGAATTCTGGCCTATTTTCCTTCTAGACAGACCACTCCCAAAGAGTCACCATCAGAGAAGCAATACTGGACTATGCTGTAAATTTGTGATGATCTGGATTTACTTCACTGCACCTTCATGTCGCAAAACAAATCCGGTTGTACAAACGCAGGCACCAACATACTAATCTAGCTTCTTAAAAAATAAAATCTTTGTCCCCCAATGAGAGGAGAAGGTCAACAGAACCTGCTCACAGTGAAATGCAAAAGCCCTACTCACTGTGGCTTGCAGGGTTGCCTTTGAGACATGAGAATCACAAAGTGTCTGGGTTCGTAGCCCCTTGTGGGGAGAGACATCACATAATATATTTTCTCCTCTTCACTCACAGCCTGCAGGACCTCACAAGTCCTGCAAATACATGTAGCACACACACACAAGCCCTGATGTATGCAACAGCATCCCCTTTAAAAAACCACAGTGCAAATGTGTTCCATCCTAACATTAAACCTTTGATTTTCACATTCAGGCAGCAAGGGAGAGAGAGGAATAGAGAGTGAAAAATTTAGGTTTTCTGCAACACCTCATTAACATGGTATTTCTTCAGATTTCACTTGTTACAAGCCATCAATTCAGTAGAGATTGTATTTTTTCAAATATCCCTAAGTTTCCACTTTCACCTGGTAAAAACCTTTCACGATGGAATAATTACCTGAAAGTGCTTCTCCTTTAAGAGAATATTCACCAAAACCAATTGGCATCATATTAATTCAACTCTAAGCATTATTTTACACCATATAAGGTAAATAAAGAACCTCAAACACCTTTTACAGCAATTTCAAAACCTACTCCTTTTCAGATACACTTTAAAAGATTTTTTTTCCTGAAAATACACATTTTGAAGAACCCCATTTCTTGATTTCTCACTTTCACTGTAGAATGAATCTAAGCATCCGTGTCCCAAACAACACAAACGTGAAGGAATCCAGAGTCTTCCTTAATTTTCACAGACAGCATGCACAATATATCCACCTCAAGTTGTATGCAACTTGAAGTTCTTACTAGCAACTTTTGGGTTTTGTCACTTTTAACATACACATGTCTAGGCATGGAATTGTGTTCATTTAAGAAAGGGGTCACCTCTGTCCCATCCCTCTCTTTTGACAGTCCAGGGCACCTATAATTTGGAATCAGATTGAATATAACCCAAATTTTAATGTAAAAACCAAAATGCACACTTTGACTAACAAATCTTTGATGTCAGCTTCTTACAACAATTTCTTCTTAACTGGGTAGAAAAGTGCCAACATCTCAGGAAATATTTGTATCAGAAAGGGTTAGTTGTCAGTGGATTCAAGGCCCTGAAGAAAGGCAGGTTCTTACAGGAAATGTCTGTCCCATTACTGGCGCAACGTGAAGTCGGACAGAAGGTAAAAAGCCAGATCGGATGGGATCTTCACCTGCATTTCAACCTTGAAAGATAACGCATCACCCTCCTCAAGAGTCCATATTTTTATCTGAAAGAAAAAGTGAGCACGTATTGAAAACAAAGAATGACTGCATGAATATTTTAAGATTTATAAATGTTACAGATTTAGGACTTCAGCAGATTTTCTCAGGAGTGCCCATGAAATACCAAATGCCTTTGTCCATAGAAATCAGCAACACCTTGGCCTATGCCCCCTTCCCCTAAAGTGACTCAGCATTTCTCTTTCCAAAATACCCTTTTTTCTCTTTTCTGTGAAGCAGAGCGCCCAGAATCAATGATATATGGGAAAACTATTTCAACACATGGTTTTGCCTCTCTTGCCCCACACTTGTAGTATCTTGTCTTGATTATTTTGGGTCTATTTCTAGTCACAGGCCTAAACCCTAATATTAAGAATTCAAAAGGAACAACTTGTACATAACAATGAACACACAAAAGAAGGGTTGGGCACATTCCATAAACCCTGTATAATGGAACAAGATGGGTAAAAGAGAGTACTTAAGAGTTAGTAGGTGTTATTCCCAAATCACTAGAATTCCTTATTGTTTGTGTCTGCTCTTACTCAAGCAGCTCATCGACCAGATGCAAGCACATCTCAGCAAAGTTTCATAGCCTCTGATGTGCAGGAGGTCAGACTAAAGTACTGCAACCACCTCTTCTTGCCCCCAAACATCTCTGGATTTACATGATTTTAAAGTGATCTGCCAGTCACTAACCCTATTTCAGAAATCCAGCCTTAACAGATATCCAATGCCTCTCAGTGGTTTGGGAAACATGCCCTGTAACTGGGTTAATACCAAGTTTTCTCAGCTACATGATCTTGCTGCTGGTTTTCTTAGCAGGATATTCCTCTATTAGAACTGGCTTACAAAAGTTTCCTTGCTGATTTTGAGTTTATAACAATAGTAGGTGAACAGAGAGACGCTTTGCTTTCAGACTTCTGTAATCTTTTAATAGAAAAGGGGCTGGAAGAAGAATATCTGAAAGGAAAATCATGAATAGGAACAGCCTCAAGTGGCCTTTTGACAGATAATATGGTATATATGAAAAATATGGTACATAAATTGCTGTGCGACTGGCAGTGTCCACTTGGAACTATCACAAGATAATGCCCTGCTGCTTAGAAACCTCTGCAGAGCTGGTGAAGGCAGTGTATTACAGATGTACATACAGTAAAACACTGCTTTTCCTCGCCCAGCTCTTGTGGTGGAGCACAGCTCAAGTGGCTGTGCAGTGACTCCACAATGATGCACTTACATCATCCAGCGTCCTGGTTATTTCCCATCTTGGTTTTGCTGCCAGGTGTGTCAGTGCTGCCATGTTGTTGTAACTCAAATATGCCTGAAATGTAAGACACATGTCTGAAAATGAAGGGGTAAAAGCACACTTCACTAAACATTGCAGAAATGAGATGCTCTTTTTTCTATCATTACCCCTCAACCACAAGCAAATGTTTATTTTTCTTATAAGTGAAAACACAGCCTAGTAGTTTCTGAATTAAACTTCCAATGGGTAGATTATGTGCTCGCATGGCTGTTGGCAAAGCAACCTTAATTAAAGAACAACAAAATACTACTTTCAGCTTCTGCAGTTATAAAGCAGTGCAGAAAAACTGTTACCACCAGGGAGATAACACAGGCAACCTCTCAGACCACTAAATTAATGGTTTTGTCCATCTTCTTCCTAAGTAATTAGAATCTACTAGAAAATTAACCTCTTCTTTGCTATCAAGCTGTGGTCCATCTTGGCAATTGCTTTACACAGCAGGCTCAGAGCAGAGAAAGTACAAATATATCCATTATTTATGCTTGGCTACAGTAGATGGAGTTCTCATTTAACCACCATATAAAGAGAATACAGCCTTAGAGTCTTTCATGGCAGGTTTTAATTTCATAGTAAATAAATCTTAAGTAAGCCATTTTTATCAGTGTGTGCATGTTTACAATCATTGTTTTTCAGAAAAAGAAAAGTGCTGCTTCAAACAGTGGTGATGCCTCTGTTAACAGCAAATCCCTTCCTGCATTATAACTCTCAACTACTTATTTTTTTCATGTAATGGGAGTAGATGAATGAAAATTTCTGTGAGATCTTAAATGCAATGAAAATTTAGCCACAAAAACTGGACACTGAAAAGTTGTCTGTAAGTCCACCTAAATTCCAGTTCATCACTATTCACTGCGTAACACAGGCACAGTCTTACACACCCAAGAAGTCTAAAACCCCACCTTTTTATGCACCTACAGATTACCTGGTTGCTTCTCTCCCAGGGTTCAGAAGGTTTGTCTCCTTTAGCAGACAGTATGCATTTTCTAAAACACAATTAACGAGAGAAATAATAGCATGAATTGGTTCTTTACACTTACTTCTATGTACACTACAAACTATCATTTTCTATAGGCTTAAGTGTCTTCTAAATACAGATATTTTATCAATTTTTGGACGCAATACACACATGCAATAACTCCCTTTTTCTTTTCAAGGAAGATGGAGAAACCAAATAACCTGTAGAGCAAAGTAATTTTCAGACAAATAGCCTCTAATAATTTGAGTGCATCTGAAGCAAAATTATTTGGAAATTTAATAATATAACATCATATATATATATTAAGGAGATTTTGATTACTTAATGAATGATCAGGTTTTTTATAGGATGGATTATAAAATTAAGTTTTCAAAACCAAGTCCTCCTTGTAGCCCAGCTATACCTGGTTAGACAAATTCTCCTTCGGGCAATAGCTCTGTAGTATCTTCTCATACCATCCTTCATCAAAAGTAAACCAGACAGTCACACATCTGATTATTTTAGAATAAAGTCTAAAAAAAGACCACTAAACATTATTTTTTACAGATTAACAAATGCCAGAAAAATAATACAGGCAAGTAAAAAACTGTACTTTATACCTCACCTTTCCCCAGATTAACCCAAGTTTATTTTTGGCTTGGAGATATTCCCTTAAATTTGAAAAAAACAATGTGATAAAAGAGTTGTATCACAGCTGTTCCCTCTTAGTGCTTTTTGGTCGTAAACCAGTGGCAGCTGAGCAGTGAACCACACCCATTTTACTCTTTCTAAATGTGCCACCACCAAATAAACTATGAATCCAGTTCCTCATCATCAGGTGTCCAAAGCACAAAGAAAGCATGGAAAAATTTTATTTTATTTTTGTAAAGTCAGTTTTTCCTCTTGGAACAGCCTGCAAAGTGCATGGTGAACTTTACTGCTTCAGTTAGTACTTGGGACACCTTGATTTATTTGTCTAGTTGCCATTCTATAAAAGATAAGATCTCTGATGTTAAACAATCATTTCATTTCTGCTACTGCTGGCTCTCTAAAATTCTTCTAATTGGAGCAGGAAGGCTCATGACAAGTGACATCAAAGCAAACAATTTAAGAAAGTATTCAAACTGCTTCAAGTGCTTCATGAACCACTTTCAGGGCAACACATGCTGAGATCTTCATGTCCAAGGGACTGGAAAGCCCACACACATAATGGGATTTGTTTGATTTCTCCACCCTTTTTTATTAACTCTATTTCTCATCTTTGTGAAGGATTTCTAAAAATAACTACTAATACTGTAGAGTTTCATCTATAGTCAGTGGAAATTTCATAAACATACAGACAGGTGGAAAAATCTCCAAAAAGCAGATTTTTCTTCCATGTCCTGGTTGTAGTGATGATCTGTTGCACATAGAGTGTGCTGGGCTGGACCACAGCACCTCAAATATGCATCCCTGCTGCCCCTGTGGATGAGAGCTCACCTCTGTTGTGGGTTTGACTTTGGGGAAGGGGAGCAGCTGTCCTTTGTCATTCACAGCACTAAAGATGAGGAATGCACTGTTAATGTGCCGTGGCTGGTCCTTGATCCACTCCTCACAGTCATAAGCCTCAACACGGACACCAACCTCCACACTGAAAGAAAAGTTTATATTAATTATTGAACTACTTCAAGTGGTGCAGAAGGAGCCCTGAGAAATGCTAAAAAGGACTGCTTTACACCCAGGTGTGTGTGACTGAAATACCTTCTGTAGCAAACCAAATAAATTACTCAATCTGGACAGACACATTTCAGAAATAAAATAAAAGATGGGAGTAGCTAAGTAGAATTAATAAAAATAAGTAATAAAATAGAAGCCGGATCTGCCAACAGATGTCAAGATGGGTAAACTGGAATATTCTGAAGAATCACTGCTCTGGGACCAAATGAACTCTTGGAAATCCGTGAGTTTTAGAGGAATATTTAGTGACTGCATTTGTGGGAGTGAGATTTGGTTACAAATTATGTTTAAAATGAAAGTCAGGGAAT
The DNA here is from genome assembly GCF_001715985.3 of Manacus vitellinus. Lineage (NCBI taxonomy): Eukaryota > Metazoa > Chordata > Aves > Passeriformes > Pipridae > Manacus > Manacus vitellinus. The sequence continues at coordinate 11,929,250 of NW_021939718.1, read as the reverse complement.
GCATTTTTTTAAAACTTCCAGTGAGAAAAGCAAAAAACTCCCACATATAGATAGACAGTTTTAGATATAGATACATCCTTCAATGTTCCAGCCGAAAAAATAATTAATTCAGGAACACAATCCTCCTGGATTTCAGGCTGAAACCTGAAACACACAGTTTAGGCTGGTGCTGGAGAAGTCAAGGAAGACAAACAGATGAGGAACTTCACCTGTTCTGGAAGGTGTTGTTCACAATGGTGTTGAAGACGAGGCGGTCGCCCACAAAGGAGGGTCCCCAGAACTTAAACATGTTCACTGATTTCAGGACAGGGTATGAATGACAAAGGCGGCTGGGAAAGAAAGCAAGAGAGAGAGCAAAACACACAGTCATGCTGAGGAACTTCCTTGTTAGGTCTGGAGTGGGAAGGGATTACAGCAGCAAGGTTTGCACGACTCAGAAGGTCACTACATTACACTAATTTACTCCATAACCCACTGGAATACACTGACCATGTTCAGCTCCAAGAGTATATAATTTGAGCTTCAAACATAATAATGCCACTTATGTCAAGCTGTTTCCTTTTCAACACATTTTACAAACACCAATTAATTCTCACTGCTTGATACTACCCTCTTTCAGAGCCAGACCATGAATCTCTTACCTACAGAGTAACCACTTATTTCACAGAGTTTCATTAACCTCTGTATGCATAGGGAGTACATAAAATTGCCAGATCATAAAGCCTTTGAACAATTAGGAAACCTGAGCAGAAAGGCTGAGTACCAGAAAGAGTGTTCACGCAAAGCAATGTCAGTCTATCTATTCTTTTTAATATTTGTACTTTCTTTTTGCTTGTTTGCTAGACACTTTCTGCTGGTGTGATAAGAAATAAGAATAAAAAAACTACTCGTTGTTGCCAAATGCAGTTTGTGTAAATGGGATCTAGTTTGCAAGCTCTCTGGAGTGGGCAAAAATTAGGCTTCTTCATCAGTTCTAAATGCAGTCAAAGCCCTTCACTTTCTACTGGGATCTCTGTGCATCACACAAATCGGGAACAATACACAATAATGCCATTTATTTTTAGACTCTGAAAAAACATGCTGTTCTCAGTGAGAAGCCCATGTCCACATCTGAGAATAGATTTTTCATTGTGCATCTTTTAAATTTGAAAACACAGTTTTGCAGCACTCCTAGCCTTTAACTGAACTGCACTTTGAAAACTAATGTACCAGTATTGTTAAATGCACATAATTATCTGTACCTAATTAACTGACTGGTACATCTATTTAATAGCCTAATACATTCAAATGACTTTGTAATGAAATTAAAAATAACTTGCTCTTCTGATTTAAAATGTTAAACATTGATTTTAGTTACAATGTTAAAAATGCAAACACACTATTATTGAAAATAAGAGAGGAACAAAAGAGAAATCTGGCCTAAATATTCAATTTTTCATGGCAAAGTTTGCTCTGAATGCTTTTACTGCAAGTGTAAGAAATAAGAAAATACGTATCAAGTTCTAACTAATATTAATAATATTCAACTGTTTTATTTCTATCTTCAAGATTTTCATGTATTGTCTGTCAGAACAAAGGTGGTGGGGAGGGGAGAGGGCAGAAGGAAGGCGACTAAACTTTAAAATTTCTTTGTCAAGGGTTATCCCTCCTTTTCCATTCTTCCATCAGAGTTTGTAGCCATGCCAACTCTTACCTCGCACCTTCAAAGGTCAGGTCTCGCTCTGAGTGGTCTCAAAAAAGGTTCATAGTGAGACCAGTTATCTCTCAAGTAAAAAACTACAAAATCTCTGTTTTCAACCAGCCTCTGACACTAGCTATTATTCCTGAATTTTTCAGCATGATAAATCATATTTGATGTTCATTAGCTCAATGGAAATTCATTCAATACTCAGTTTGCTGCTATTTTCCTTTCCTTTTTAAATCTAAATGTGACTCTCACTAGGTAAAATTTATCCGATAAAAACAGGTAAATATTTTGGGTCATATTACGGCAAAAACCTGCAACAATCCCTTCAAGCCAATGGAGCTGCACACTGGGGTAAGGCCAGTGCACTGATGTTACTAAAACAAGCTGTTTATCCAACCACTACAGAAAATCTGTTGTTATTAGTACAACTACTGACTACAAACCAAAACCACATGAATAATGAATGGCAAAGCCATTTAATTATTAAAGTTAAAAAGCGAAAACATATCTAACATCCCTGCAGTGAATCAGGTCACTTGCCATGCAAGGAGAATTCAAACTGAAACTTCAGTGGTGCTCACAAAAAAGCTTTGTGCAGTGTCCAAGAACAGGAAAGGAGAAAAACAATGGTTTGACTCCAGGAGAGGAGGAATTAAATGATTTTATGACTAGGCCACACTGAGTAGCAGTGTCACAAAAAATACTTTGTACTTGGCTTCATCCTGATTTAACAATTAATTTTTCTTTTAAACACTGCACCAACCAAAAGGAGGGCAAGTTTCGGTTCCTGCATCCAGTTCTGACGTTCTGCAGAGATTCCCAGGAGGATAACAGTCTCTTTGCCCTTAGGGTCTGTATGTGCAATATTTGACTCTCACAGTGGCTGTGGAAGCTGTACCACATAAATAGTTCAAGGGTCTCCTGCAATGTGAGGAGGAAGAAAAGTTACAAAGGTCTGGGTCTCTATTCTTCATGAAATAAATCCCTGTGAAAGCCTTAATATCTAAAGCACATCTATTTAGAACCATATGCAGAGATTGTGGTGTAGGAAGTACCTTGCTGAAATACTCGCCACTGTCTCCATCCAAGCCATGATCTGGCCACCAAGTGTTTCCATGATGGTTTGCATGAGGAGGCAGGACAAGCTCAATACTCTGTACATGAGTAAGTTCAACTGAAATTGCATCTTCCTCTTCAAAAGTATCTGAAATATGGCAGCAACGCATCAATGAATTTTTTCAGAAGAAAATGCACCCTATTACTGAAGTGTGCATTTGCTTCAGGCACCATGAAAAGAAGAAAAACAGAAAGACACAGAAGAACCAGAGCCCTGTTCATCACTTATTCAAATGTCTTTCAAAGACTTTGCCACTGTGTGTGATTGGCACCTGTGCAAATGTGTCTAATTAAGGTTAGAGTATGACATGATTATGTCAAACTTGTTACAAATCTTGTGATTACCTGAGACAACATATAATAGACAAAAGAGAGAAGAAGGATCTGGATCACCTTCCATTGTCTGAGCATTTCCAGTATCACTTTCAAATGTTCAGCCATACATCCTCACTCTGATCTTTGTTCTTCTCAGTGGTGTTCTGTAGGAACAGATTTAGGCATGAGATTACGTCAGTTATTTTAAAAGTGCTAAGGCTGCTTGACCTGAATGGTACTTCTGACTTTCACCACAATTAACTATCTTTGTGATTACATAAATGTGTGGAAACACATGACTAACTTGTACTTTGGACCCTCTTAAGTTGTTGCCTAAGATCCACTCAGCAGACAAGATCACTTTCTGGGTATGATTTGTACCTATTTTGCTACCTAGCAGCCTTTCCATGAAATGTTTTCTCCTCTCTCCTATTTTGCTTGTAAGAAGGTGAATTAGTGCTACAATAAATACCCTTGAAGGAAGTTTCCAGGAAATGTATTGGAGATAAAACCCATCAACCTCTGTCAGGGTACTCAACTGTACCCTGTGAGACAACTACCATTAAGACAAATAGCTTCTTTGCTTATAGCAAACAAGACTCTTCAGTTCTACAAAGTTAAGACTAGAATCTATGTTTACAACAGGTTTAATCTCTCCTCAGTAAAACCTCAGTAAAAGCCTGTATTTTATACGTGGAATATATTTTCAAAATACCAGTATATTTGCTTAACTGCTGGGAATACTTTCTTTTGCAGGGGAACATAGCAACTTCTGAGCACAAGTCTCTTCAAGAACAGAAATTACTGTCAGAATAAAAGATGAACCTGTTTCTTGGCTCAGCTAGTGATCAAATTAGAAAGATTTTTTTTACCTGTTTTGACACCCATGTTATGAAATTTTTCCTGCTTGTTGGGAATGATCTCAGGGCATAAACATAGTTCTTAAGACAGTTCTCACTTGAGAAAAAAAAAGGAAAAGAAAAATTAATATGAAGGTTTGAGTATTGAATTTTTGAATTACAAAGTTAATCAGTGATGTAAGTGGAAATTCCCATGTATGTCAGTTCAATCACAAACTGATAACAAATATGTACTGGCTTAAGAAAATTATTACATTTGGATAATTACAGCACAGGTGTCACTGAATAGTCACTTGTGTCATTTGTCTACAAGGTCTAGTGTCCTAGTTAGGACAACTGAGATCAGTTCATCATGGTGGGTGTAACCCAAAACTGTATTCTATAGCCTTCCATGGTATTTCTCCAGACACAGACTATTGTCTGTCAAAGACTATTCGGGGCACACCTCTGCCGAATAGAGCTGACTCTCAGGCTATAATACTATGGTTAGGTGTTAAGAGGCCTGTGAGATAGGAGGGATGTTTCTGTTCTCAGCACCTTTGTGGAATCTCCCGACTGAGGGGCGGCACTGAACATTCCTGCTGAACAGGAGGATGATTATACATCTTGAGTTTTGGAACATTTTTCAACTCCACTCGTGGATCCAGAGGACGGCTGCCTCTCATCGCTCTTCAACCAGAATTAGACCACCACTGGACTGGCGATCACAAGTTCTGCCGTCAGACTGGCAGCAAGCTTCCCACCAAGCAGTTCTTCCCTCTCCCTTTACTTGGACTCAAATAGGGCCCAAGGAAGCACCACTATTGTTCATATGCCCCAGGGTATGGGTTAATACATTTGGGTTTTTGTGGGTTGAGACCAATTGTTTGTTTGTATTATTGTACTTACTGTATTATTTTAATAAATTGTTATTCTGACTTATAATCTCTCCTTTGAGTTGAGTTCATTCCCCCTGCTGGTTAACTTCTAAACCAGCACATCTAGGCTCAAAAATAATGCACCAAGCACTGCAACACACACAGAAATTCAACATTTTGTGTCTTGCCTTGGTGCTGCTAACGTTTCTCAGCTTTTGACTCTTCCCTCAAACCCTCTTGCCATTTCCTTTCTTCCTTTCTGGTTCTCAACAAGAACTTCCCATCTTCTTCCAGATGGTCCAACTAACAGATTAAGATGGTGGGTGCACAGTGGTTCTCTCTCCACAATTTTAGAAACAGTTGTTCAGAAAAGTGGATTTGGAAAAAAAAAAAAAAAGTTCTTTAATTTCTCCAAGACTTTGTGAAGGAATTTGAACTGAGCTCTCTAACTCCCTCTGGGACATTTCTGCTTTAAGTCCAATCTTAGTTAATCATCACGAATTTAATCCTGAATTAACCTCCCTGGAAATTTGGGCAAAAGGTAAACAGGTTGATTCCATGGGTATGATATCAAACCAATAATAAACAATTCTTACTTTATACTCTTTCAGTGCTTTCAGGGAAGCAATTTGGCCATTAGCCTTTCAGAGACAAGTTGGGCTTTAGTTCTGGTAAAACTGTTCCAGTCTATTTCTTCTGCAAATGGTAATATACCATGACAGAAGAGAAAGCAGAAATGACTGGATATATTAATGGCTCATGGGATGACTCTGCCAGCCTCCAGTGGACGTTAAGAAAGCAGATGCACTGTCATAACATGTTCAATGAGACAGGAAAGTCAGGTACATGATTCTGGTCACATTCAAGAAAGTAGAATGCTACATAAAAAGGGATTTTGTTAAGAGAATCTGAGGAATATTTGGCCTTTCTCACAAGAAAACTTTAAAGGGACTGTGCCTGTCTGGTACAGCGATGTGAAGGCCAACAGTACCGTGACTGATTTCTAAATACCTCCAGGGAGCCAAACACTGGGGAGAAGAAACAGCATTGGCATGAAAACTAATTAATAAAAATGGCAAAGAATTAATTTGGATTGGAAGCTATCTTAAAAATAATGCCTTCTATCTGAACAGTGATGTCTGAACAACCTCCTCATAAGGGGAAGCAAAGGATAAAGAAACCCCACCCTCCCATCCTTGCAGGTTTCAGAGTTTATTTAGATCAGCCTCTGAAAAGGAGAGAGACTGTGGAGTCTCTTTCAGTGCTTGCCTCTCTCAATATTGCACCCCTTACTACAGTTCTCTGAAAAACAAATGTGCAAAAGAAAGTGGAAAAAAAAATAATAGTAGTAGCAATAATAATAGTAATAGCCTAACAATTTCAGAGCAGAGAATTCAAAACAAACCAAAATGAAACAACCTCATCTATATAAAGTCTGGACTTTGTGCTCTTTTCCTATTACTGATCAGACTAAAACAGTATGACCATTTTTACTGGGTTTCAGAATCAAGAAAGTTGGTTTATTTCACAGAAACTCAGACAGTTCAAGCTTAGAAGGAAACTGAAAGAATACCTTTCCAGCACCAACTGGTTTGGCTACATACGTTCCATATGCCACACTCACAGTTTTTTCAACATTAGTCAAAACATCCTGTACTGTAACCTTGATGCCAACCTAAAAGGAAGGAGAAAATAAGGTTTTTTATATTATTGTCAGCTGAGACAAAATTTATCATGTCCAGCCTCTCCACATAAAAGGGAAAAGGAAAAAAACTGCTTTGCTATCACTGATACATCTTTGAACACCTGAGAATATCACACCATTCGCTGAGCTCTGAAGGTTTTTTTAGTACAACCACTGTTTAGCAAAATAAAACAGAGGAAAGACATTGAGGTGTAGTTTCATGGACACTTCTTTCCATTTACTTGTGTGCCATTTGGAATCCCCATTTGAATCTTTCTAAGGTCTGTATGGGCTAAGAGGTCTGTCTAAACGTACAAAACACAATGAAACACTTGAAGGTGAAACACTGTATTTGTTCCCATGCCTGATGTGCATCGAAGCTTCTGATTTTTTTCTAATTTTGAGAGCCTTTTTGAACACATTCTCTGTGAGATGCATTACTCCTGTTAATATTAATGGAATTGGACTCAGGTACGGTGGAGAAAAAGTACCCCTAAGGTTCTGATTTCAATTCTGATATTCAATTCTTATTTCCAATTTTCTGATTCTCAGTTCTGATTTCAAGTCACTTGGCAATGCACTGCATATTTGTTACAATATGAAGAGTAAGAACATATTTACATCTGATTTACCTATTTTTGTACCAGAAGTTTCAAAAATACTTAGAACTCCACCTATTCAGTGCATCTCATCTAAAGGCTGCTTGGAGGCCAACAGCTTTGTACTGGACCAACACCACCTACCCCAATACAGCTCCCAAAGACTTCAATTCTTCAGGGTCCAGTTTCTACTTTGACATTGATTATTCTCCAGGAAACATGTAATTATAATACTTCAAAACCAGAGTTTCATTATGCAGTGTTATTGTTTAAATACTTGCACAGGTATCTGTACCAAATAAATCTGCACGCATGTCTGCTCCCACCTTTGTTCTATTCCTTCAACATCATTGGGAATAAGAGTGATGATCTCTTACCTCCATGCTGGTTCTGAATGCTCTGTTCACCTTTGCTTTGATGGTAATAATTTGTCCCACCCTGTTAACAAGAATAACACCTTAGAGAATGCAAACATGTAGCTTTGTAAGGGCTTGAATGTGCCTCCCTATCTATTCCTAATAGTGAAGAAAATCTCATTAATCACTTGGTGTCTTCCACGTTGCCCAGAAAATTCGCTGAAAAAGTTAATTTTTCACTGTTTTCAGTTTAGCACTGTTATTCACCAGTCAGACTTTGTTCATGCTCAATAAAATTATAGTTACTCAGAGAACTGCATAACCTTTATGCTAAAATTGCTTTTCCTTGCTGAGTAGACAGGAGAAAAATGGTCAGTGGAAAGAATCAAGATCATCTGCAGGTACACGGCCTTTATTAGCTTTTGAAGAAGATATTTAGAAGCAGTTTTTCCATTATTCATTGCAAAGAAAAAACACAATCCTTACTGTAACGGTTCTCAGCTGCACAGCTCATTTTCGGAAAGGAGAATGTTCAGAACAGTAACAATAGATACGCAGGGGCAGAAGTCACAGAACACCACACTTACACCTAAAACTGCCAGAAACTTAATAGAACGAACTGACTATGATTTGCACATGGAACACTAACAAAATTTAAATAAGTGTAATTTAAAATTAGATGTAGTTGGAAATCAGTACCATTGAACGGCTGCATATTAAAAGACAAGGAAGAGGGATTTACTTGTTATCATGGCATAAAACTGAGTTTTGAACTATAGAGAGTTGTGGAAATTTCTATTTCCAAGTCAACTGGAAAGAAAGAAGCACAGAAGACTTAATCCTTACAGAACATTTAGTAACTTGAGTTAGGGAAATGAAACCTTACAGTAAGTCACTTACAAAACATCTTATTCATTTACTAGAGGGAGCAGCAACAGCTCTGTTACTTATGTAAGATGATTGTATAATCAACTGGATCAGGCATAATTTAGGAATTTGCAGGATGCTAGGGATGACCTGACACTGAAAAATAATTTCTTTAGCTACTCCACAGTTACTAGATTCTAAATTCTTGTAAAAATGAAATATTGATGTCACGAGTGGAAGAAGAACTAGAGATGCATTTGGAAACAAATATGGAAGGAAAAGTATTTTTACTATATTTCAGAAGCTCTGTTCTGCTCTCAGGAACAAGACAGGAAATTGCTCTGAAGATACTAACTACGAAGTATTATGCCTAAAAGAGAAATTCTGATTAGTTTTCACAGACAGGATTTTTTTCCTAAGGGCGAAATGAAAACCACAGAGCAACAGCTGGCAGGACAAACACTTCAATATTGCAAAACAGACAAAGAAATGCTCTTTTGGGTTCTGGATTTGATATGATTATGTTCTCTTCTCTGTCACTTGTTCTAGTTCTCATCCTAACGGCCACTGCTCTAAAAATCATAAGTGTGAGTGGATGCTGATTTTACACTTGGACAGCAAACTGTTTTAAATTGACACCAGCTGTACCTCTGACAGCCAGTGTTGCTTTTGTTTACAGCCAAGACAACTGCACGTGCATTAGTCTATGCAACCAGGTCTATCCCATCTAAGCTCTCCTTAATTCCCAGATTACAAGGTGTAAAACACACACAAAAAATACAAAGTAATGGTTTTAAGTTAATGTAAAGACATGATTTAGGAATAAAGGTGCTATTTCCTCTTACAGTGTCTTTTATCCCTCTGAAAATCATGAAAAATGGTTAAAACAGGTTAAGTCCTGTGTTATCCTGTAAGAGTCAGCCAATTCAGTGATTAAGGAATGAAAAACATTTCTGGTTTTTCTACAAGAGCTGAAAGAAAGAGATGGTAAGAAATAAACCAAAAGAGCACTTGCAACAATACAAACATTAATACAGTAACTTTTATAGGTATACACTCCTCATTTAACAGAGATACCTAGTGGTCTGCATCATTCACTTTCACTAGAGCCAAAGACACCATGCCATAAGTTTTTCATCTTGGCTGCCAAGTCAAAGTAACAGCAATTTATTTCTGACCCATGAAATCAATCTGCTTTCTAGGTGGGGCAGGTTATCACAGGTAGAAATGAGCAATTTTAGGACTTAGCCCTGTAACTCTGGTGAGTTCATCAGTCTGCTCTCTCTGATTCTGTAATTTGATCTCTGCCAAGTAAGGATCTCTGGAATGAAAACACCTGGTTGTCATTCAGCTGGTTCTGTACCTGGCAGCCTCCTCAAACTGTATGTCATCCATGGACACTGTCACGCAGGACACACCAGCATGTTTCTCAGCTTCAAAAGAGACACGGGGGCACACAGTTACCACAAGGCACATGCAGTGAGCTATTCACCTGTGTACTTGAAACACAGAGATCACACACAGCAGATCCCAGCTCTTCCTGTGAACACCAAAATGCAAGTCTGCAGTGGGACCCTTAGAAAAAAAGAGAAGCTAAATAAGATTAAAGTTAGTATTTATCATGATTTCATGGTAAAGGGTATTCATATTGAAAGGTAACATCAGGAGATGAGACTAGATGATGACAATGATACTACTCAGTTTGAAAATCTCTATTGAATGTCGTTCTCTAACAATGAATGTTCTGGTAGGAGAGCATTAACAAGCATGTTGCAGGACAGAAAGAGTCAAAAAGTCTTAAACAGCTTACAGAAATCTCAGCATTCTCCCTCAAAAAAGTGTGTCATTAATATCAGCTCGGGTAAACTAACATGTAAGCTGAGGATTTTCAGATACAGGAGAAAAATCTGCTCCCTTATTAGCATGGTCATAGCAGTGGAAAGCAGGCAAGTACATGTCCTCAGCCCTGCACCAAAACTGCATGGATTAAATAAAAGCAAATGCAAACAAGATTTTAAAAAATCAAAACCAGTACTTACTTACTGTAAAATATTTTTACCAAAATTTGAACTGTGTTCTTCATCTTCCTGGGATGCATTTGGTTGTGAAAAAGAATGCAATCTTTCCGGATTAATTATGAAAGTTGATCTGAAATAGGTAAATATTTTCTTTACTGTTAATACTTAATAGCCTGATAGTTAAGTTTTTATCGCAAGTTATTGTGACGTATTATTTATTTGACCATAGCACCTAGAGCTTCCAGTCAGAGCTAAATCTCCACTGAACTAGGAGCTGCATAAACAGAGGGAACCTCTGCTTCACAAAGTTTCCTGAGTGACAGAGGCAAAGGAGAGGAGTAGCAGGAAACCTGGAGAACAGCACTGCACAACAACCTGAATATGAAGCTGTTGTCAGGGAAGGTTCAGGTTGGATCTCAGGAAAAGGCTCTTCCCCCAGAGGGTGGCTGGGCACTGAACAGGCTCCCTAGGGAAGCGGTCACGGTCCCAAGGCTGCCAGAAGCGCCCGGACACAAAGCTGCGCCGGGACGCAGAGCTGTGCCGGGACGCAGAGCTGTGCCGGGACACAAAGCTGTGCCGGGATGCAGAGCTGTGCCGGGATACAGAGCTGCCACGCGCTCTGGGACCACACCGAGGCAAGACCACGTGACCCTGTGCGGTCCCTTCCACACCCCCTCGTGACTGGGAAATCTGGAACACTTTCCCCTTCCACCGTCTGAAACCTTCCCTCAAGCCTCCCTCGGCCCCCAAGGCGGGGGGTGATCTCGCCGCCTCCTGGGCGAACAGCGGGACGAGTTTCCCGGTGTTCCGGGCGGGGTGTTCCCAGTACCTGCGAGGCAGGCGGCGGCGTCCATCCAGCGGAGCAGCTGCCCGGCGCTCAGCTCCCCGCGGGGGTCGGCGTGGGCTGGCAGGACCCCCTGGCACATGCACACATCCATGGGGGAATGTCTCATCCCGCAGCTGCCCCGGCAACGCAGGCTCGCGCTTCCGGATCGCCCCGCCCGCCGGATGGGTGGGACAGGCCCGCCCCGGCGCCAGCGGGAAATCGGCCGGGATCTCCTCCGGCTGCAGTGAGGGCAACGCTGGGCTAGGCGAGAAGGGGGAACAGGGTGAGGGGAAGGAGACAGAGCTGAGAAGAAGAAGGGTGAGGGGAGAGGGGGAACGGGGTGAAGGAAGGGGGGGGTACGGGGTGAGGGGAAAAGGGGGACGTGGTGAGGGGACAGGGGTGGACGGGATGAGGGTAGGGGATGCCTGTGGATGAGGCAAGAGTTGCCCGGGGATGAGGTGGAGGAGGTCCTCGGAATTAGAGGAACGGCGTGATGGGAATGAGGGAAAAGGGGTGCCGGGAGATGAGCGGACCGGGCTTCCCAGGGGCGAGGGAGTGGGAGGATGGGGCTGAGGGAAAAGAGGTGCCCGGCATGAGGGAAGAGGGGGCGTCGGGGCTGAGGGGATGGGGTGCTGGGGCTGAGGGGAATCGTGGAATGGTTTAGGTTGGAAGAGACCTCAAAGCTCATCTCGTTCCACCCCTTGCCACGGGCAGGGAGGGACAGCTTCCATTATCCCAGGTTGCTCCAAGCCCTGTCCAACCTGGCCTTGGATACTTCCAGGGATGGGGCAGCCACAGCTTCTCTGGGAAATCCATTCCAGCCCCTCATCCCCCTCACAGGGAGGAAATTCTTCCTGATATCTATCTAATCTAAACATACTCTCAGTTTGAAGCCATTCCCCCCTGTCCTATCACTGCATGCCCTGGTATAAAGTCCCTCTCCAGCTCTCTTGTGCCAGTGCCTTGAGGCACTGGAAGGTGCTCTAAGGTCTCCCTGCAGCCTTTGCCTCTCCAAGCTGAACAACTCCAATGAAAGGGGTGCTAGGTGTGTTCAGGGCACCATGGAGTAGGTGTCCAACCACTCCTGCTCCAGGACCCCTGGGGTCACCTCATGGCCTGGCACAAGCCCGTGGTGGGTTTGGTGTGTGGACTGCTACCAAAATCTCTGTAATAATCAGCTTCATGTTTTCATTTTTATTTCCTTTTCTTGAAGTCTTACTCTCTCACGTTGTCACCAACTTGACAGCCCAGCAGGTGTGTCCAGGGAAGACATGTTCCCCTCTCACGCAGGTGAGCCACTGGCAGTGCTGGTATAGAATTTTTAATGCCATGCCCCCAGTCACCTATTCCTGCAGGAGTTAGTAACTGGAGAGCTTGCAGAGAGCTCCTTCTCTTACCTCCTCCTCCACACACAGCTGGTATAGATATTGCTGCACATTGTTAAAATACCACCTGAGTAAGAGCAGAGCCATCGCTTTTGGACCAGTCAGGAGGGTCAACGTTTTACTACTGGCATGGATACAGTGCTATTGCTACTGAGGGCTCAACCACTTTGGGGATGCTCTGGGCTTGTCACCAGTTGTTCCTGGAGCTGATGTGTTACTTTAATGTAGCAGAAGGTGTAAACTGTAAATGGTTTTCAGGAAAGACTGCAGGGCTTATATTTGACTCTGTGCTCCTGCATGGTTTTAATACACCAGCAACGCTTTGCTTTCTGTAGCCTTTCCTTACAGCCTTTCCTCTTGGAAGTTGCTATTCCAATGAAAGGCTTCCCATGTTTCTTAAAAACATATATAAATGAGTTTATATCATGAACACTTGTTCATTTAAACATTGTTAAAGATCCAGCTTTAACAATGTCAGTTTTAACCTTGACAGCCAGGAAAATCTGAGTTTTAACCAATCAAGACAGAGTTTCTCAGTGCAGTAGGGATTTTCTTCCCACACTGTCTGTTACTATCACAGCACAGCTATTGCAAGAGTGTGTGTCACATACTCTTTTAGCAAGCAACAGGATGGCTGTACCATCACACTAGTTGCATTCCAGAGGATCCTGGCTGTGAAAATCAGCATGCTGTGCTATTCTCTACCTTTTTTTTTATTCTGTTGCTTCAGAAAAAGAAAAGTTTGCATGGGTATCTCTTTCCTTTGGCTTCTGTGAAGGGAAGAAACAGACTTTGTTGACAGTGGCAGTGGCACACCTCGTTCTCACTACCTGAACAGGGTTTGTGAAAGGTTTGCAGCCAGTGTTTTCTCCTTCCTCATCTGCTCAGTCCAGATGACAAAAACTCAAGTTATCAGCTTCTCACACCATGGATCATGGGTGCCAGATGGAAGAGTCTGTAAACAGAACTAAACCTTTTCCTATTTAAAAAACCCATTAACTTGTGTTTCGCCTATCTGGGCCAGTAATTTTTAAATTTGTTTCCAGGTTTACCTTGTCACGCTCAGGTGTTGTCTAAGATAATGCTCATTTTTTGTTCTTCCACAGGTGGCTTTCACCTCCATTTCACATTGACCCGGTGATCAGGTGTTTGACCCAGTATAGATCTGTTCTCTGCTGTGAGATGAGGAGCTACAGAGCCTCTAGAATCACATGTAGGTAAAGTAAAATCTAAATCTGCTCACATTTATAACCTTCTGGAGTGTGTGGAGGAGCAGATGCTTGGGGTGAGGAGTTTTAGAGAAACACAAAAGGTAACTTGTTTCTGTTAGAGCAAGGGAAAGCTGATATTTGAAAAACTTTCCCAAATGAGCTTCTGCTTTCCTAAGCTGCATTTCTTTTGCACTCCAGCTAAAGGATCAAGAAGGTAAAGGAATGTAACTGACTGCAAAGGAACCACTGAAGCTTTTTACACAGTCTCCACTGGAGTAATGGAGTATTTTACAGCTTTTGGTGCACTTCTGCTCAGAAGATAACCTGCAAAGTCAATATTGTTCTCCTTTCACAGCTGAAAAATTAACAGAAATTCAGTTACTGACCCCAGTTCACAGAGCGGATTTGTGTTTTTCAATGGTTTCCCAGTCGAAAAAGTACCTTTTGTGCCACAGTTACAACAGCACCTGTGGCAATACCAACAGGTGAAGGTAGCTGGCCCTAAGGCAACCTCTAGGAAGCATCTTTGTTTACCTTTTCCTGTTAATAAAAGATAAGCTCAGTATGAGATGTGAATAAATCTTCTGCAAAGCCATGAGACCTAGTCAGAAGTGCTCCAAAATGCATCCTTTTGTTAACATTTTAAATACAGATGTCAGTTACTGCAGTCAGTCAACTGCAACATACAGCTGTGCATCTCTGTAGACTGCATATTTCTATATTCTTGAAACAAATATGTAACTGCCTGAAGTTACAAATGTTTTATGTATGCTTCTTTCATAACCCTAGTTATTAATCGAAAAAAGGTGAGTTGTTTTTTTTTGACACAGGTCGTGAAAATACAACTACTTCTTGTAAAATGAAACTTTATTCTAAAATGTATCCAAAATTGCAAGACACAAGCACCATTAAACAGATAAATAGACATATATTTATGTACAGAGAGCATCAAAACACAAAACAATTGTTAATATAATTCTTATACCATTTTAATGAGTATCCATCAATAAAACTTTACAATTTAAAGGAGACTTTTCAGTTGCAAAACAGTTGTAAAATCATATGTATAAATTATGTTTACTACAATTCCAATAACAGAGGCAAAGTAAAATACAAAAATAATAATCAATACTGCAAATTCAAATACAAACCCCAAAAGTAATGCTGCACAGGTACGTATGTACACTGGATGAAGTCATGCAGCCAGGCAGTGCAACAAATTAACTGCTGAGTTTAACTTATCACAAAATGGAACCACCATGTCGGCAAGCAGAAGAAAATATACTTTTGTAATAAATCATAGTGCATTTTGAAGTTAGACTTTATAAAATGATTGTTGAATGATATACTTCTAATATTCCCCATGTGATCTGAGATCCCCCCAACTCCTTTTTCACAAAATAAAATACAAATGACAAAAGCTAAAAACCCCACTGTAGAACAGAGTCTGATGTACTGGTACCATCTTCAATTTTTTTATTTTTTTTTTTTAATTCTCGGTATCAGACTTGTTTGCAAGTGTCCATGTCCACAGGGACACAGATTATTCCTTGCTACCAGAAGTAAATCTTTCACGCTCCAATGCTATCTCCATAAACTGCACCTCACACAATGCCTGGACTGCACTGGTTTGAGGAAACACAGCTGAGCCTTGGAAAAAGAACCCTTAAATCCCTAGGAAGTACAGAGAGAGAGAAAATGAATGATAGAGACACCTCATTATTCCTGAAGCTCCTACCCCTAATTGCTTTAATTACATAAATAGAGATTAACATAAGAGGCTTTTATGGCTTGGGTGAAATTTCTGCTAATTTGCTGGGCAAGCGCGAAGCCCGAGTGTCCCCACAGGGCTTTGCCTTTCACAGTGCAGAGGGCTACAGACTCTTGCGTTGGTTAAAGAAAGCCTCAAGTAACTCTACAGAAAAATACCTCTGCAATGAAAATGTGTTAAAGGAACAAAAAATCCAAACAGAAGCTCTGGAAAACCGTGACTTCTTGAGTAGCTGCAGTACTAAGACAAGGCTGTCACCTTTCAGGTCTGTGTTGGTTGGTGTAGCATAAACACGCAGGTAAAACTGGTTAAGTGTCAAAGTTAGATGAGATAAAATTACACAGTCTGACACCTTTTTTTTTCCATTACAATCTTAAGTGATAAGCACGCTCAGTGTTTTCACTAGGAATTTACAGCTAAAATGCTACATTTCTTTGCCAAAAAGACATTTACAGCAGCCTGTAAACTACTTAGGAGTTGCTCCCTGCATCCTTTGTGCAGCCAAAACCCCCTTTTGAGCCATCACTAACTTCCAAGACAACAGGAGTTTTGAGCTAAAAAGGGATGCAGAAGAACACCTGTATTGGGTAAATAATGTAGCAATTTTATACAGCAGCACTTTTGAATTTCCAACATGCAAGCACATGTAGAGAGAAGCTAAGAGACAGCATGCACTGCAGTGTTATGTCATTGTGCTTACTTCTGCTGAGGGCATTTTCACCCAGAAAAACATAAATGTTAGCCCCAGAAGACTAAAATAGTCAGTATTAATGAAGCCATCAGCTACTGTTGTAGTAAAGAACACCCCAAAAGAGGGAAGTTTGTCTGCTTGTAGCATATAGATACTGAAGCTGAAGAGAATTACAAAGGCACAGTACAAGCCTATACGTCTTGTAAATTATATATATTCATATATTTCTGCTCATACCACCTCAAGATACTGAACGGTACAATAATAATTGAAGGTACAAATGTTACTGACAGTGAAGCACTACAAATAAATGACTTCTGGAGAAGACAGCTTGTTACTTGCTACATTTTTACCCTTCCTGGGTGGTGAGCTCCTTCACCTTCCCTCCACTGGCTGACAACACCCATCGAGATATTCAACAGCATGATGATCCAGTGAAAAAACTGGAACAGTGTCAGATGACAGACAGAATGGCCTTACATATCTGAAAAGCTGTCAATGAGTGGCTGCCACAACCATCTTTCCCACTGTTTTACCTTTGGCTCAGAATGCACAGAGAAACCAGGAATAGCAACTGGAAATTCATACCCATTTTTACACAGAGCTGAGGCTGAGATAATCCACGAAGGTAACATTTTGGTTAACTTCAGCACTCGAAACACTGAACAGCAGGCAGGGATTGTACCAGCACATCCTAAAACACAACTCTCAGTTTTTCTATTCATAGCAACACGAGACGTGTATCATTTCCAGCACTGAGTGATTCACAACTTAGGAAATAAAGTGAATGGATCAATATTGCTCCTGTTAAACTCATAAAAAATGACACCCAATTTTGTGGGATGGAGCTACATGGCAACTGTGGAGGCGGCTGCTGTCCCAGCTCAGCTGTGAGAACATGGACAGTCCACAAAGGTGAAAGGTGCAAGCTACAACATTTGTGTTTTTAAACTTCACCTGTTCCTCAGCTCACAACAAGAACACATATGACTGCTGTCAGGATTTTGTAACAGCAGCGAGTGAAGGAAGGTATCAAAGTGAACTAGAATGAGATGGGTGCGGTGCAGGCCTGAGGTGGAACCTGCTGTAAACAGGCTTTGCCAACCCACCGTAAAGCTGCCTGCAGAGATCTGCTCTGTTTGGCACCGGATATTCCCTCATCTCCAAACCAGCACATGAAATCGCAATACATTTATCACACGTTTACAGAAAGAAAACAAACCAACATAAACTGCCATTGCTACATGTATTCTCTCAATCCTCAATCACAACCTCCTAGATTTATTCCTTAATGCTCTCAGGAAAGGAATCTTTAGCCACACCCGGAAAGTATGAACATTAATACCTTAGTTCCAAGCTCACAGCTGAATTTAAAAGCTGCGTACGCTATTGCTGGTGTTGATTGATCTATGCAATGGTTTCTTCATGTGTTGCTTTCAATAAATGAATCGGTGCAGACAATGAGGGAGCCCACTTAACAAATAAAGGTGAGCATTTCTAGGCAGGTGTAAACCTTCCAACAAGTTAGTTAAAGTTATACCTGTTCATAAAACCTGAAGTAAAAATAAAAGAGCAACTATGGAGCAGAAATCTAATGTTTAAGATTGAATTCAGAAACTCATCTGTAAGCTACTCAGATTCAGGTTCAAAGAACCTGCATTATTCTTGTCCTTACCAAGCTCAAATAAATACACTTTTGTGCAGAGGTACCTAAGCCAATTGTAAACTCATGGATTCATCCCACCTAATTCCAGCTCTTCATCAGTGGCAGGGTAGCTGATGCCATCATACAATCTTCCAGAGGCATCTCCTCTCCTGTCCCTCCTCTGACTTACACAGGAGACCCAGGATGGTAATTTTTAGCCAGCTGAGATTATGGCAGGATGAATCAGGCCACAGTGTGGAGCGGAAACAAGTCTGATGTGGTGGCACAGTATCACCATGACAAACTGTCTGTCACAGTCCTGCCTGAGGCTCCAATGCAGACACGCTCTGGGTCAGTGACCCGCACTATCCGTGTCTTTACAGTTCCCAGTCTGGCAAGGAACTTTTCACAGGTAAAAACCAGTGAGGCTTGACTTCATGATGATCCCCCAAAGCCAGATCCGAGGCCATGTGGGATGGGATCGCTGTCAGGCAGCATCCACACAGGCTGCTGACCTTCCAAACCCATCCCACAGGCTGCTCTGAAAATACAGACAAGGTCTGGAGGAGTTTGTAGCTGGAGTGGTTACTCATCCTAACACAACACACACACATGTTCACGTATTTATGATGCTGTGGGAAGTTTGTATCTCCACGCCTCAGCTACGGCATGGATTGGCTCTTTGCAGTAGCTGTCGGTAATGAAGATGAAGTACACACTGAGGAGAAATACAGCGGTTCTGTAACACACAACATTTGTGAGATCCCCAATATTATCAATATTAATGCTTAAGGTCAGAGGCAGTATCGAGTTTTGCATGCACTTTCTACATTAATATTTATATTGACAAGTTTAATTCTTGCTGGTTTGCAAAATTACTGAGGTTTCCATTACTTCCAGAGACTGGAACATTGAACATTTGTTTCATTTATGATGTTGAAAGTCATTCTTTGTCTAAAATACACCTACAAATACTTGGGATTATGGGATTGGGATTGCCCTGTTGTTCTCTGTAAAGGGCTGAAGTAACTGTAGAAATATTTTTTGATCTTAGAAATATAAGGAGTTTATCTACATATTGGACTGTAAGTGTGAGAAACATTTATTGCAAGTTCTCAAAGTCTTACATGAAATGGTGAAGGTGCAAAGTCATTAAGACTGCCTTGATTCAAGAGATTAACCTAGTCATTTAAACTATCAATAAAAACATTTAAAATAATCCAAGTAAGAATCCCCTTCAACTTTCCAAGCTTTTCCACCTTTCCCATCATTGCCTTTCAGACTAGACAGGACTTGAATTTCTGATGTCAGAAACCAGCAAAGAACACACAGACATTTTCAGGTCTTTGCTGTACATCATAAAATACTATAAAAAAGAATCCATAGTCCAAGAATTCAGGTTATTTTTCTCTCTCAACAGACAGAGAGTTAAATTCTCCTTAAAATACCACCTCAGGTGGAGCCTGTGGTGGGTGGGGAGGAGGACACAATAGGGAGGCAGCACCGCACCTCCTGCATGCCCTTAAAGATGGGTTTCAGTCTTGGCACTGATGCAGTTTTTGGGAAAAAACAAAGACACTAGCTCACACGTCTTTGTAAGGCAGCAGCCTGCCCAGGCTCTGTACCTGGGGCACCCCTTTGCCAGGGGACACCTGCCCAGGTGTGGCACCTCCCAGGTGTGCAGGCAGCCGCAGCTGGGATGCCATAGAACCTGCTGACCTGCAGCTGCCTGCTAAAATCCAACCACCAGCTCTCAAGAAAGGGTACGAACTGGGTTGGATTCTCTTACATTACATTTAATATTCCTGTAAATGGCTTATAGATCTGCTATCTGAAATAAATTCTGAAACCATTACGCATGCTTAACAGAGCTTCAACTCTATGTGGACAGTGAGTCTAGAGGACAGAACAAGGACTGTTGTAGTATATAATACGCATGGCTGTACAATCAAATGCCACCTCTTGCTTCAAAACAAGAATTTACAGCAGTAAGCAGTGGTGACAAGATTTCTTACACAAAACCTACAGGAATTTACAGAATATGCACTGATCACCTAGGTTATAATACCAGCAGTAGACTACACAGAGTATCTTGTGCAATGTGAACAGAGTTGACAATAGTTTACTAATGCTTTAAGTAATTCACATAAATATGCTAACCCACCAGCTACCAAATCTTCCTCCTCTTCCCACCAGAACCAGATGTGTGTACAGAAGTTCAGGAAAAAAAAAGGTGGGTTTTTTTGGTAGCTTTAGACAAACATGCACAAAATAGATGCACTGCATGGGGATACCTGCCACAAAAAAAAGCCCTGAAAACTGGTCTCCAAGCATAGCATTGATTCACACTTCTCAAACAGCCACAACAAGGCTAAAAATGTTTACTGTTTGGATGCTTTTTGTCCTGGAAAAAGAATAATTAAAAAATTTACTTGATTCTTAACTAACAGAAAGCTCCAGCTTTACTCAAGCCACTATTTCATGTCTGTAATTCCAGCTCTAGTTTAGGAACTTGTGTTCTCTTCCTTATCCATTAGTGTAAATTCAAATAAAATCAAAACTACAAGTTAATCAGAAAAATTAAAATATACTTGAAAAATGGAAATGAAAAATAGCTTATAACTGCTTTTGAATGTTATGTTTATTGACAACAATTTAGCAATGCTGCTTTGCTTTCCCTCTAAGTTGTTGGATGTGCTCTGTGCTCCTGTTAGAGATGGCTTTAGTGTATTTCTACCTTAATTAAATATATCCTGTATTTGGGATTTTATTTCCTCTAATCTGCATGACAAGAATCAGCTTTTATTTCAAGCTATTTTATGTCATTGTTAGGAGCCATCTCACCTAATTTGGGAGTCTGTGGGATGCTAGCATTCCTGATCTGGAGCAGTGAGAGCTGTCAGGATGCTGCACTGCCACTCCTTATCTGTTCTTATGCTCAAAAGTCTCTATAATGAAATAAACTCTCTACAGCAGGGCTGTAATTACAGATGTGAACAACTTTCTGCAGGTTTATTGGGCAAAATGCTCTTATTTTTGTGCAAAGATCTGGCACAGTACATTTAACGGGAAAATCCAAATGAGAGAGGATAAACATGAAGATTAAACAACAGGAAAAAAACCCTAAAACATCCAGTTCACCCAGTTGACAGTTTGACTCCTCAAGGATCAGAGCAGTTGTTCCACAGCCAGTGATTTTTCCCATCAAAAGCAATTACTGATGATTTCAGTATCTCTGTAACAGCCCAAACTCCTAAATTGTACAATCTATTTCCTAGCACACTCAGGGTACTGAGAAAACACATCACCTTTCCAAATACCCATGTTTTGAGCTGTTTCCGTACGAAAATTGTTGCTAAAAACTGCCAGGATTTTCTCTTAGCAAAAGGAAGCTTCTTGTCTCAGCAATGTAAAATCTTAAAGGATCCCCAGAACCTACTGGCAAGAAGAGTTGTGCAAGTTCTCAAGAGAACAGCGAGGTAGCGAACAAACACCTTGTTTCTGGTGGATTATCCCCGGGTCCTGAACACCCTGACCCTGGGAACAAGCTTGCTCGACCACTCGGTCACTCTCCTGAGACCACAGAACCCTGGACCTCCCATGAGACACACTGAAAGCACTGGACAGACAAATTAAATCACTGCCTGTGAATTAGGCTCATACAAAGCCACACAAATCAGAAATCAAGAGATATGCTTTTGGGGATGTGGCAGGAGCTTTCAACACCAAGTCCACCTGTACTACTTACAACTAGGCAGCAAATGTGGTTTTGATCTGATTTCTCCCAAAAACCACATCATCAGCAAACATTTATGACACTGAATTCAAACAAATACAAAAAAAAAATCAAACCAAAGCAAAACAAAAACTCAAAAAGTGATTTTTTTTCTCTCTCAATTTCTTCTGCACGCAAAAATTAAATAGTGGTTAGAAACTGACCACTTCAAATTATAACCAAAAACTGCGTTTTTATTAAATGTGAAAACATGTACCCAAGAAAACCTTTATACATTTTTATGGCAAGTTTTCCCATTACATGAGAGGCTTTCTTACACACTTCAAGCTTAAATGAAGAACAGCGACCAAACAGAAGTTTGGACTAAAACTGCAAAGCTGTTGGCTGTGTTGGGGTAACTATGGCTGCACGATTTAAAACAAGGTGGAAGGACAAATTCACAAAAATAGTCGATGTAGTAGTGAACAAAGCTCTAATAAAGTAAGAAACAGAAGAAAGCCAAATCTGCTCCTCATGTCAGTACTATTGATACATAAATGCTCCTGCACTGGTGATAACTTTAAAATAATGTCTGCTTAGGAAAGACCATCCATGCTCAAAAGCACGGTCCTACTTTCCTAATTTCCTGAAGGAAATTTCCTGTATTCTTAAATCTGTTTAAAATCAACAATGTACAGGCTTAATTTCAAACCAAGGCCAACTCAATGGAAAGACCAGAGTTTTAATGTGCTGAATAAGATGATCCATTTTTATCTCTAAATTTGGTAATTTGTTCCCAATATATAGACAATATGCAAGCATGCGCTCAAAGCGGTATTTTAAATACTTTTTTCTTATTTTTCAGGTTGAAACATTATTTCGGTAATTTCAATGGACCCTCTGTATTTTGTTCTAAGTACTCAGTTTACACATCTACCAAATAATGTCACACCTTAGGTAAGTTACAAATTTGACCCAGATCAGGGTGAAGTCCTACCCAAAAAATGACCTTATGTGAGTGGTTTCATCCAAGTTTCAGCAGGAGAACTGGCACAAGCAGCAGCCTGTAGGACTGTGCCAGTAATAACTAGAAAGCAGAGAGAGCTGCATAGAGTCAAATCTAAATCT
Organism: Manacus vitellinus; assembly: GCF_001715985.3. Classification (NCBI taxonomy): domain Eukaryota; kingdom Metazoa; phylum Chordata; class Aves; order Passeriformes; family Pipridae; genus Manacus; species Manacus vitellinus. Next base: position 11,906,519 of record NW_021939718.1, on the reverse strand, counting down.
GTCATCTGTCTTTTAATTTTTATAGTTGTTTTGGATCATTAAATCCTGAATTAGATCCTTAGTGTGAGATGTCACTATTGAAATAATTTTGGGGGGTTTATTTGAGAACTGTACTTTGTCAGGATTCCCATCCTTAAGGTCCAAGCGGGACAGGAGCCACAGTTATATCATCACTTACAGTGAATTAAAGAAAAGTAAATTTACCTGTATTTTTTACATCATTAAGCTATATTTTACATTATCGAAATGCGAATGTGTAGGGTCAAATATTGAAGAATCCAATCCATATTTAGCCATCATAACAACAAATCAGGGCTGACCAGGAACAGGAGGAAACACACAAAAATAATTAACTGATATGAGAAATAGAAATTAGGTGTAACGTATCAGCTGAAAAGTCATTTTGACTGGTAAGGGGAGAAAAAAGGAATAAAAAGTTCAACACTGAACTTACTAGGGCTCTGCAACAAAATAAAAAATGGCACTTTTTTTGGAGTGCAACTGCAGGTCTTCCTCTTGCTCAGGCGATTAATAACTCAATGCATACATGCAAATACCTGGGTATTTTCTTGATCCACATGTCAGGCCATGTGATTTACCTGTGATTCAGACAGCTTCTTCCTTGCCCCAAGCCCTGTTCTTGCCAGGGCTTGGACACGGTGATAAAATCTGGGTGATGTGCAGATAAATCTGGGTAAGAATACTCATTTTCACAGCTTTATGCAGCACGTTAAATACTGGTTTCACTGTGAAGTTCAGAAGTGAATTCCAATTTCAGCTGATTTCTACAAGGCCAGAAGACTTGCCAGAGTTCTCACAGTATGAAAGATGTCCTACTCCCTATTTTTGCTACTCTAAGATTTAATCACTTCTGTTTTTAAAAACCTTGTCTGAAAGACCCATTTAAAGATTCACCATTATCTATTTCTATATTAAAGAGCAAAATCTATCTAAAAGCCCAGAGGAAAAAACCTATCCTGCACTACTTAAAATAAAATTGCTCCCAGAATTGGGAGCTTGGGAATAGTCTTTCTTTCCACACCGATACTCAAGGTATGATGAAAATCCTACAAGGATTTGTAAGCAAAAGAAACAAAAATGAACAAGCAAAAAGCCCAGTGCATATTACAAAAAAAAAAATCAGCTGCTGTCGGTGGGGCTATGTGGGTATGAGAAACGTTGGACACACCAAGTAAATCAGGTGCCTGAAAGGACGCTTTACTCATATATTAAAATGAGGATAACATATTTTCATAGCAATATCCAGTATATGTTGGCGATTCCATTTAAGGGGCTTCCTTGACAGCTTTGGTGGCCAGACTTCTATCCTGCAAAAGTGCCCAACAGGACACTTACCTGGGGTGCGAACAGGCTTTGACACTTGATTCACAGCCCCCATCTACCTCAGTCCAGGAGCCAGTGACATCACCTGACTGGAACTGGGCAGAAAAGAGTCCCCAGGTCCTTCCTGGAAGGCTACCACAGATAATACAGGTGTCAACACAGGCTGCAAGGACACCTGGACTCTGGGAACACACCAGTGGTGTGAGTGACAACAGCAAAGGGTCTGAGGAAATTAACACCTGATTTTGTGTTTGTAACTCAAGTCAATAGTGTCTCCATCTTTGGAGACAGCAACAAAGTGTTATCCAAACAGAAACAGATGAATGTGACCTTCATAATCACTGGGAATACAGTCTACAAAACCATATAATGACTATATAGTTGATGTTTACAACTAATCAAAGTAGTTCTTACTACTAAAAGGTAATGCTACCAAAATCTTTGATACTTTAACATAATTTTAAGCCTCTGAGCATGAATAGCCCTAACAAGAGAGTGAAGTGTTAAATCTTTTTTATTTCCATATATGATATACACATATAATAAATGGAAATAAAAATGAGTTAGGAGATTGTAGTATTCCTTACACATCCCAGTACGTGCAGCTGCCATCACAACAAGCCCATCCCATATGCTCCTTTATCACAATTCATGAAAAAAATCCCCTTGCACATGGACATACCACACCCCAGAACTGATCTGTAAGTCCAAGGAGGGAAATCTGCTTTTTGTCTGTGGCCTGAATTTCTGCTGAGCCACTTTGTGCCCACATTGCTGATCATCAGCCTGTTGATCACTACAAACTCAAAACCTCTGTTTTCTTGGGGGAACTGTGAATCACTAGGAACTAAATAAATGTACCATAATCTTGGTTTCAGAGCTCTGCCTCAGGAGATATGGGACGGCTTCCAGAAGCATTTCTTTTAGGACCTTTTCAACCTTCTGTTCCCAGCTTTCACACCTAACAGGTTGTTCCACTCTTAAAATGGCCCAGAGCTTTGTTCCTCTTCTGTTCATGGCAAAAGGTAAGACCTTTTGTACTGCAACATTTTGGCTCAAAAAAGGCTGCTGACTGGAAAGTTTTGGGGGAATTAATTCTGGCAGACATGGTAGAAAACACACACCCAAGCAGCAGCATGGTGACCTGATTCACAGAATGGGCTTGTGAAACACTGTTTATAATTAGGACCATGAACTGTTACTATGCATTTGAGAATCACTGAAAACGGGAAATATAATTGTAAGTTGTTAGAAAGTGTTTTGGTGATAAGGACTCTACTGTATTTTCACTAACTACCACCCCTAGAGAAGACCATGCTAAATAGAAAACTCATTTCCAAGGGCAGGGGGAAGCCCTGTTCTTTATTGCTAGATTCTAAAGCAATTGGAGCTCACTTACAGTAACCTTATAGTACTCTATATAAACTGAGAAGCTTGTATCAAATTCAGGCTTCCATTTAAAATAGATATTGCAGATATTAGGCTTCAATTAAAGAAGAAAAATAACCTTCAGTGCTTCTTTTCTTTTTAAAGGCAAAGTATTAAAAAAAAAATCCCCAAACTATGTGAAAGTTATCAAATTTCTCAAAAAAATTAAGATGAGCTTTCTTCTATTTCTTGAGACAGTACAATTTGTGATTCACAGGGTAGCTGGTATCAAACACAAGTTAATGAAAGCTCTTATAAGCAATTTTATTCCTATCCATAATGGCAGACATTAACAAAATCAAAAGAATTTATCATTTGAGTTCAACTTAAAAAATAACTTATAAAGCAGTGATATATGCAATGTAGAACAGTTCAAGAGGGAACAAGGAAAGCAAATTTTAATAATTAAAATGTAAACGTGAAAAAAAAAATGGAATAGAAGTCCCTACTTCTCATTTCTACTTAAGATGTGATGTGATACTATTTTACAATGTCCTGTGGGTGTCTGGATGTGCGTGTGTGTTTCTGTGTCACACACACACACACAACATTGACCCACACATGTCACACATAGACAGTCTTGCAGTTCCACCTCGGACAGGTCTGTCACAGCACTCTTTACAGTTGTCTCAAGCATGGGACCCCCTTCCTTGACAAAATGGGGGAGATGGTAGGAAAAGAAAAACAAACCAGGTGGGTCTGATTGTGTCTGAGATCCTTTAGTTAAACTGTACACTGGGACGAGCAATTTTCTTCTGCAGTAGCTCTCTGGAGAGGGCCAACTCACTGTGGTCTTCGTGGTGACACTGGTGAGCGGGTCACACACTCATTGTCATGCTAGGGGAGTACTGCAAAGAGAGCAATCCACATTTTAACAACCTCTTCTCCCCCACCCCAGGGAACCAAAACCATGTCTGCACCACAGCAATGGATTCAGAGGTCAACATACTCCTTGAGCTTCCTCCTCAATTTGTGGCTGCAGCCTTTGCTAAGGCTGTAGTTCAGTTTGTGGCATCGTAACTACCGTTGTGCTTCTCTCATGTACAAATACAGCTATTGCTGATAAAGGCAACTCCCTTGGAGGCTGTTTTGGTGTTAACTGGGTGATGTGATGAACCAAAACATCACTTTCCACGCCCCTTCCTGGCCCGTGTTGGCTACTGGGGGAATTTAGCTGGGCAGACTGGCTGCATTCATGGTTAGCTGAACCACAGAAATATTTTGGGGAGCTTTTTATTACCTTGTGGAAAGAAAGGAGTAAAGATATGTATGACTATGATTAAATTAGGCTTTTAGTCTGTATTATTTTGTGTTACCAGTTTCAGGAGGCAAGCTGCATCAGAGACTAGTGGTCATTCCATGGTGACTCAGGGACCAGTGGCCACTCTCCTTGGTGTGAACCAAAAATTCAATCGCCACGCAGTCACACTATTACAGTGACACAACTTAAACTGCAGCCCTCACACAAGCTACAGCTGCCCTCAGGTTAGCAGTATTTCATTAAAATAATCAAAAGGACACCACAATGCCTAGAAAAACTGCACATCTACACACCTAATTTGTTTTTAAATTGAAAGCTATGGACTGCAAAAGCACTTAATTTGGCCTAAAATCCTCTAAGTAGAGGTAGGTGTTCAAGAAGTATCAGCATTTTGAAAATAGAAAAACAGCTGCCTTTGTAAAACCAGGTATGCCATAAATATCCTGCCAAGGCTTGAGCTCCAAGCTGACCATTTCCAAGTGTCCAAGCTTATAAAAAAGCATTTTGAATGGGTCTTCCGTGTCATCTGAGCTACACAGAATGAACTCCAGCTCAGAAGGCTTAAAGCAAAGCACCTGCTCAAGTGGGGAAATACTTTGGACAAGGAATCAGTTGACAGTCTCTAGGTGTTTATGATTTTTAACTTGTTATTAGCCAAGCACCTTTTCCCACCCCAACCAAAACTCCTAGTGAACTGAACAGACAATCTGCCTGAGAAAGGACTTTATAATAATGCCTTTTCTGAGTAGCCAGGTGGGAAAATATGAATCAGAAAGAAGGCAGTTCTCAAGGACAACAGCGTGACCCGTGTTGGAGAGGAACCGGTACCTGGAGCAGACTAGAATGTACCTGGGATGTGTAACAGAAGCCTTGTAGGCACACAACTCAATAAAACCTTGAGAAAACTGGGTCTCTGGTTCCTCCAGGCAGGAAAACAGCATCCAGGAGCACCTAGAATCCAGTAAGTGTCTGAAAACACTGATTTTCTCTGGAATACAACTGATGTCCTCTTCTTCCCATGACCCATGTTTTGGTGACCTGGCCTCCGTGCCCTCAGCCAAACTGAGAGTCAGGGGCTGCCATGAATGGGGATCACGTTTAATGGAGGCTCTGTGGTTTTGGCAGACACTGAAACATCAGTCTTTTTGGGTTATACAAGACAATTTTCTCTAACACTCCACACAACCTGAGTGTGTGCCCACCAACAGCTAACATGCAGAAACTTCCTTTTCACTAGTGAAAGAAGAAAACCCCAAAAAAACCCTCAAAATCTGATTCCCATGAAATTTGCCGTGGAGTTCAACTGTGTTGAGATCTAACAAAACTGTTTACTTGCCGTAATTCCTGAGCTGCAGGTCACCACTTAGTAGTTAATGAAGTTACACTCCTATTTAGGGACCTAAACGTGGATTTAGAAACCCAACTTCAGGCACATGAGTATGGAAATACCACAGTCTTGCTCTGTAATGTATTTTACACCACATTTTGCTGCCTCAAGCATTATTCATTTAAAAAAAAAAAAAAGCATAATTTGACCCAGAATGAACGCTAGAGGGAACCTTTGCCTTTTATGGCTCTAATAGCACATGGCATATTTGCAACACGGAATCTACTGATGCTCTAATCACATACTTCAGTGTAAACCCTGCTCTTTCACTGACAACTGACCTCTTAACCCAGAAAAATCGTGTCTGCAGCAAACCTACACCTCCCAGCTTTTGCTTTTTTATTCAAATATAGAAGCTATTAAAAGACATGCACTACAAGCACACTACAAAACTTGTAGTTTTTGTTTTTTTAAAACAAAAAGTCAGAAATAAAGGTTCACAAAGTAAAACAAGCCACCAACCAATGTAATTAAATACTTACGCTCTCACTCTGGAAAGGGTTTAGGAAGTTTCCACCCATCTCACTGTCATCTCTGGGAGTGCCAGGCTGGTTGCTCATGCTCATATTACTGGGAGAGTTCTGTTAAATAAGAATAAGTGTTGAAAATTACAGTTCAATTCTCAGCCTCACCACGTGTGCCAAACGCATGTTTCGCTCAGCACTGTGGTGCAATGGTGTTTTCAAGGACGAAAAATCAGCCCCTGCAGGGTTCTGCATGATTCACTCACTAATTTTAGCCTGTAAAGTAACGTTTTCTTCCCTGAAGCAAGGATTGTTTACCTGTAACTTTTGTTTTCAGGTCATAGCCAGCATCCGCTTCTGCTGAAGTCAGGAAAATCTATAAAAGGCTGCAGCAGGTGTATGAGAAAGTTCTGCCACAACATTAAATCATGTGGTTAAATGCAGCCATGTCTGTGAGTGTGTGCCTTGCCATATGTGAATTATGAAATAGGTACTTAGAGGAAGACATAGGATGGATCTGGTCTGCACAGACCTCTTCAAGGGCCTGTCCCTGGAGTCTTTGCTCACCGTGGTCATAATTTACTGAAATAGTAACAACCTAAAACCTCCTGAAAATAATTTTTTTTCCTTACAGAAGTGCACAACTACCGCTCCAACGTTCAGGAAGAGAATGGGTGAAACAAGGTAATTGTCAGAGAAATTATTCTGAGTCAACAGCTCACATATTGCACACACTACAATTAGTCAGGTGCCTTTACAAAGCTGATTTGCAGTTCCCTACCATGCCTGGGGCACAGACAATTCCCTTTCCATCCCTATTAAAGACTCATGATGGAAAAAGAGAAGTCAGAGAAAGGGAGGAGTGAAGTCATGAACTTCATGATCAAGTGCTTACATATATCATAGTTCTTCCCTTGGCTTTTTTTTTAACCCAGAAAAACTTGGATGCAATATCAATATAAATACAAAATTAATTACATACATGACAATTAAAAGCTTAATGAGTTTATTAACATCAGACAATTAAGTCTGCTATTCAGCGAAGCCAGTATATAGGAAATATGATCAAGGATATAGGACATACAGATCAAAACCGCTGATATCTATTGCTTTAGCTCAACCACAGTTACTGTACCTTAGGCAGGAATTAATTCAGGGAAGCCCTGTTGCCTGTGTGATGTAGGAGGTCATACTACACAACCAAGTCAGTCCCTCTAGCCTTACAATCCATGAATATAAAGTTTAAAACCCACTAAAGCCTTGTCACACTTATTTTAGTAATGCTCCTGCACTTTTGCTCATTCCTGGGAGATTTGCCCCTATTTTATCTTGCTCTGTGTGGCACTAAGCTTTGAAATTCTGCCACTACTAGAGCACACCAGCCCCAAAGGGTCAAATTCCTGACAAAATCCCTTTTATAGTGACTCCAGGCTGCTTTTATGGCCAGTTGGGGTCCAGCAATGGAGCACGAACTGGGCTTTTCCAAGCGAAGTGTGTCCTTGATGCCTGCACAAATTCCATGGGCATTGCAATAAACACTGGTGACCAATGTTTATTTCATATGCATAATTTCAGTTAATTTATTCCCATCCTCCCCAATCTACTTCATAAAAACTTTATGCTCTGCAATTCAGCCAGTTAAATCAAAATCTTCTGCAGAAAACTCTGGATTCTGTGAGCTGTACTGATACTGAGTGAATTAATTTTCTATGGGCAACTCTCTACACCTGAAATTAGCAGCATTTTTCTTTCAGTTATTTGAAGAAGACATAAAGCAAATGTAATTCCTGTGAGTTATTCATTAAGCTTAACACATTATAAGACTTACAGGTAAATTTTTGTACCCAAATTTTCAGAGCTCCTGCCACTCGTATTAGCACATACTTAATGCCTCTGAGTTGAATACTGGCTTTAAAAATTATCTCATGGAAAATGAAATGCTTGGGCTTTTTTTTTTCCTTAAAAAATGCTGCAGTTTGCAATAAAATACTGAAAAAAACCACAGACATTAATTAAAAAGGTGCTCTATGGTGATTATATCAGTGGCGGATTTTACTGAACCCATCACTGCATGGCCCAGCACAGCACAACTGGGGCAATGTAGTCATTTTCATCCATCACTTAACTTTCTGCAGAGCCTGAAGATGTTACAAAATATAAGAATACAGGGTCCTTGTTATTTATGACAGTTTACCAAAAAAGTTCATTAATTCCCAAGTTAATGATGATCATATATGGAGCAGTTTTATTTTTATAGAAGTGATGCACACAATCACAGCATTATTTTTGTAGATGCAAAACCCCTGCAGGTTAAACTTACATCCATTTCTAACTAATGGTCGTGATAGCAAAAGAGTGCTTCTCCTAAAACTACTTCTAAATCCAGCTTTTGGGAAGTAAACCTAATGATTAGGATATTTAAACTAATGATTAGGATATTAACACTACCTTACAGAGGTGGCAAAAGCAATCCTGCAATATCCTGAAGACACTGTCCCAAATTTACAGTTAACTGAAGTTGATTATCAGAACTGTTTCCATTTATCTTAATAGTATTGAAAACTACAACATGATAAATCAGTTTATGGACTGGGTACAATTATACATAATATAGATATAATAAAATAAAGATGCATAACAAAGAGCTTCATAACAGAGACAAGGGAAAATAGTTTAGAGTGGAACACTCTAAAAATTCTAAATATTTGATCAGATACTCACTTTGGAAATACTGTCCATGTCTCCTGAGCCTTAAATTAAAACAGACAATTAATCAGTTTTGAACTGAAGTTAATCCTATACTTTTTTCATAGAAAATATATAGTGTATCAAAAATATTTTAAACCATAACCAACTCAGGAAAAGTTTATAGTCAGTATAATCAATTCAATCAATTAATTTGAGGTTACATCAACTTTTGCTGCATTACACATACTGATAACAGTATCTCTTAGAAAAAAACCAGATGATCCTGAAAACTTGAGTAACAGAAACCAAATGAAATTAAACATAATCAGTATGAGACTATTAATTTTTTCACATGCTGTAGCTGTCAGGTAAAGCCAAGAATAAAGGAAATGCAACTTTAGGATGGATGTAGCAAGAAAAGCTTATTTTAGCAGCAAAAGACACCTATTTTCAGGAAGTACAAATTCTGGAAGAGTACTGAATGCAAAACTAGAAGAGTATACCAGGAAAAGGACCAAAAATGGAGCTGTGGGAGAAGACTGAAATAGCTCACTATTTGATACAGTCAGGCAAATCAAGGCTGAGAAGGAATATGATTCCTCCTCTCTATAAAAACACCATATACATAGATGTTACCAAGAGTTATTTTCTCACAGTCCAAAGGATAATTTTTGGTGGAAATAGGGAAAATATTTCTTTCTCATCATCAAGAGCTGTGAACAGATATCCAACAGAAGGGTTTTGGTCAAAAAAGCTGGAGAGGCCCAAGAAAATAATTAAGCGCATGGCAGGTATATGTAAAATCCTTCCACAACTGTTTCAATTTAATTTTTCATTTTAGCTAAGAAATTAGGCTTAGAAAGTGACAGAAAAAAGGTGTGGCTGCCTTTTACACAGGTTTTCATTGATCTGAATGCAATGTGCATCAATATTAATTAAACCAAGAATCCATTTTAGTATTGAAATAGGTAAATAGAGGCTGCAAAGTAATCTAAAATTTCACAGACATTCTTTCTTTTAAAAAAATGTAATTTTATTAGCAATAGGTGTGTACTGCTGAATTTTAACTGTTCCGAAAAAGTCTAGTGCTAAGGGAGGTGACAGCTTTTTTTTCCTCGTCTTTAAATTTCTCCTTTTGTTTCAGCTTTTCCAGTTTTCAGGAGATTTTTACACGCTTTCATCCACAGAACTCCAAGAACCAGTCACAGAAAATAGCACTGCCGTTGACAATTCACCATGTTGTCAATAGTTACTGTCATTACCTAATGATCCATTCATATGATGTGAATCCATTCCACCCAGTCCACTCATCGGCCCATCTGACCCTGGTCCCAGGGGAAACTACAAAAGCAACAGACATTAAAAACTGTACAAATATTTTTTAGACAACCTAATAAAGAGAAAATATTCCTCAAGAGGAAAAATAAAAACAGTAAAGGAAAAATTCACAGTCCCAGCTCTGAATGAGAAGGGACTCTCAAGTTCCATTCAGACCTTTAAGAGAAGGTCTTCCACGTGAAGACAGAAAACCATCTTTGCTATTGGTCACTTTAATGATTTTTGGAGACTGTCATCTCTGTAGGCTGGTCTATAACTTAGGAATAATTTATTATTTACTTAAACACTATATGTATGACTTTCCAACCTGCTGGTGCTGACCCAGCCCTGCTCCCATTGAAGTTACAGGGAACTTTATTACTCCCTTAAATTATTAATTTAAGTCATTAATTACCAGCTTTCAAACCCTGACTGCTCCACATTACCTTTGCAACTAGAGTAGTTTCTGTCCAATTTCATATATTCATCTTAAATTTACCTCTTCACAAAATTAAAGACATTAACATTATGGCAAAAACAATCTACTATTTACTGCATAATGATTTATCAGTATTTATAGATAATTATTCTTAAGTTCCACTGGTGATTTTTTCCCAAAGGCCCACAACTGAAGGGCCACCCATAAGAATGGAAAAATTAGCAATAATGTTACCTGATGGAAATGCAATATTTGGATACACAAAAGGCTGCATAATTCAAAGAAACATATAGCTAAATTCATATTTACATTAGGTCTGTTGGGTCCAGGAGGTACAGCATTCATTAAAGTGTACATGTTGTCTCCAGAGTTGGTTGAATCTGTAATAAGATATTATTTTAAGCGCTAATATACACTTTTCAATAAAACTACTCACCTAATACATTTCCTGTCATTTCTGTGCCTGGATCCCTGATACACAGTGGCAAGATAATGGAAGATTTTATTCCCTTTCTACCTGTTGCTGCCACACAACAGAGCTATGAAAAGAAAAAATTGCCATGGTCCCTCAGTAGCTACCTCTGGTCTCTGGTTTTTATGTATGACTGTTAAAAGGTTTATAAATCACCAAGTATCTGTAACTATTTAATTCCATATTGATGTTTCCTGGAGTCCTAAATTACTTCACTCATCTTCAATAGTCTCTATAAAACAGGAGTTTGTTTCTGATCAATGCTTCCTGCAATTTGTTTTCCATCTGTAAGAAAAGATAAAACAACTTTTCCTTATACAGACTGTGAGTTAGTGAAAGTTTTTTACTCTCATGCCTGTCAGTCTATTTGATTTTGGGTATATCCAGCTCCTCAGTGGGACACTGTGCAACAATCCCCACTTTTGAGGGAGGCTTTGTCTGATGGATCTTCATGGTATAGCATGGTGCAATGCTTCAACCCCCCCCCCCCAAAAAAAATGTTGAAAACATAAGGAAAGTCTAAATGCATCCCTAAAGGTACAGCATGATTTAACAGAAAATATTGGCAACCCTGGAAAATAATTTTTTTCTGCAAAGAGAATAAAGAGAGCTCAGCACTCTGTACCCAGACCCTGCACAAGGCCATTCCACATCCAATGCATTTCTGTGTACACAAGGAAGTTAAATCAAGGCTTTTGTCTACAGCTTCATCTTCCTCAAATGCCTCTCTAAGTGTTAATTAAAATAAATAATTGAGTTATACACAGAGCACTATATATCACTAGAACATTCAAACATGCTGTCCAAAGAAAAGGGGGACACAAAAGGCTTTCAGCCTAAAGTAAAATCAGCATTTTAAGTTATTTTTAATATTCAGTAAGGTAGGCAAAAAGTTCTTTATCCAAGATACATCCCTGGCTCTGCCCATGTCCTGCTAGCTCATGAAAAATACACAAGGGATGGATGGTTGGGCTGCGGGAATCCTTGAATTGTTTGTCTCAGGGGAGAGTAAACACTTTGGCAAAATTTGTGGGTGGCAAATTCCTAAGTGTTTTCACACTTTGGAAAATAGAACTTTCAAAACATCTTTACCTTAGGTTGCTTTTTTAAAAAAACCAAAAATCTATGGAATTGTATTTAATGAAAATAATATTATGGTGCGTTAGGAAAGTTCCCTGCCCTCCAGTGCTGCAGATGACAGCAAGTAGGGGAAGAAAAACCTGATGCAGAAAATATAAATCAAATAATTTATTATCTGACACTTTATTAAAAAATATAATTTGTGTGCTTCCTAAAATCCATTATGATTTTATAATTTCCAAGTACATTTCAGTACCTGCAGGACTAGGCATGATGGGTGTTCCTGGTGGCCCTCCACCTCCTGGGGGACCCTGGAGACAGGAAAAAATGTCACTTAGCATGAAATGAAAGATTAAAAAAAATCCCCAAACATAAAAAAACCATCAAGGAACACCTGATTTTTTAGAGTTTCAGGTATTTCTGGGTCACAAATCTGTTCAGGACTAAGAACACAAACCACTCTGGTTGTTAAACAGGAGTTTTAGAATTCTTACAGAATTTCTCTAGGAATTCTATTCTAATAGTCCTAATCATTTAGTAAGAACAGAACCATAATGTTTTGTTTCCTATGTTTGCAGAGCCCCTAATATCTTTAAGTAACATGAAAAACTACCAACTTCCACTGTGGCAAAAATGTCTATGTCAATAAAAGTTAAATACTGACTTTCCGTAATAAAAAACAGTCGGATTGCTAGTAATACATTATTTTTCCATTGCCATGTGACTATTACTTTCTATCTTTTGTTATAATTCAAACCAGTAGATATACTACTTCAGACAGGAATATTTTTTTTTCAGTGACAGCAAATAAAAGGGTTTGGTTGTTCCTGTCTGCTTACAGGGTATCTATCCATATACTTTTTATCCGTAAGCTTTTATCCATATAAACATATCCATATTTTATCCATATCTAGGCATGAAAGACTATCCATGTACTTTTTATCCATATATCTGTGCACTAAATCTCACTAACTTGATTTTTAATGTCTCTCTTTCTATGTATTTTTCAACATCACATAAAGAGATGCAGAAACCATTAACTGACCATTTATCAGAAAAGTTATTTGTCTTCATTAACTTTTGCCCCTAATTGTAAATTTGCATTTACTTTCATTGTTTGTTTATTTTCTTCTCTTACAAACCCTTCTGGTATCAACTATTTTCATGTTGAGAGTATATTTATATTTGTATATTTTCTATATTTGTGCATTTATATATACTTATATATTTCTAGAAGTGCATATATATTAATATATTATACATAGATTATTCCTATGAAGTTCTCAAAGTGTGTAGTTCCAGATCACAAATCCTTAGACAAAAAGCCTTCTTTTAGGAGCTCTCTGGCCTTCCCTCATCCCCGAACACTTGCTTTCTATGAAGCCAAATATTCCCAAAATACTTTTAAATTCTCCAGCAATAACTGGTCACAAATGCTGAGAGCAAACCCACAAACCTCTTCCACACAGAAAGAAATCTGTGAAGTTCTGAGTTAAAGGAACTGGTTTGGAGATCAGCAGGTTTGGGCTGTTTCTTCTAAACATGTGGCAAAAGGAGGACCACAGTTATGGACACTTGTGAGAATCATAACCTTTTCCACAGCTAACTGCATAAATAGAGGACAAAATAAATTGCTTTTAAATATGTAATTCTCTCCTATTACCCTGTGACACTAGTTCTACACATGTGATAAAAACAGTCCACACAATCTACCTTAGAAAGTTCATCAGACACACAAATAATCCGAGTACAACAATAACTACAACAATGAAGAGCCTAAAACAATAAATAAAGTTAATCTCTGGGGGCAGAGACAAAAACCAGTGCTACATGTAAATATTTTTTTCCTGGAGAAGTTCAGAAGCTCAGACAAAACACTGTGTTACCCAGAAAGCTGAGAGGGTTTTTTGCCCATTATTACTGCAGACAATACATTTGTATTAGTTATAAAAATGTTTAGTGGAGTCAAAAAGCACTGAGGGCAATTCTGACCAGACTGATAATGGTCCTACTGAAGAACACCCACATCTGTACCAGGAATGGCTGAAAAAACACCTTGGTGCAGATCAGATGTGCCGCTCCCAACCAATACACGGGGGCTCCTCTCAACATCTGGACTGGGTTTTTTTGCTTAAATAAAATGTGATGTCAAACAAACAAACACACACAAATGTACTTACTACATAGTTCCCAGGAGATGCTGAAGAATAAGGTATCTGTAATATCAACAGAGACAAAACACTGATTTCCTCTGCAGTAACATGAGAGTCCCTGCAGCTGCAGGTTAATGCTTATTTTTTTAATTAGGGTAATTAAAACACACAGTTAAAATTATGGGAAAAATTACTCTGTCATGAAAATAAACATCTTTTCAGCACTATTAAAATATTAATTATAAAAATATTAAAATATCAAAAGGTTTAATATTATTAAGGCAATATACTTTATAAGATTTATAAGCTTCAGCAGCACATACTTGCATTTCAGTCCACAGGACTTCAGAGCCATCCAAGCATGAAATGAATTGGTACATTCTTACAGATACATAATTTTGATTAAAATCTTAACCATAAAAGGAAAGAAAACTATCTTATTTTTCAACCCAGAAGACACCTCTATTTCTTTGCATTATGGTTTTTTTTTCCCCAAGGGCAGTTTTCATTTCAAATTCAAGTGTGGTGTTTGTTAAAGAGGGTATCTGGAGAAATCCTGTGAATAATCTGATTTTCTTCTTTATGACAGCCTTTGCAATTATTCTCTCCAAAGTAACTCCAGCCAGTGCTGATGCAGGAGAAGCAACTGTGCTGACAAATACAAATTTCTTGACAGACAACTTGTCAATTCACTGATTGTTACGAATACACCTATTACTGGACTACTCAATTAATTTCAGAGAATGAACATATTTCAACTATCAGTTGAAAAATACCCATTTTAATCAGGTACCTACATGCAAAAGAAAACTGAGGAAGAGTTTCAACTCTCCCCCTCCCCAATTGTCATTACTAGAATTAAAATACCAAAACTGAGAAAACAGAAAGAACTGTATAACAGGAAAAGCCAGACCCACATTATCCCTTGTGCAAATGCCAAAAAAGGACATTTTTAAACTAATGATGTGTGATCCCTGAATGACAATGAAAACTTTGTGTTTTCTGAAGAAATACCAGCCACTGTTGCTCATGTGGGATCCCAGGATAACCTTTATGCTATGGAAGTGCTGGACTTGATGTAAGGATACTTCCCCAAATACAAGATGTCAAATATATGTTTAATATTTACTTACAGAATTAGCATTGGTTGGGTTTGGCCATGGTCTGCCACCCCCAGGACCCCTGTAACAGAAGATGAATGATGAGACACAGAACCATCCCCATCCTCTGACCACCTCTGGGGAACAAAATCTAAATTATCTATCTCCAGGGAAGGAAGAAGGTTGCTTTTTTCAAACTAAAGTGAGTTTATAAACCATGACTACACCAAGTTAAAATGCTAGAGCAGAATTCTCATTGTTGCACTGCCATTTAACCATTTGGTGAGTTGATTAATTTATTTACTGTGAAATTAATAAATATTAGTCATAAAATAAATAAACTTTCAGTCATAAAACAAGTGATCTTGCTCACATAATTAAGCCCCCTTCCTAAAGAACTGAGGATGCAGGCAATTCATTATGGATCTAGAATATTGCAATATAGTAAGGTTTTACCAGCAGAAATTATGCTATTAATATGCTACATAAAAGAGAAAATTACATTATTATATATTATATATAATATATATTATAAAATAAATAGAAATAGCAATAAGTAACACTAAAAATAAATATATACATTAAATGTAAATAAATATAAAATAAAAATAAAATATAAAATTATGCTATATGAGACATGTTTTGAGAACACCTAATTTATAAAAGAACAGGCCATGAAAAATATGTTGGTATAGCCCCTAGATGATGATGATGGTAAAAACAACAAAAAAAATTACCCAGTAATAATGATAATAATCACCACAACAATAATAAATTTTATTTATTAAAACCAGAAAACTCTTCAGATTGAGAATGTTTTTCTCACAATTCTTGCTGTTTTTATAAGTTTCTCACTCTCAGCTGAGCTCAGAAAAATAGTTTGGCAGTGAGCCTTCATCTCTCAACAATCCTGAGGGAACTAAAGCCACACAAGAGGTAAAATCTCCATATTTACAGTCACAGGAACCATAATTATTACTGGGAGCATTAGGAGCTTCTCGTTATTTATAAACAAGACAGAATCACTTCTTGAAGGCCGTGACAACAGAGCAGATGACAAAACTTCCACATTTAAAATGGCATTTTGGCCTCATTAGCTGTAGAAAAGCAACATTAACCACCACAGCTCACCAGGCACGGGGGAGTGATTTAAACAGAGAGAAAAAAAATCACACCTGATTAATGAGTTCATACAGTTTCCTATCCCTTTTTTACGTCTTCCAAAAATAAAAACTATTAAGTGCCTATGTTGCCTGAGGGATTTAATACTTAATCGTATTTTTTTTTATTACACTGTTGATGAAACTATAAAGGAATTACCTCAAAAGAAAAAAATCAACTGAAAACTGATTTATTTCCACTGGTATTATTGTTGGAATGTTGGAAATCAGGAATGTTGGTGAGGGTCTTTTCTGCCTTATTAATTGGGAGGAAATACTTCTCATGTCAAATATTCAGCAATTTCTCCAATGCTAACATGAGATGGTGAAATATTACTGTTCTTTAATTCCCCCCCCATTGTTCTTTTTCCTACATTTATTTGGTTTATTGGATCCTCTCAGAGAAAGAAATCAGGAATATTTGTAACAACACTTAAAAGTCTGTTTTCACCTCAAAACCCTGCACTTGTTTCTGTGCCAATCAAGTAACTCAGATAAATTTAGGAATTTACCCCTAGACCAGGAAACTCACCTTTTATCTAAAAAGCCATTGGAATTTTCAAATTTATTGGCCAGGTCTCAGAATAGACACAAAAATCACTGCAGCAGATTCTGCTGTAAAGCCATATGGATTTTGTGGAGCCAAATGCTTACAAAACACACTTGAAAAACCCCAACCTCCAGTTTTTTCAATCCAATGCAAGCAGGTCTTTTGCCCTTCAGTAAATGTTTATTTCGGAAGCAGAGTCATAAAACATTATTATAAATGTACCAATTCCAAAATAATTAATGAAGTATTTACCACTATGACCAATTTCAGCTTAGTTGTCCTGTCTTGTCAATCCTGGTGCTTAGAAAAATAAAAATCTGAAATTTTAGTTTCCCAAGGGGCAAATATATTCCATCAAGAAATTAAACATCCAGACACAAGTTTGTGAATTGAAGTTAAAAGACAAAATCACACTTTTTTTTTTTTTTTGAGGCATGACAGAGATATTCTTAGTGCTTGAGACAGCACTGCAGGTCACACAAGGAAAGCACCAGTGAAATGTAACACTGCTCCCTGAAATCTGCCTCTTTGTTCCAAAAAATGGCGCTTTTTTCCCCCACAAAGACATGATGTTTTTCTAAAAACAGCTACATCAAATCTTAGCTTAAAAACTTAAAAATAAAATAAAGTTATTCTGCAGAAAAACATGGGTTTTTCTGTTTCAAACAGAAATCTGACAGTATTACTGATGACAGAGGAAGAAATTACTTAGGAGTGCTGCACTAGTGGAGTACATGGACTGAAATGCTGTCTATGAGCCCCCAGGCTGCCATTTTCAACAGCAAAGGACACTTTTTCACCCAGAAAAATGTACAATTATATTTGGCAGATGGTCTGCTCTTGACCAAAGCAGCTTCCTTTTGAGTTTTCCAAGAAGAAAAGGCTGGATTTTTAAACAGCAGCTTTTTCTGCAGGCATACATTTTTGGATTTTAACACTGCCAAAAGTCCAAAAACATTAAAAGAACAGTGAAAAATTGTCATGTAAAGAAAATACACAGGTATGTAAAGACAACTGTAGGTTACTAAAAGGCAACAGCCCTTATGTGCAGTTTTCCTGTTTCCTGGAAATTTAATTTCCCTAAATGACTCACACTGTTGTTTCTTGCACTAAGCGTTAGATAAATTGTAAGGGATAAAACAGAGAACACATTTAGTACAGCTGCGTCCGTCCACTGCCACTGCCCGTGGGCCATCCTTGATGAACTCTGATCCTGAATGCTGGAACTGACCAGACAATGAGTCTTCACTGAAATTTAGTGTTAACTGAAATCTGAAAAACCCTGGTGTCCCGAAAATACAATTTAAAGAAAACCAGATCACAGCAACTCCACTGTTTGATGGAATGTGCTTATTAAATGCTGCAACATTAGCATTTCCATCCATCTTCTCTGTTTCTGGTAGGCCAGGAATTCTTGTCATCCAGAAACCTCTTTTCTTATTTTTCCTACGTAAACTCTCATTTATGTGGACAAATACCTTCAAAATATCTTATCTATCCTCAGTTTTACTTCTACGACATTTTATTTTGGGAAGTTAATTTTCTTATAATTCAGACTTCTGCTGAGGAAATCCTCTATAGTGCTTATTCTACACTCACACTGAATTTCAAATATCTAAATATCTGTTTTACATCAATTTAATTTAAAAGTATAAATGCCTACCCTTGAGAAGGCTCCTAGAATTACTTGAGTCCCACATGTAATGTCTATGATAGGAGTAACACACAACTTTAGATTTTACTTCAAGAACTCAAGGCATGTCTAGAAACCAGAATAAATTAAGAATATGGTGGATTAGATTCATTCTTTTTTAATGTTATTATCAATCTCAATGCCTCTTTTACTTTCTCAAGTTGACAGGTCTACTTGAAATGAAAATTACAATTTTTTATTTATGTTTTCTATAAAAACAAGAGAAAAAATGGGTGTCTCTGATATAATGATAAAAAGCATATCACTGTGTTTTCCTTATTTTACATCTGAAGTATTTCTACACAATTAGAAAGGGGGGTTGTCTTCAGTTATAAAAGGCATAATACAGTCTCATGGCTAAACCAATGCCTGGAATAAATCAGTACGGTTTAACTGAATTCTGTTATTTAAATTTTTACCAGATGATGATCCAGCTCCAGAACAACACAGAAAAACTGAAAAAAATATACTCATATCTATAAAGTTCTTCTGTTTAGAGGGGAAATTAATGTAGTTATGGAAATAAAAACAGCAATTGAAAAAGAATCATCACCACTTCTTCTTTCAAATGTATTTTTTTAATAGTTCTAGACAATGGCTATTTTGTTAAAATTAAGTACTGATTTATTTTGCAGAGAAGAGCCATAGTTGTAGCGTTCTTCAGTGATTATACTGACAAAATATTCCCAATATTTGAAGTTTGATCTGTGAAAGAAACTGAGTATTTGTACAGACTTGTTGGGACAGCAAAGCTTCCTGTGAGAGACTGTGAGTCTAGTTCTTAAAATTTCATTTATTAGTTATCAAAGCATGTTATCCTCGTCTGATCTATCGCAAATGATACTTCTACAGCGAAATAATGACATTTTCTAGATAGTGTAAGAGTTATTATTGTGCTTACATGTTCATCCCAGGCATCCCCGGGCCACCTAAAGCGTTGAGTGGGGGTCTCATGGCACCTCCATAGTTCTGCAATGACAACCAAGGGTCAGACTACCACGAAACAAAAAAACAAAACCAAAGAGGAGGGGAAAAGAAAGGACAGCAGGTTAATGATGTCCCCATGGAACTGCTGCCTGCACAGGCCAGTGCCTTTCATACTTTCAGGAGTTCCCTGACTGTTGACTTAAAAAACTGATATTGTTAACCCCATGGAGGAAGGTTTACAAATGACAGAAATAGGCTAAGAATGGTTAAAGTTGTTCCAGGAGGAATTATTTACACATGTTGAGGACAACTTGATGGCCAGCAAAGGAAGTTTTATAATGAATTCGACTTCTAAACCAAGGGAGTTGAAAATCCAAAATCTTGTCTGAGGTTCTGAGGTTTCTATATCATGGAAGTCAATCTGTATTCTGTTAAATTAAATTTTGTTATGCTTGTATAAAATTACACCATATCATATAACTTTAATAACATACAGCATAACCATTACATCTCTCTTCCAGTTATTCCATTCTAATAAATCATAGAATCCCAGAAGGGTTTGCATTGCAAGGGACCTTAAAGACCACCCAGTTTCAATCCCCTGGGCAGGGACACCTTCCACTAGCCCAGCTCTATGATAACTAATATTTAGAGTATTTCATATGATACTTAATGTCATAGCAATGCTAATAAATGAATTACCTGATGCCCATAAAGCCTGAGTTTATGCCCTGATATCGTGACAGAAGTTGAACTCTACTACTTAAACAAAAAGGTAAATTATGCCTGGTTTTATTCAGTGGGATACAAGCAGAACAGTCTGTCCCACCTCATGGTCTAACTTTTAACTGTAATTACTGCAACTGCTAAACAAATTTACTAGTTTGTCCTAAAATAAGAGTATGCCCATTTATAGAATAATTTGTGAACTTAAGCTTTGGGTAGGTTACCTTTTAAGAGGATGTTTGGCACAAGAAAGGAGAAACTTACAAAACCACTGGATTTTAAGCAACAGCAAAAATGGGAAAATTATCTTCATAAAAAAACTGGCATGAAATTTGCCTGCTGTGTGACTAATGGTGCTGCATAAAGGATCAGCTCAATCTCACATGGTAGCACAGCAAAGCTTCTCCTTCTACCTCCAAAAATGGTAAATGTATTTCAGTGCTACAGAAAAAATTGAGAAATGTATTTAATGATGTTTTGTTGGTCACATGGCCAATGTATGGAACTGCACAACTGGTTTGTACCAAGAAAATCCAAAATTGTAGAGACAGTTATGGACAGAACTGGAAAGGCAAAGATATTTAATCATTAAAAATGTAGCTGTTATCCAAACAAGAAGCCACAAGAGAGATTATCTGAAATGGGGAAGTGAAAATGCAAAGTGTGGGCACAACAAGCACACTGTGAAACAAAACACTGGCAACACCAATATGAAACACCACCACCTACACATTCCCTCAATGACAGTGCTGACAAAACGCAGAATAATATTTTGGATTTGTGTTTCAGGTGTGCACCAGAGCCGTTTGTTTCCTCCCTTGGTCCACTGCTGAAACAGAGCCACAGATCTGCTCATGATGGACAAGGGCAAGAAATGGCAACAAGAGCATCTTGTTTTACATTAAAATCTCTCCAGCACTCACCAAAAATTTAGATCAAGAGTAGATGAAAGAAAAACTTCACAGAATTTCCAGGGGTATTTTTGGTACAAAGAGTTTCTCTAAGTTAGAAGTATTTTTTCTCCTAATCAGCATAATTATCCATGAGCAGGATGAGGAAACACCTACTCCACCCTTGGTCTCCCTTACCAATGTCAGTCTTTGATGACAGCACACATTTTTCTGAAATAAGCAAATGAAGGGATTCCCCATTTAATTCCAAATCTTAACAAAAATGACAGATTTTTCCTTCTGGATTTTGCACAGCTGCAATTCAGAGCTAATTTTTTATTTTGTAAAACTGGAAGTTTATTTTAGAAGAGGACTGTGAAAACAAATCCTGGGCACCTTCAAGTTACAGAAAGTCAGAGGAATATATGTACAGGCCTGTCAAGTAAGAATAACCCATCTGTAGAAGGTACCTGTGGTCCTAATGGCACCATTCCCCTCGGAGGAGTCATCCTCTGCATCGGCCCTCCCATGTTTGGATGTCCTGCAATAAAGTCACATCACATTAAAAATTACACAATACACAGGTAACTTTTAGCAAATTGATCCTTTCTAATAAAAAAAAAAAATCTTTAAGAGGTGCAGTAGGGTTTGAAATACAGGGAGAAATATACAAGTTTGTGAGGGTAGTAATTTGGAGTGGCTGAACTCACCCTGCTGCCGTGTGGGGTCCATCCCGCTGGGCAGGAGTGGTTGACTTCCAGGGACACCTCCCAGGGCCTGAAGGAAGGGAAACCACCGGGAAAAGCACTTAATGCTTAGAAATTTATCTTAAAGACATAACACATATATTTTACTTTTTAATTCCTGGCTTTTTCTTCTGACCCAAGGGTAATGTGCTTTAATGTCCCCACTTGTTAATCTACCCTTTGGGTTTGCTGAACTAGGGTTAAGGCTCATTTTCACAGGATCTTAACTGAAGTTTGGCCAAGTAGAAAAATGTTTTTATTAATGGATCTTTGTGGTTGATCCACTGGGTGCTATTTAGCATTCCAAAACAGCACCAAATTTTCAGTACAAATGTAAATCACAGAATGAGTAAATCACAGAATCACAGAGTGGTTTGGGTTGGAAGGAACCTTAAAGCTCATCTCATTCCAATTCCCTGCCATGGGCAGGGGCATGTTCCACTAGACCAGGACCAAACTACCACCTCTTCTGAGCCTTAAAGCTGCACTATAATAGTTCATTGCTTCCACACACTGCCCATCCACACTGTAACCCGAGTCATGGCAGTGGTGCTAAAAGTAGCTATTCATGAACATGGTATAATGTGAATGAAGCCAGACCTGTAATTCACTGACATTATGTGATTATGTTCCAGCTCTGAACCGAAAATATCACAGTGTGCAGACAAAACAACACTCCTGAAACAAAATCTGCAGGTTGGCAGCGCTTCCACTCAGCACGTCCAGCTCCCCCCTGCCAGGATTTGCAGTGCCCAGGAACACAGAGTGTGTGGAACCCAAATACTTGGATAAGGAGCTCAAAAACCTTTGCTAAGATACTATTTAAATTTCATCCTTTCTAGTGATATTGTGCCAAAACTAGAGACAAATTTGTTGACACTGTGTCACATGGGTACAAAAAATAGCCACAAATGAGATTGGGGTATAGTGTGACAATAAGAAAGGCAGCCCTGGAAACACTATGGAGAACTTAAAACCACAAATGCTCTCCACTTCCAGAACCATCTTTTTACAGATGGGCCAGTGAAGGTCCCTGCTGACCAACAGCAGCTCACTACATCCCTGCCTTGCTGGCAGACGAATCCTTTGATAGGGAAGAGGGTAAACTGGGAATTCAACACTTTTATAAAGCCCTCAGAGTGTCTGTAAGAGCCACACAGCACTTCATGGTATCTGTTATTCACCAATAACCTCCATATTTACTGTGAAGTAAACTTAATTTGTATGTAGAGAGATTGATGCATTTTACACAGAATTAAGTAAGACAGCAAACACTCACTCTGGAGTGATAAATTCTTACCTGATTGGGTATTCTTAGAGGTGGCCTTGGACCTCCAGGGTACCGAGGGGACATGAAAGGCTGTGAAAAAAAAAGAAATACTGCTAAATAATTCCACTTAGCTTGTATATACCACACTGGGTCATTGTCATACTCACAGCTACAGCATCCAGCCTAAATAGAGTATTCAGGATAGTGTCCCATAATGTTTAGCAGAATTAAATAAATTTTAAAATTCTTAGCCAATACTTCTACTAAGGTATATTGCTTAAAACTTTGTTACAGCAGTTGTGTGTGCAGAATATAAATAACTTAATGCATTACAAAGAAGAATAATAGACCATTCAGATCATATAATCAGACATCTACACTGGCGAAGGGGGGAAGATGGGAACCCTGGAATAGAAAAGTGTTCTTGGGAGAGTCCAGAGGTAAAGAACAGCATAATAATGCAGTAATATTTTTCATGCATTTTTTCATAATAGAGTAAACTACAAAATTTAACCTGTGAGGACAGAGACTCCAAGTTTTTGTTGTAAATATTTAGAATTTTGGTGGTTTCATCAGCCATATAAATTCAGTGCTGCACTCCTCCTATCCCTCCATCCTCACACTCCTCTCTCAAACCCAAATTTATACCCAAATCTGCTGTACCATCCCACAAGGTTCTAAAGCCTCTTGGCTACTCCTGAGCTCCCTCACAGCCCATGATAAACAAACAGTACTGCCAGCAAACACATCTAACATCTCCGTTAAACAATAATCCAGAAATCTACAAAGATTAGTGGTAAATGTGAAATCTACAGGAGAAAGGCAAAAACATCTGAATGAAAAGATGACGAAGAGGATGGCTTTGGCAGGCAGGGTACCTGTAACTCCAGGAGAAAATATAGAGCTAAAAGTTATTTAACTGTGAGCACACACTTATAAAGTCCAGCAATAATTCACCAATAATTACTGCTGGAATTTGTCGTATGATCTTGCATAAATAAATGAAACCTTTCATATCCTGGAATCAGATGAAAGCTGAAATACTGTATACTACATAAACACGCACATAAAGTAAGTAGTAGAAAGCAATTTGAAGTACAGAGGGTTTACAAACTGGAGAAGAAAGTTCAATAACAATTCTGAAAAGCTAATAAAAAGGCATTTGATGTGCTGTAGAAGAGGGAGACTTCTTTGGGCACCTTCCGATGGGGAGAATCTCTGATGAGAAAAGAAGAAAGAGAAAAGGACTGTGCATGTGGCCAGGCCCTTGTAAAACAGTAAAAGTGTGAGGAAATCAGAATTTCAACAATTTCCACAAAGGTCAAGCAAGCACAGCCACTCCAGTGAGTACCTTTGGTTAGGACTGCCTCATCCAGCAACAAAACTCATCTTTATTTACAGCTCATAAAGGGGAAATCAGAAGTGTCTCTCAACTCAACTGTGTAGAGTAGAACCACACTACGAATATTATGTAATAGTCTGTGATTTGCAAAAAATCTGATCCTTCCAAGCTTACATGAAGGTTTATATACTGTAAATATTCATTTATCTGTGTATTCTTCTTAAACATGCTTGTGGAAGGGTTTAAATCTTCTTCTGATCTTTACACAAGAGAATCCAGGTACAACTGCCATCAATGACCAATAGATTTCGAATAGTTCCTATGGTTTAACTTACCCCAAAAATTTTACTGCTAAAAACTTAAATATTCTTATTTTTGTCATTTGTACTAAACTTCTTCCTCTCCACCACCAATGTCATGGTTGTCCACAAAAAGATTCTACCAAGACGTATCAAGACAACAAAGACATTCCGTCCAACATTTAAAAGAAAATATGTTAAATATTAAAGCTTTTCCCTACAGTGGGAACATTTTTTAAAGTCTCCAAGAACACATTATTAAGCACCAGGATTCTGGAAGACATGAAGCAGCAGAAAGTTTGTGACACATGTTTTTACACTCCATCCTTTGTCATTGATAAGAGCACCCGACATTTAGACTCTGAATTAGTTTTACTAAGTTTTCTACTAATTCTTTGTTAAGAGCTGGTGACATTACCATGGTCTAGGGAGGCTTTACATTTCTTATGGCAGGAATCCCTCTGTCAGCGACTTCTTGGGAACTTTGTCTTCCCCTTCTCTTGCAGCACAAACACCCCAAAACTCAGTGGGTCCAAAATCCTGGTACTAAACAAAAACCAGTGGCCACAGACTTTGAACTGGTCTCTCAGCACTTGTTTCTGATGATAAAAATTAATTCTGTACACGCTGAAGACTTGGACCCAAACACAAAACACCCGTGACCCAAACACAAAACATCAACCATTCGCCCAAAAACCCTCTAAACCAAAACCAACCAACCAAAAAAAAAACCAAAGCAAAACAAAAATAACCCAAACCAAACTGAAAAATAGGAAAAAAGCCTAAACCAAATACCAAACAACCCCCAAACAAAGGAAAAAACCAAAAAATAATATGAATAAAACAAAATATCTAAGATATGCCATATCTAAGTCATGGATGAGATGGAGATACCACCACCACACCTACTGACACCAGTATATCATAATTCTTGCCTGCAGGTATGGAATTCAGTAATTTGGCACCACAAAAAGTATCTTGAAGTCTGCCATCAGGCAACTAAGACCAAAGAAAGCAGGAGTTTCTACTTAACTGAGTGAAAATGAGGCTAGAAAGGAAAAACCTTTTGGGTAATTGCCACAGAATATTTGTATTTATCAACCTAGAGTGAAAAAAAGAAAAACCCAAAAACCTAAAAGGAGAAAATAATTAGAATACTAAAAAAATACTAAAATGAGACTACACAAAATAAAATCAAGATGTGAAATGTTAACTTTAGTAATCGCCTTGCTCTTATTTACAGCATCCTGCAATGTTAAATTGTTAGAAATACTTTAAAAGAGGACAAATTCAAGAACATGAATGATGTGCCAGAAGCTGTAGTACTTTTTTGTTATCTTTTTGCTAAAGAACAATCGTCTGTGTACAGGCACAGTAAAGGGTATCTCATATCTGTGTATTTAATGCAATTTTGTGAGTTGTGTGTACATACGCAATGTGAAAGTCTTGTAAAATTCTATTTTTCTTAGTTCACTACACAAGGGGATGAACAGAAATCAAGTTTCTAGTATGAAAGTCTTTGAAGAATCAATGTTGCAGCACAGGGGTCTCACTGCCCACGTGTGGGTGGCAGAAAATGTGATTTCACAAAAAAATATCCAGCAGGAAGCTGATGTCATAAAGGCACAGAAGCTGGGATATTTCTCTGCCACTTGTGCAATTCTTACTCTCTTTTAGTTGTTCAGGCAGCTATAAAATATGGTGTGGTTTAGTTTTCATCTTTACCTAATAGTAGTGGAACAAAGGATTTAAAAGATGATGTTCTACTAAGCATAGCAGATTTCAACAAATCTATTTTTATTTTTAATTTACTTTCCTTCCAGAAGCTGGAATTACAATTTACTTCCTTCCAGACATGGGTGAGGGTTATTTGCATTGACATCTTTATCTTTTTTTTTTTGCCCTCATGCCATTACCTTTATCAATCATATTTTGACTCATGTAAACTTGAAAAATTTACAATAATCCATAGCTAAATAAATAATCTTGAATATTTAAATTACTATTGAGACTGAATTGACTGTAAATATATTTTTTCATTTTTTTTAACCTGCATTATCAAATTGAGATCTATCTTCTCAGATTACATGTTTCAACACAAACCTTGAGAGATGGATGATGCTTTTAAAATGAAAAACATCTCTCAGGGGAACAACACACACAAATTAAAAAACACAGGGTGAGACAGGGCTTTAGCACTTGGTATGAAATGGTATTAATTAGTTTGTATAATTCAGTCACCACCACCAGCACAAGCACTAAACACTACTTATCACTAGATGCTTAAAACGTAATACAGGCTTCATTTGCACACAATACAATAAATAAGTTTAAATTAATTGTGCAGCTACTTGAAGAGTAGATATTGGAAGAGGGATGAAGCTGCCAGAGACAGGGTTATATCTCATATGGAAATTCTGAAAATGACCCAATCTCTTCCTTTTTTCAGTTAAAGTTCTAAATTTTAACAAGTGAAACAAGTAAAAAATCTTTGTTCTCCTCTCCCTGTTAAAAAATGAATTGCTTAGTTACACATTCTGTCCGTGAAAATACAATTAACCCTCATCTTTTTTGTTTTCAAATTCTATTCCTAGTTAAAAGGTTTGGTATTACATTATTATTATTATTATTATTATTATTATTATTTCTCCTTCTCCTCCTCTTTTCCATCCAAATGGTAAAAAATAAGACTGCTGGATATTTTTGTTTCATTTTCTTATTAGAGTAGACAACATTGTGATATAACTCCTTAAGACTTGTATATTTTAGAAAATGCTTTAGAGGTGCTTTACAACTACTACTTCCATTTTGAAATGGAAATTTAAACCCCTCAGAGGAATTAGAG
Organism: Manacus vitellinus; assembly: GCF_001715985.3. Taxonomy (NCBI): domain Eukaryota; kingdom Metazoa; phylum Chordata; class Aves; order Passeriformes; family Pipridae; genus Manacus; species Manacus vitellinus. The sequence continues at coordinate 11,878,938 of NW_021939718.1, read as the reverse complement.
TTTGAACTCCTGAAAAGGACCAGCAGAGAGCCATAAAATAAGTGCGAATTGAATTTATTCAAGTTACCTCACAATTCACATACTTTTCATTTATTTAGTTTTCACTATGATTTTTTTTTGGTGGAATCTCCATCAGCAGGAACAGTCACCACAGTTTTAATGACAATCTTCATTAACACATTTTTAAATCTAACCAGGACTAAACTCAATTAGCTCCCAAAATGACACATTCTGAGATCAGATTAGTGCAAACATGTAACTTACCCTCTGTGAGGCTGGGACAGGCCATCACTAATTCTGAACTAAAAATTGTTTTCCTATTCAACTGCATTTTACTGTTAATTACCCTGCTAATTACAGCACCCTTCTTGTCCTGCTCTGCTCCCCCAGTGGCAACCACAGTGTTAGAGGGCTTTGGTTTGTATTTTACTGAAGTATTTCAGCAGTGAAATTTGGGTTATATACTACACATCTTGCAATCTACCAGTGCAAACCAAGCCAGCTGATTTTACTTTCGCTATTTTCTGTAAAACTGTGTTTTCTCAGCACTCAGATGGGACTTCTGTCTATGTTGTCCTTTCCTGATGACCATACATACTACCATGAGCAAGTTCTTCTCTGTCCTTCAGAAAAAGATCCCTTAGAAAATTCATTCCCATATTTATAGTTTTCTAAGTCAGAATGACAACCTATAAACAGCAAGAGGTAAGAGGTCTAATTTAATTCAGAGTATAGAGCAAAATTAATAATTTTTTCCTAAATTTAAAAGCCTTCCAGAGACATTTGTCTTTCCACATCTCAAATTCCAAGTTACAGCAATGCCAGCATTTCAAACAAATTCCATGATTTATCCCCTGTAAAAAAATGCAAGAGTCATTCCACCATATGGGAGAATATTGAAATATATACCTTCTTAGGTGTAGACAAATGAAGAAACAAAACCTTATTTAAAAGAACCAAACCTAAAGCCAGGTGTGCTCTTAGATGACCTTTAGGAATTGATGACCGTTAGGAATTGCACTGTAATTATACCTGTCTCACTTTATGGGAAACATCATTATCTCATGCTCAAGATTTAGTAACTGAGAGACAAAGTGGCCAAGTTCTGCACATGAGACTTTTACGCATTTTTGAAAGAAATGCAAATTTTAGAAGGGTTATTATCTACACGCACCTTAAACCAGGCTAACATTTTTATTTTAATTTTTAATAAATGGAAATACTACATAAAATACAGTATTTCAAACTTGCCACACCAAAACATCCAGGATGTATCACATTTAAAAATAAAAAATAAAAAACCCCTTTAGACAACACACAGACAGACCACTTGAGCTTGAGAAAGCATTTCCTTAAATTTAGTGAACCTGATTGTGATATACGATTGATCTTTTGGAGTAGCTTTGACAATGACAAGCTGAGGTTTGTTACTCCTGCTTTTACATTTAATAAATGCAACATTCCAAAGCACTGTCATCCCTTTTGGCTTCCAACCTAAGCACTTGTGGCTCCTGAAAAAAGTGAGATTATGAACATGAACCAACCTCAGCAGAGAGGAGCATCACTTACAAATAACAACCCTTCCTCTGCTCTCTCCAGCACCACTTCAGCAGCAAATATAAGACTAATTTTGGTGTATGGTCACTACCCTTAGATTTCTAAGGTTTATCTTACAAAGAATTTAAATTTTCAGGATGAAATTATAAAGCTGAGAACAGATCTCCTGGGAAGATGCCCTCTTCCCCTGGGAGGGGAGGTGGGGGGCTCACAGCTGATTTAGCTGCTCAAGCTGAGCAGTTTTAATTTGTTCCAACAGTTACAAGCAGTAAAACCATTACCACAACTGCAGGGAAGGATTATCGAAGCCAACAGATGTTGGGTATCTTTCTCTCTTTAAAGATGACTTTACTCCTCGTATTTTAGAGAAAAGGAATCACACATACACAAAAAAAGACAAAAAAATCTTGCCAAATGATAATGCCCTCTCACATAGTCTAAGAAGTCTTAAGATTAAAAACTGAATACTTTAAAATGCAGCATGATACTAGTGAGGACAAAATGCATAGATCTGAATTCTGCAAAAATTAGGCATACCAATATTGTTATGCACTTGGGTATTCCCAGTCTGATACATTGGGGTGAATGCATTTACAAACAATGGAGATTCCAAAAAATACAATAAAATTCTTCTTACCTGCATTAATAATATAAACCCAGGGCGAAAAAAATCTCTTTTAAACTCTATTTTCACAGCTTTTCAAGGCCTACCAAAGCTGCTATCTTTGCCCACAGGCTGTGTTTGTAGCTTTGGTGACATTTCATTCTTTTGTAACAGTATTTTCACAATATCCAGGATGCTTTCAAGCTTCTGGGACTTCACTGTGCCTGCTCTCCTCAAAATTCTTAAACTTTTCACTCCTTCACCTGCAACTGCCCTGTTTGCTCCACTGGAATTGAGGCTGGGTGTGGACACGTGCCAAATCCAGCTAATTCTTCAGTTGTGTCCCAGTTTGTTTGCAAGGATTTTAGCTTTAAAAGAAAAAAGGTATAGGCAATGCTACAAACATTGGGAAAACGTGAAGGTCAGCACTCAAAGGTGAGTGATGGAGGAGGATCTGAGGATAATGAGGTGTTTCTGCTTGAAGGTGGGAGACAAAATGCAGAGAAACTCCTGGAAAACCAGGAAACTTCATGAGTATTAAAAGGAAGACAAGAGTTGGAAGAGCTCAAAGGGGGTTAAAAATAAACAAAATGTTTTTAAACATTTGGAACCAGGAATCCTCACCCCTTGCACAAACAACCACTTTTGTGGACAATTCACTCCAAAACGGCTTTAAAGGGATGCTGGAGGATTTCTCCCTCCCCATCTCCCCTACTGCAACTGTTTTCATCAAATACTGCATTTACTGAATCTGTAACAGCAGCTCTATTGTTTAAAAGTGTATTATGCCATGACTTCACTGTAAATATTGTCAGTGTTAAGTGTGAACTAAGCAGAACATCACAGAGATGTTTTACAGCCTTACATGACAGCTTAGAAACCTATCTCCTTTACATAGGTAAGTAGTTCACTATTTCTGTTTCAAAATGCAAGAGGAGCATGTTACTGATTTTTTAATTCACTGACTTTGCTTATTACCACTATTTAAATGTTTAACTTTACATATATTTCTTTTTATACATATATTTATACATTTATTTATTTATACATTTATATAAATAGTAATGCTAGGTAGAAAGATAAATGGAAGAGTCCTTTCTGCTCATGTGTCTCACCGTAATGATGCTCTTCTGAAGCATTAGGTGAGCTATACTATGACAAACAAGGCTAAAAATAATACTTTAGAATAACATGGATTAAGCTAAAACGAGCATGAACAGCTGCCACTAGATGGCAAGACAGGCTCACAGTAATTTAGAGGGCTGGGTTTGGTCTGTTTTGGTTTTTTTTTCCCCTTTATATAAGAGGAATATGTAACATTTGTATTTCAAAATGGTGTCGACACTTCTTTTCCATGACATTCCAAGTTTATCTGATGATCTTAAATTTGTGAATGAGGCAAACTTTAAAATCCCTTTAGAAAACACAGGCGTCATGGAACATTTAGTGGGTAAACTGAACTAGAACAAATTTTAACAGATTTGCTTAAAAATTAATGAGTTTTAAAAAAAAAGCATGTGAAAAGGTACAGACAGTGCTAAACTTAACTTTCAACAAAATTACCAAATTATACAAGTGAACTGTCAATTTATAAAACGACATGCTTCCCCCTACGGTCTTTAAGGTCCCTTTCAAACCATCCTATGCTACTCTATTTTAAACTCAGCAGTGTGCCCAGGTGGCCAAGAAGGCCAATGGCATCCTGGCCTGGATCAGGAACAGTGTGGCCAGCAGGACCAGGGAAGTGATTCTTCCCCTGTACTCAGCGCTGGTGAGGCCACACCTGGAGTGCTGTGTCCAGTTCTGGGCCCTTCAGTTCAGGAAGGATATTGAGGTGCTGGAGCAGGTCCAGAGAAGAGCAACGAGGCTGGTGAAGGGACCTGAACACAAGTGCTGTGAGGAGAGGCTGAGGGAGCTGGGGCTGTTCAGCCTGGAGAAGAGGAGGCTCAGGGGAGACCTCCTCACTCTCTACAACTACCTGAAAGGAGGCTGTAGCCAGGTGGGAGTTGGTCTCTTCTCCCAGGCAACCAGCAGTAGGACAAGAGGGCATGGCCTCAAGGTGCACCAGGGGAGGTTTAGGTTGGACATTAGAAGGAAATTCTTTACAGAGAGGGTAATCAGGCATTGGAATGGGCTGCCTAGGGAAGTGGTGGATTCTCTGTCCCTGGAGGTTTTTAAGATGAGGCTGGATGTGGCACTTAGTGCCATGGTCTAGCAACCGTGGTGGTAGTGGATCAAGGGTTGGACTTGATGATCTCAGAGGTCCTTTCCAACCTTTCCAATTCTACGATTCTATGATTCTATGATTTAGGTCTGCTAAAACTGGAAAATTAACTAAAAGGCAAATAAAATCCTGAGAAATCAATACTATCCATTCTTTTTAAAAATTCAAAATACTACAGTGAACATACACCCTGAAACTTCCCTCTGGCCTCTGTTTATTTGCTTACTATTTTTATTTATTTTTATATATATAATAACCATATATATATATATAAATTATATTCTGAAAAAATCCAAATGTAACTTTTCTCAAGTTTTTTTGCTGACTTTGAAAGATCAATGAAGGGATGGATGGAAATATCCATGGAAACTGCTGAAGAGTGGTAGCTTGCACCTGCAGGACTGGATGTGAAAATCTGAGAGTCTTTGAACTCTATGACCTAATCCTCCCTGATCACAGGTGGAAGAATTTACCTCACTGCAAATGAGTTTTTAAGAGCCTCGTGTAAAGCTCTGGCTGGTGACAATTTATGCATCCACTAACACCCAGACCCAAAGGTAATTATTTATTACAATTTTATTCAGTTTTTCAGCTGCCCTCTGTCAGGACCAGGCTCCAAAGAGAGGGACACAGACCAGGTCATGTTGATCTCTATGCCTGGACACATGAAGAAACTTACAAATGACACAGACTAAAAAATGTCTAAAAACTGACACAGAAAATGTCCCAAATTACTTTATTTTACTAACACAGTAGCGAAGTGCCTTCCTCACACCTGAGCTCCACAGACAGGAAGTGGTCTAAGGGAAAACTGGTAAAATGATTTCCAGACTCAGGCTGGAGTTAGATGAGCATTTCAAAGATATGTAAAGTCATCTTATGTAATCTAATATAGTTGTACGACTTCTATTGCCCAAGTAACTGTTTGGGCTCTCCTAGTTGGAGTTTCAGAGTGTTGTACAGCAGAACTAATGCCTTCACTGCTCCTATAGTCCCGCACACTCAAGTTTTGCTGCTAATGAACCAAGAGCAGGCTCAGTTATTGTATCACACCTGTTTATTTCCAGAGTCTCACTACTGTACAGACTAAAAGAAGATTAGGACAAAAAATACATAACTATGACATTTAAAATTACATTAAAGCCCAACATAGGAGGAGGAAATTGAGGCACATCCTAACTCCTTATAAACCTGTTTTCTTGACTTCTCAAATTTAACTTCTGACACTGTAAACAATTCTCTTTTTTTTAGACTAAAAAAGTCTTTAGTCTTCAACTAAAGAAGTCATTTAGTTGAAAAGAGCACTGCACAACTCCACCACCTTCCCTTCACTGTATCATTGTTTCAGACTGTCAGCACTGTAGTGACCGTCATCCATCACCTGAACTGAAGTATAAAAGTACAGGTACATGGAGACACAAGAAAAACTCAGCTGATGGCTTCAGAAACTCCACCTCTGTGGACCAGACATGAAATGCCAGAGGTTGCTAATTAACTTCAGTGCTAGTGGTCTAAATATGCAAGAAAACCTCATTTTAGAAAGAGCAGACTTTTACCACATACTGTCTGAGAAACCATAATTCTCCCTTATTTAGCTACCTCCATCTGCTACACTAACATACTGTATTATTTTATAAAATAAAAATATATTTATTTTCTTTTGTAAAAAATAAGATTTTTTTTTTTTTTAAAAACCAAAGTTCTCAAAAATCGTGTTAATGGTCAGCAGAGCCAGCCTTAAGAGAATCTCAGTAATGATCCTCTGTTTGCAGCACAGTCCCCGTCTGAACTTCCATGTTCCCCGGACCTGTCTGATAAGAATCCATTGCAGCAGCCATGACTTCCAGTTTGGTTACATCACCATGCGTGGTTTATGCCCACTTGAAACACAGTTTCAGTGCAAAACCAAGAGAAAAGAAATTGTATCATCTGAGCTCTCCAAGCAGAGCTGGTCAACAGCCTCAGTTTAGGCCAATCCAAACAGCTCATGAAAGCAACAAAAAGCATCCTTATAGTTCCAGGATGATCTTCTAGATAAATTTTAGGTTAAAAGAAGTTGAAGTGCTACAATGCTTTTGTATTGCAAAGTCTCAGAGAACTAAATATAGACATAAGCACCACTCTCCACTCTCCCCGTAATCTTCCCTCTCCTGAAGAACAAAATTGTTTGCCTTCATCACCCAAGAGGAAGCTGCAGGTCTGAACTGCAAACTCTTGGTGAAAGAGGACTGGAGTTTGTCAGTACTCAGAACAAGGCAGATGAAGATGTTTTCTGTGGTTTGGTTCCTCTCAGGACCAGATGGGACCAGAGAAACTGCAGGAGAGGACAGAGAAATGCACTGTCTAATTACAGGTGTACAAGGAAAACAGTACCTACGAAGGCAGTAGGAAGTTTTCATCATGAGTTTCTCTGCCTTGTTTGTGATTTCACCTATGTTTCAGGGCAGCAGATGATGTTCCCCAATTTTCATGTTTCACAGGCAGAGCTGTATCTGTCAATACATTTTCTTGTCAGATGAACTGACCTTGGTGAGACTCGGCTCCCACTGAGGGTTTCACAATGTGGTATTAAACTGCTGCCTGACAGCACTCACTCCAACACCACCACACCTTGTCAGGGGCTGTCTGCGCTCATCAGCTTTACACATACCTTACAGTTTCCACCACACTGGAATGTAAATGACTGGATTCTGGCTCAGCTTCCCTTGGTGGGATTGCTCCCAACCATATCAATGCACCCACCATCAAACCTGCACTTGGATTTGCAAACCTACATGTATTCTTAAGCAGATGACTTCAGCAAAATTTAATAATATTTTGAAAAAAAAAATGTTAATTTTCAATCCCAGGCCTTGCAAAAAGAGCAGGCTGCTGTTGTGGCTTCAAGCAAGACTCAAGCCAGGTACTGGCAAACAAGGAAATTTTACCCATACTTAACTTTCTGTCATCATGTCTTTCTTACATCTTTAAAAGATCTAGAGTGGCTGGAAGTCTTTTCACGCTTCTAAAAACAAAACGCCCACATCCTCCTTCTGTAAAACCTTTAAAATAGTTACTCTCTCCTCTGCACTTCACATACTTGTCCTATTGGTGCCCTTTCCCCCTCTTAAATGTCACTCCAGAAAATAACAGAAAAAAAGTTAATTCCTTTGACATCACAACTGGAGTGGGTGACTGACGTAAAAAAAAAAAGAAAGAAAGAAAAAAGTGAAGTATTGATACAATCTAAAAATTAAGATAAAACTGTGTGTAAAAAAAATCTACCTAACCAGCTGCTCAAGGCAGGAAAAGCAGAAATAAATTAATTAATCAGTTCTGCCAACTCCTGAGGATTTTGTGACTGGCAGCAGTCAGATATTTTCCACTTCACTTGCACATATCTTTTCATTCATTTATCAAAAATCATGCCTTAGTTTGCCAATATAGAGAAAACCAAGCGAGTTTTGGTGAAGAGGAGACACAACCTCAACCTGGGAGCAGTTGAGACTCAGATTACAAGTATCAGGTTGGCCTTGCACTAAAAGATGCCATTTTTTCCATCATAATATCCTGCACTGTCAGTGCCCAAAATGCTCACCAGGTGTTTAGTTTCACTAAACGCAATAGAAGCAACACGTGGTATAAATCCTGGACTTGTTTTTTTGGGCACTGGCGTTGGGATCTTCAATGCACAAGGAGATTGCCCAGGCTTAATTCCCACTGAAGCCTGAAGACCTCAGAGATCTGGCCTGTGGCTTAGCGCAGAGCTGAACACAACCAACAACGTTCTCACTTTAAAATTTCCATGTAATGTCATGTATATTATCATAAGAAATTATTTTAATATTATACTCACTCAAGCATTTTCAATCTCTACTTGTAAAATGGCACCATTTCTTGTTCTTGAAAGGACTTGTACTGTACTAATTCATAAACTACAGTCAGGTCCCTTCCTTTACACCTATTCACTCTTGTTTAAAAATAAACTCAAATAGTGCACCATATAGTGAGACATAGTTTAGGAAAGAATCTTTTCTACAGACTTGCACACAGTATTACAGAGGATTTTCTATCCTGAAATGCCTGTAATCATAATTTTTTCTGAATACCTGAAAAAACCCCGGTGGTACAGGACCTACTGGCATGCCATCTCCTGGGGGAATGTTTCCTAGCACTGGACTGGGAGCTGCTGCAGCACTCTGAAAAGAACAAAGGGAAAATAAACCTTTGTCATTGCATTGGTAGGCATTAAATCCCCTCCCCAAAAAACCCCAAAACCTGACCAAAGCGCAGAAAGTAATTCTCCGGGTATGTTATTATGTCACTGTTTCATCTGAAGGTGAATTAAAATTGTTTAGTCATCACCTATACAAGTATCATGATTTGTGAAAATAACAAATGAGGGCAAGGATGCCAGAGATTGCATGCATCCATTAGACAGATTGACTAAATTTTAAAAAATATTGCATCTGAGTATGTCTGCATACACAAATGTGAGTGTAACTTGCACACTTTTTCTTGTATTACATGTAGAAACAGCCTCACACATGCACAAGGATACACATACAGCATAAACTAAGTAATTTATGCATTTTATCAGCGATTTCCAAGCACTCTAAAGATAATTTCATCGGACTGTAATATTCTCTCACAACAACAAGCTCCAAAACAGGATTCTGTTACAAACAGCACAAGAAGGAATGCTCACAATTCTGCTGGTAATGCCCATGGATTTTACCAACCCCAGAAATAAACACCATGACAAATTAGAAGAATTTGGGTTATGGTTTTGGAAGGGAAAAGAAAAAAGGGATTTCTAAGGAGTGAATCAGAGGATGAAATTAGTTACCTTTGCAAATCCTTCAGCTGGAATAAGCGATCAAAGAATATTGCTCCTGGCAATTTATAAAGCAGGAGATTGTCATACAAAAAGGGAAGCCAAACTGCTTCTGTTGTCATGTGTTGGAACCTCAATTACTTTTAATTTCTAGCAGTCTTCCTTCCTGCAATGTGTTTCTGTAGGGTATGAGGCTGAATCACCTATAAAGGCTTGAAAATCTCCTGTGAAAGTACTCAAACCCACAAAATGCACTCGGAGCCACTGGCAGGTTACTAACGACCTGCCAATACCTGCCCTGCAGAACACACATGGCTGATGCTTATTAAATTATCACTCCATTTACTGTGTGCTTACACTCGATGTCCAAAAGATGCAGATATGCAAATTGTATTTCCAGGTGTTTGGCACACTACCTAAGAAGTTAAGGAATAGTGCTGGAAAGACCTGAAAACTGGTACGAAGGAGGGCTGACCTTTTTAAACCAAGCAAAAAGGAAATATTCCTTTAATTACCACAGATTTATTTCTTTTTCAATGGCTTAAACTGTGTTTTAGAGTCAAAGTTATGAACAACATGTCCCTGTGCTGCCCGAGCTGAGCCCACCTCTGCTGGCCTTGAAATGTGCACTGTGGGATGTCCAGTGGAGCACAATGCATTGGAACAGAATCCAACAAATCACTGGACAAACATGTCCCAGCAGGTCCAAGTCTCTGCCAGGAGGGAACAAACTCTGGGGATGCAGAGCTCCCACAGGGATTTAGTGACCTGCTCCTGCTGAGTTCACACTCTTCCCCACTTTGAAAACGACTTAAAAAAAGTAAAATGGCAAATTACACTCAGCACTTTAAAAAACAGAGAAGGAAATAACGACTCTCACAAAACAGGGGGAGAAAAGGGTTAAAGTTATAACTGTTAGCCATTAAATGTCCTAAGAGGGCTTTATAAGAAATATACCTAAAAATAACATTTTCATAATTGTCTCAATGGAGGTGGGTTTTTCAAAATTTTAAAATTTGGGTGGTTTTTTTTTTTTCCTTTTTCTGAATCTGCCATAGCACTCATCCCAGAGGAACCCAGCACTGACCACGGGTGAATCCCCAGGGATTCCCAGGGAGGTACTGCATTGTGTTGGGTTTATTTGTTTATTATTTGTTAATTATTTGATTACCAGGTTATTTGAGAGTTGATTACACCATCCAGTTCACAGATACTTGTGCAAAACCACCTCTCCCCTGCATTTCTGAGCAGGGAGGGAGGGCAGGATGAGGCCATAACAGCAGATCAGTTGTACTGACATTTCTGGTACTACTTAATAATTGTAAGAATTCTGTAGTTGCAGCCATTTTGGCATAGTCCAGTCTCGGGTGTTACAGAAACTTCAACTTCCACCCTTCATTATGCAATGTACTGTGGGTTTTTTTCTGTTTTCATGTTTCCCTGGGGTTTTCTTCCCTGATGGGCAATGAAGTTACAAAATCAGAAATAAAGCATTTTCAGTATTTTAGGTATATTACATTTTCTCCCTTGTACTAAATAATGAATCTTTTAACAACTTACACCAGGTAGATCAATAAACAAATCTGCAACTGCTGCATGGAAATATTCTTATTTATTCTATCCTGATGAATTATTCAGTTCTTTTTTCACAGTCCCACAGCAAACTATGGCTTTCTTTTGCATTCCTTACAAGTTGTTCATCATTTATAACTCCATTAGTTTGACATTTTTAAATATTTGCAATTTGCTTTCCCTTCTTTCCATAAAATGATGAAATAGGAAAATTTAAACGGTATAATCTTTTTGTACATATCTTATCTCCTTAAAAATGGAGAACTGTATTTGCTTTTGTAGCTAAAATACTGAATTTGTACAATTTACAATTATTAATTAAAATGGTGTGCTTGAATGAAAGTTATTGTGGTCACTCCTTGCTCTACCCAAGCTACTCTCAACAATGCTAAAGTAGATGATTATATTTAAAAAAACCACTAGCTATGAATTAGGGTGGATTTTACAATAAGGAAATCACTGATAAATAAAAAATAGAATCATTTGGCTATTTCATTAGTACAGGATCTAAAGTATAAAAATCCAGAGAGAAGTCTGCAAGATATAGGTCATTTTTGAGGCCATCACAAGAAGTGCCTTATGATGGAAGCTCACAGAAGAATTTGATTTGAAACCAAAGAATGCTACCAAAAAATAGCTTGAATTTATAAAAAACCTTATCTGACTCATTTTTTAATCAGGGCATTTAATTCCAGATATTTTGCCTACAGTAAGATACCCTTATTTTTATCCCGTTAGCAGTTTTTCACATGTTACTAAATTTGTCCAGTCAAAGGAGAGTTCTGTTTTTAAGAAGTCTGACTGAAGAAAAACTGATGATGGAGGAGTTGGACCCTACACACAAAAATGATTATGGCCACTGTTGGCCACTCAATTCATCATCTAACCCTCCACAAACCTCCTAAACCAGCCCTACATCCATATTACTAACTTACTGTTATCCTACAAAATTACTTCTAATTCACAGTATTTCATGCCCTCTCCACTTACTGCAAACAAACAGGAAATTAACTGAACAGACACAGATGTGATTAATTTAGTTTTATCACATTTTACTGAGTATTTTTGATACAACTATGTTGTCTTCTTTAGGAGAACACTTTAAAAATTGCCGTTTCTCTTTTTTTTTCCTAAGGACAAAGGATAAATATTCAGCATTACTTTTTCAAGTTCATTAATTTAGGAAATGATGGGAATTAAAGAATTTAAATGCAGTTGTCGTTTCCTTTTTTTTCTCTGGAAAGACAAATGATGGATGATTACTATTTCCAATCATATTTACCACTTGCTTAATTTCTGGTCATTGACAGCTCTGAAGTGCCAGACATACTGCAGCCAATATTGTAAAAAGATGGCAAATTTTCATTTGTAAACACTTCAACTTGTAACTTATCAAGTGTTTCTAAGCCATCAGCCAGTTACTGTAACAGTCCTTCACTATTTTTACCTACCATAAGTTAGAGAAAGAAGTACTAAGAGGAATTTCACTGAATAACCACTAGAAACCTTCTAATTTTCAAGACAGAACATGAAAGTACTCATCACTCTGTACAAAAAAATAAATTAAATTAAAAAAAATTAATTTAAACAAGCTTCCATTCCTTTTACAAAGCCTCTGAACACTCAGCTGCATGTAACAGAGCCATAAAATGAGTGGTCTTGGTTTACTAACATCGAAGTGGAAAATTGTGCCCAAAAAGGTGAATTCATCACATTGAAAGAAGCGAGTAATTACAAAGATCTGGATCACGAGACCTAATTAAATCTTGGTGCAGTTCCATTGCTATATATTTGTCTAAACTGTGTAATTTCTGTTGTGTAACAAGAAGGCTTTCACATCACAGCAGCAACCTGAGAAGTGTAATCGTGGAAGGTCATTCCTTGCAAATTCTCAGTTCTCCTCAAACTGCAGCTTCTTATGGTTTGATATGGACTCTGGTATTGTATTTCTGCCCATCCCATCTTACACATTATTATGAGTGATAAAGAATAACAGTAATACAATCAATGTAGATGAAAAAAAAAAATCACACTTTTTTTTTTTTGGGGGGGGGGGGGGAGGAGAAAGAGTTCAACCAGGAAGAGCAGACCTGTTGATGGTGATGGTACACTCTGGGACTCCATCCATTCTCCTTTCCCAAGAAATCTACCCCCAAACCAACCTCATTCTGAGTAAATCCTCCCCATATCTGAGGCAGGATCACACTTTTTCCGACTGTACCCCAGTGCCCAGTGAAATTATGTTACAATGCTGAAAACCAGGTACTGGGTTGGAACAGAAATTATCTGTAAGGAAAGCTTTGTTATCACTGAATAAAAGGACTTCAAATTCTTGTCAAAAGACAGCCTTTCAGTCCTGTCTCTCAGCTGCTTCTTCTTGGATTATTTAGGATGTAATTTCCAGATAAGGGTTTTTTCTTTGTCTGATTATGGTTATAAAGACAAGTTATTTTAAAAGGAACCTTCATTACTGACTGGAAGTTACTAAGATCAGTATTATGCATAGGTATCAACAGAATGTTCACTTACAAAAAAGCAAAAATAATTTTGTGTTTTAAATACGGGAGTAAAAGTATGAAATTCTTTTGAATTTCTGCCCACTCTTTTTTTTCCTCCCCACAACAGAACTAACCTTAAAAGTAGAACACTTGGCTTTTCCTGCTTCCTTATGAAGATTCAAAAAATGATACTTCAGATAATGGTTTCTGACTGTGTTCTGTGAGAGCAGGGGTGTTCATTTCAGCTCAGTCCCGAGCCCTGTGTTATCCAGGGATGTGTGTTTGGGTACAGTGGGAGCTCTGGGGGCCACCCAGCGGAGATGCCTCATCAGCACCATCAGACCCATCAGCAACAACCACCCTGCTGACAACAAAAGGCACTTGAGGACACCAAACACTGCTGTCAGAGCTCAGGGTCAAGCTGCAGTGATATTTCAACAAAATGACTTCTCTTCCAGCAGTGACACTAACAACCCCTCCCTCCAAGGCCCCTGCAGGGACCAAGGCATCTCTGATCCCACCGCTCGACAACCACAAAATATTCCACGCACTCCACGCACTGTCTCATCCCCAAGACCACGTCTCAGTTGAACAACTGGCATTGCAGACCACAAGTTTAACCCTCTGCCTTCCCCTCACCATGAGGAATCCGGATGGGGATGGGAGATGCTTCTCCTCAAACAGAGTCGGCAGGAATTGTTGGATTTACATGACTGTGACGTGTTACGTGTATCCTGCTGGATCTCTGAACTCCCAGATATTAACTGCGCTCAAGACATGACACGCTGCACAAAGCAGCACTGTGATCACTACTCATCTTTCTCTCCTTCTTTCCAAACACACTCCATTTTTTCCTTCTTTTTTTTTTTTTTGATGCTCTATGGAAAATTCACAGTTGGTACAACTGTGCTAATTGGGCTGCTATGAAAAGACTATACTACACCCTGACTTTCTCTAGCAATTAAGTGGTTGGCACAGTGTATTTTAATCATTTAATTAATCTAATTGTTAAACCCATTTTGTTTTCCAAAGATTTTTGAGATTTCCAGAGTCTTTTATTCCAGTTCTCATGTCCCAGCACTCCACACAACAGTCAAGTGCTTTCCCATTTTAGGAATATAGTGATTAATAAGATAAAAGTTTGTTTGTATCTCTTTGTTCTTTCCCAGTTATGAAACCAATGAAGAAATATGCTGTGAGCTGAAAGACTGAAATTCGATTATGAAATGGAAAGTAGCCCTGTTAGAGGTTATCCTCAGGTTGTCCGGGAGTGATTCAGCAGTGCTGGCAATATATGCACAATTTCAGGGAGGGGGAACCCAAACAAACAAAAAAGCCCCCTCGGTAATTCCCTCACCATTCCAAATGGATTTTTGTCTCCATAAGTAGCTAGCTAGCTAGCTGGAAAAGTCATATGCACAAAACCCAAAATTTTCAGAGGGAGATGAACTGCAGAATTTACTTAATGAAGCAACCTCTCCCTCTGCTCAAGAAATTTCATATTTGAGTGTCCTTGTCTGGACCTTCATGTCATGAAACTCCCCTTTAAGAACCACTTACTAAAACACCAATCACATATATATTACTGCTTTTCAAGGCTGTGCTCTAAATGTTATTACTCTGCCCTAAAACATGAAAACATGTGACTTCCCAATACTGTAATACTGCTAGCACACTTCCATAGAGAAAACTTACTGAAGCAGCCATTTCGTGATTTTTTTTGAACATTAGCTCCATTATTGATTGAGTTAGTGGTACATAGTACAATACGTACTTTAGAGTCCCTAGCCTGAATTTTGTACCTTTAAAATCAGTGGTATTTCTTGTGTATGCAGGTGCTGAAAAATAAATACTTAATTCCACAACAAGTATGTATTCATTTGAAGAAAAAACATGATAAATTTAAAACTCATGGAAAGCTGGCCTGTAAAGTATCTCATTTTTCTCAAGTCGCCTGAACATCTATCTTTGGATAAATGTAACTTGTTGAGCAGGGAGTTAACACCTCTAAGTGCTAAAACATAATTAGGCACTGTGCTTATGAAGACCTAACATTTTCATGCTGGTGTTTATTTGCTATAAAGTAGTTAAATGGAGTAGTCTGCAGGTAGTTGGAGCACAAAATGGTACTCCAAGGGGTACCAGACTTCAAGAAACTGGCATCTGTCCATCCATTCACCCATCCATCCATCCATCCATCCTACAGTGACAGGAGAGGCAGAGGATGGCTCAGTCCTCTAAGTACTGCCTCAGGAACGCTTTTTGGGATGTCCTGCTGTGAAAAACCCTAAACTCTCCCCTTTCTTTGGGAATTACATGCAAGAAAACAAAACCAGTGAGTGCCTACGGCTGGCTGAGGATTTAGACAAGGAGCAAAGAGTAAAAAGCCCCGAGACCAAACCCTCTGTGTTTCCAAGTCACACAGCAGAGCAGGTGAACCCAAGGGGGTGTCTCAGGTGGCTTCTCCTTAGAGAACTAATTCTTCTACACCCTTTCGTGCGAAAATCCATAGTGGCGATAATGAGAACTTGACTCTTTTAGGGTTAACTGCCTCCTACAGCTCTTAAACACACCTTTAAAATCTTAATACTTTGCTTATTTTCTTATCATTCCTGTTGTTAGGTAGTGACCACAGAGGCACTGGGGGGATGCTGATCCATGCACAACTATCCCACCTGGCTGGTCCATGGACTATCAGGTCACTCGCCAGGAAAACACCAACTCTGATATTTTTAAATACTTATGTTATACAGGGAACAAGAGGCAAAATTCAGCTTATGTAAGAATGATCACCAAAACTGCTTCACCATGTAATCCTTCACTGCACTTTATCATAAAAAAAGGAAGAAAATCAGCTAAACCCAGGACTATAGTATGAAAAATTGCCTTAATAAACACTTATACAGGCACAGGTTGCAGACAGATCAGATTGGGTTTAAATGTGAATTATGGGTATATGTATCTTCACTGAAAATGCACATACTGCAGGAAAGGAACCTTTATAAAGTAAAGCAAGTATAAAACCCATAATTTATATAAATAAATAAGCATATAACACCAAAACAAAAGAAGCATGTTTACCCAAGGTCCCTGACAAAGTCCAGGAGTGCAAAGTTATCAGTGTCACCTTTGCTTCAGCACCTTGTCCAAGCTGACCTAAAAGACTAGAGACAAATAATCCGTATTTCACTATGTATAAAAAAACTGGCTTCTCCCTCTCAGCTAGCACAGAGAGACTTGCAGAAAGGAAAGTACAAACAGACCCAGCTTAGCTTTGTTAATTTAAAAAATTTATCTAAAATGGAGGAGAGCCAAGTGCCATCTTAACACCTCCTGGTCTATGGTGCTATTACAAGTTTAAGCCAAGGTTAAAATACAGCAGTCTGAGAACTATGTAATGTACAGGCTGGAAACAAGAGAAAATAAGAATTAAAATAACTTGAAGCATTCTCCCAATTCTAAACCACAACATAGGCATTTTTCCTCTCTTCTTTCCCAGCTCCAGTGCATCCTTCTGTTTCTCCTCTCTCTCAGAGAGAAAACCCAATGATTGCTCAGCCTGAAACAGGGGAGGTTTTGAAAAATAAGACCCCCATTTACAAGAGACAGAGTTCCAGACATGAGGTGTTTTGTCAGTGGGATGAGGAAAACATGGCATTTACTGGGATTTCCTGAGCAACAGCCAAGGCATAGAACTTTAAACCTCACCTATCCCACCATTTCTTCTTCACTTCCACTTCTAAGTCTTCTAACCTCTCAAAGCAACTCTAGGCTTTTCACTCTGCAGAGACTCCAGCCCATCACACAAAAATACGCAGTTTTCTGCAGGCAGAGGGTCCCATGGGAGGGATATCCAGGCTTCCTACAAAAGCTGACAAAACTTAAGTGTCAGGCAACAGTGGATATTTAACTATTACTTCATTTAACTGCTTAATCTACCCTAATAGCCTCAATAGCAAGTGCTAATGGAAGGGCAGATTTTCGGAATGGTGAGGCTGGTTCTTCTGCAAATTACCTTAAACCTGCCCACCTGTGTGCTTGATGTCCCTCATCCCCCCCAACTTCATGTGAAATGAGCAGTTAACACATTTAATTTTCCTTGTAAGCACCACTCTCAACAATAATGCACCACTTCATGGAAGGGACTTTCCAGGGTCTGTTTTCCAGAAAACAGCCTCTTTTCCCATTCTTTGTGATTGCTATTTGCATGGATCTCTTGCTAATCAAAATCAAATACAATAGAGCCTGTTCTTACTTTCTAAGCACTCCATATGCTTCCTCTTTAAAATGTCTGGAGTATTTAATTCCTACTCAGGTCTATTTCATCTGCTGATTAAAATGTTACCACTCCAGCCTGAGAATCCAAGAGAAAGGTGCAGAGTTTGTATAGTAAAGGATAATCGACTCCTTATTTTTTCTGTTAGTAGCCCCAGTTTGCTGTTATTCCTGTGTAAACTTGTGGCTGTAGCACATTAAGCTCAATTGTTTCAGATCAGCGAAAGTCTTGCTATAGCGGCCTGAATGAAACAACCTGTAATTTCCAGAAAACCAGTCCAAAACACGGTAATAATTGAATGAAAAGGTGACAAACATCTGGTTTTAAATATATACAATATGAAGCGTGGACAAAATTTTTCACTTCTCAGGCTGAGGTAACAGTCACTACTTTTATCAGCCACAGCAATGAATTTACAAAGCTTTCCAATTATTTTTAAAATCCTCCTTTATGCCCAGAACACTGTGCAGTTGTAGCATGACGACATAGGCACAATTCATAAAGCACTGTAAAAAACCCCAGTGTTTTATTACCTCATTCAGTGTAATTGTTAAATCCTTCTCAAGCTCAAAAACCCTCAACTCTGCCAGTGTCCATTTTTGTGTATTCCTCAAGTCCTCAAGTTGTGAGTGTATTGGTTATTTTGGGGGGGGGGGGGGTGAACAAGGTTTTAAAATTAAAAAAACCCAGTGATTTTTCCATTATATAATGTCAAGGCAACCTTACAAGAGGCAAAGATGGGCTGCTCCAAGTTTTCAGGTTAAACTGTGCCACAGCTGGCACACAAAGTGAATGATGTGCTTGTCTGCAGGGAGGCTCAGGGCACATCCTGGGGTGATCCTGGCCAGGCTTTGACCCAACAGCTCCTACCAGCACCTGAAGCCTGGTAGGGGGATTATTTCGGGTGGCATTCGGGGGTCACAGGAGGAGGAGAGGATAGGGAGGCAATCAGGGCTCACAGCATGGAAGGTGAATGCAAACATTCCCATAAGTGCAGTTCTGAGTCAACTCCATCCCCCCCAACTAAAGAAAAAAGGTTGGAAAATTCCAAATACCCCTGCAAAGGGTATTTTAAAACTGCCCATGGACATAAAATTGTCTTGTAACCAACATTTCCCTTCGGAGATGGGAACGTTTTCTGCAGGCAAACCCTCCCCCCTGCACTTCTGAGGCTGTTGTTTTTGGCTGAGGTGGCTGTTACAACAGGAAATAAAAATTATATTACTCAGGAAGGAAGCTAATGAGTTTCCCCTCCCCCAAACGCCATTAGACACTTCCTGAATAAAGGAGAAGCACATTAATATGAAAGACCAGGGGCTGAGCTGCTCCACAGTTAAAGGTACATTCCATCTTTGGATGGACCAGGAATACCAGGTCAGCTACTCTGATGCACCACCTCAAAATGCCTCTGCCAGGGTGCTTTATCCATTCTGCTTTTAAACGACCCCAAATCAGCCACGTTTTCATCACTTCCTCTGGATGAATGTGCCAGGAGATAAAACAACTCCTGGTAAGGAGTGTACTTACTTATGACTTACTCTATTAATTTGCTTTATTGTTTCGAATTTAGAGCCGCTTCATGAACCCCCAAAATCTGGGCTTTTGTTGTTTGGTTTGTTTTGGATGTTCTTTAGGTCTGAGGGATTTCCCAACCTGGGAAACATCCAAAGCCTGAAAAATAAACAAAACACCGAATGCCACATTTATGGAGGCTCAGTGACTGACCCTACTGTGTTATTAACATTCAGCACTATTCAGCTTTAAAAAGTGCAATAACTTTTCCAGTGAACAGAATGTGAATATTTTTTGTATTGATGTATATTAATTATATTAAGACTTGTGTCAAAATCACCAAGTTTTCCACATAGTTCATCTGTATAAGGTATTTGAGTTACTTCAATTCATTCTTGGCATACTGTTTTCATTTTAAAATCAGGTTACAATAAGTAATTGAAGGGGTAATTTGGCAAAAATGTAAGCAACTACCATCTGAAGCTAAAAAAAAAACCCAAAAGAATGAAGTTTTGCACCTGTTTACAATCCTCACAGGAGCAAACCTTCCCTGTTGAGAAGTACCAGACACATAAAATACGTGAATTTAGGGCTACTCGGCAGAGTTGGGCTTTTCTGACCACCTCAGCATGACCAGTGAAGGCTACAGCACTTGCAAAATCCACTTTTTCTGCTTTAGCTTAGTCTTTTTTCACTTCCTTTTAAAATTTCTTGTTTTCTTGCATTCTTTAAGCTCCTCCCAATTCCTCGATCCACTAGTCCTTTCACCTTCTCTGACTGAGTTTAGTTGCTAAGATTTAATTAACATGATGCTGGAAAAATGATCCACATTTTTCAGTTTTAACTCCTACTGGCAAAAATGAATAAAAGTGTCACTACTGGTACCCTGTCTGGGCCACACACACAGGCTCCATCATAAACGAAGATAAAGTTAATAAGAGTGATTTTTTGCCACAGCTTCTCCCGGCATTTGCATTCTCTGACATCTTCTGTACCTAAACACTAGCTCAGAACTATTTTACGCGCCATCCAGCTAAGTTTTAATTTCAAACAAGACCTAAAATGCAGAAAACAAAATAATGAAGAGCTTAACTTATGTAATTTTAATTTCACACATCCTCTCCCCGTTGTTACAATACACACATTATTTTATTGTACTTATGCTATAAAACAGGACCATTTCATAATCACACAGGCATTTTGGAGTGTGACTCATGCTGGGATCTTCATGTTTTGCCAGTAGCTGAGACACTTGGCTTTTCGTCTTTCCAAGGAAATTAAGACAAAATTTGGAAATTTGCCACCATGACACGGGAGTGTGTGAGCCTCAAGATTTAATTATGGGATTTTACTTTTTAAAAGAGAAACAACACGAGTCCCTGCACCTTGTTTAAAAGCGGCGGAAATGTGTGATTTAACCCGTGTTGACCGAATTCCTTTGCTACTCACTGCAGATCAACACTGCGCCAGTGACACTAATGTACAACACCTAAAAGGGGAAAAAAAGTAAAAATTAAAAAGAAAAAATGCCCAAAATATTTCTTTCCAATTTGTTCCCCCATCTAAGAAGCACATCTATGATTTCTAGCCCAAACCAGCTACGCCTCTAAACATATCTATACAGTGTTTTGAACAATAAAACAAGTCTAAATTGTTGAAGAGGAATCCTCCACGAAGCAGGAAGACAAGCTGGACCAACACAACTAGTCCGTTCTAAGCAGATTTAGTCACGGTGACCCTGCCTAAGCTGGAGACCTGCAAACCCAGAATTATTGGACAAAAACAGTCAATAAATCACTCCCAGCAAAAATTAGAAGTACATACATGCAAGGAATTGACGAACCAAAAATTGTATTTTCTTTTTCCCTCTGAAATGGATTGCTTTTTTCTTTATGTTTGCAACACTCAAAGCATTATATACTCTAAACTTGTGCACAAATATATCTGTTTGAGTATGTGGTTTCACACTCCTCATAAAGCCTGTCACTAATCACCTGCCAAACATCTCACACTTCGCAGCTTCTCACAGCACAGACCCTCTGCATCTGTGGTTCCTGATACCAGCATATTGTCCTAATACCAGACTAAACTGTAAATACACAGAACGTTTACTCACAACTTTTCTTTTCAGTTGCAGCTAAGCAAAAACATAATCTAACCTTCACACAGCCCCCCAGATTGCTACCACCACTACTCAACAACCATCTTTTTCTTAATTTAAAAGCCAATGAACATTACGTTAAAAAATCAATGTACTAAACCATTCAATTTCTCTGTTTTGTTTTGGTTTGTTGTTCCTTTTTTTTTTCCCTGATAACATGTTGCAAAACCAGCAAAAGGGACTACAAATCATCCCAAAATAAGAATGGCTTTTTAGGTAGCACAGGAATTTTTAAACTCTTCTGTTCTCCAAGGGATAGCCCTTTACCTGGCCTGCAGGTGATGCTGAGCCTGCTGCCCCAGTCCAAAACACAAACTCAGGAGTCCAAACACAAACTGTGCATCCCTAGATACAGATAAATTTATATCAACAGATAAGGGCAACAAAAAAAATTTATTCTGATATTTTTTTGTCCCCCCCTCGAAAGAAAGTACTTCCTAATAATGAAGTAGTGAAGCACCCTTATATTAACATTCATTTCACATGCCCTGTCATGCTTTTTGTTGAGAAAATTGCTCCAGTGTTACTAAAAGAAATAAAATTTAAACAAAAAATCAGAACTGCTTCAAAGCCCATTTTTCATTCAGTAAGGTTTTTCATTTTTTGACTATTATACTGACACTATCCTTTAATACCCACATGAAGAGCAAGTTTCCTTTCACCTGGAGAAATGAAAAAGAGCTGGGCATAGAATTCTGTTTATCTTTCTGGTACTCAACATCTTTGAAATTAAGATGCGAATATTCAAATAACTACCTCCCACACCAAACCTAAAGATAGTAATGTTTCATTCCCAATGTATATTTTGAACTCCGGAGATGGCAGTTTTGGATTTCTGAATTTCTGAGTGCACTGTTTTTACTTCAGAAGATGGAAAAGACTGCATAGTGATTTCATCAAAGCTCAGAAAATATTTTAACCCTTATTTAAAATGAGGTTCATTTTGTCCTCATACTTCTTACTCCATCTCAGGGGGAGATCCACCTGTTCTGCATCACTTCAACTGCTTTGTAAGGGCACAAACACAGGATTTATGCAGCACTAAATCGCTGTTTCAAAGCCACATGATGCAGCAAAAACCTTGTGAGCTGAATTTCCAGAACTAAGACATTCAACAGTCCTGAAAAACTGAGTCAAATTGCACTTAGCTACTGCAGTTAAGACTTTAAATAATACCACTGAAACTGTAATCCTAATATTTACAGCTAATACAGGCTTTTTACAGAGTTGTTTTGAAGCTAAATCCAGTACTTTCAGACAGTGGTACATAATAGCAATGACTATTTCAGCTTCACAGCAATGGCTATGATTGCAATGGCTATTTAAGACTTAAATAAATAAGGAAAAAACTTTTATCATTAAAGAGAAATTAAAGCCTTTCTTGACATGTATTTTCCAAAACAGCAATCCAAGCTTCCTGAGAAGTCACCTTGTTATTTACATGGTTTCTAACAGCTACAACCTTGCACATCCATTATTCATTTAAATAAATAACAGTTCTTTGGTGTAGTAGTAACAATAAGGAATATCTTAACATAAATCAGCAGTCTGTACTTGGGAAAAATAAAAATCTAGACCAAGCAGGATATAACTTCTCTGGGGACTGAGCAGACCTTGTGTGTGAACTGTCAACTCCTTCCTCTTACCTCAGCAGCAGGAAAGGAACATTAAGGGAGGGATATCACTTACTTCTCTTACAAAAAAACGCCAGGGATCAGATATACAACAGGAAAAATACCTGTATCATGAGCAGAAATGATTTATTTTATTCAGAAGGAAGAAAAATAAAAGCCCTGTAATTACAATACTGCTAACAAAGGAAAAGAGGGGTGGAGTAAATGCAGCCACCATGTAAATATAAATATGTACGGCTGGACTTTTTTTACTGCCTGGTAGCAAAGGGGGAAATAAACCCTCAAGATAAACTTCTTTCTAAGAAATGGAGTAACTTGAAGAGCAAAAACCCTCCCAAAATTTAAGGGAAGCAAATGTACTTAAAACCATCCACAGTGCTTACATCTGTGCCAGCTAAATCCCACTTAATGAGATTTAAGTCGATTTCATTCAAAATTATGTTGGAAAAGGAACTTCTTGATCTGAAATTATTTAATTTATGACTTACAATTCAAGTAGTTCCTGAGGTCACAGGTCCTGTGGACACAACAGTGAAAGCAGAGAACATCTGACCCTCCAAGCTATTTACTTTCACTGAAGTGAATGAGTGAAATAAAGAGTTTTGAGAGATAGTTTTAGAAAGGTCCAAGGAGCAACTTGACACTGTCTAAGAGAAACATCTGATTCTGGCTGTAAACTTTCCCTCAAGTTTTAACAAAGTCAATGTATCTGTGACAGTCCAACATAGGCCCCCAGGCAGCAGCTCTTGCCGGTGGTGGTTTTGTAGCAATTTCAGAGAGATTTCCTTTCACAACAGGGTTTCAAGAAAGATTTTAAAGACCATATTTGTTTCAAAGACATTTGCTTTAAGTCTTTGTTCATGGAAAGGATAAAACCTCTGTGGCCCGAACCTTTACACCATGAAAAGCACCTTCAGTTGGGAGACTGACACCTGTGGCCATGCCAAGGTGTGAGTGAGCACTGTCAATCCTTGATGGTTCTCTCTGCAAAATCATTGAGGACGTGAAGGTCTTTGCCAGCATTCAAAGATGCTACATGTTTCATAGAGGCTTCTCCAGACTTTTTCTTATTCAAGAAAACTTGGAGGTAGCCTCATTTGAGAAGATTAAAGGATAAACTTCAAGGATTATGATGAAATGATAGAAAGACAAAGCAGGATTTCACCAATACTTGGCTCTGGATGATCACCCACAACAGATTGCTCTTCTTCTGGGAGAAGCAGCTGAAGTCAAGCTCAATCTCTACTAATGCCACAGTAAAACAAACTCTTGTTCTGCCTGAACAGAATTTCCTGCATTTCAGTTTATGCATTGTGTATTAACTCACCTCAATTAGGAAGATTTTGCATTAATCTGTGCTCAGTATTGAAGTTACAATAAACACGCACCAAAATAAATTAAAACACTGTACTCCTGCGAGTTTCCAATGTTCCATGTGGCATCACTTATAAAAAATCAGTAAATTCTACATGAATGGCTGTCATCTTATGTAGAAGAGTAAAATGTGGTCAATGTTAATAAAATAAACAGTCCTTAAGGAGTTTCCTTGGGTAACCAGTACAATTCATATATAGTTTTGAGAAGAGATGGTTTTTCACCAAACTTCAAATAGAAATTCATCAAATAGACTCATGAGTAGAGAGTATGTTTGCTGGCCTCACAAAGCCAACAAACCAGCCCTTCCAGGGCTGGTAGTGCAGTTCAGAAGTCTGAATCCAAGCTCAAGAAAAAAAAGCAAGACTGATTGTTTGATAAGATTATTTTTTTATGCTGCTTCCTAAAGTTTCTCTTTTTTTAGTACTTCTTTTTTGAAGGAATTAACTGAAACTCCACACATCTCAAACTCAGAAGACTACCAAGGTGACCAGGGCTCAAAAATTAAATAAATAAATACTAAATCATCCATTTTTAAGAAGACTCTTACTAAGCAAAGTTCTAATTCAAGGTATGGTGTGTTATGAGGATCCAAATAGAGCAGGAGGAAAACAGTTGGTAAATAAAAACATCTTCCAGGAAAGTATTGTGAAGGTATGAAGTTTACATAAGCTTGAAAGTAAGATGAAATAGAAAGTTCTTTTCAAATTCCAAAGAGAGAAAGGTAAAAAGAACTCCCTGAAGGTGTAAAATACAAAGAAAAGTATAAGCATGCCTAAGATTATCATCAATAGTGCCTTTTCTTTGCAATTAAATTTAATTTAGTGTTTAAAGACATGTTTAAGTCTTTAACTGAACAGGTATGAATACGAAGTTATGCAAAGCAAGTCCTAAAACAGAACTAAAAAACTTTATACTATTTTATTTATTTAAAAAATAAGCTTTTAATTATCACACAGTACCTTTATTCCTCAAAGGCTATAGAAGTATCTGGAAGCACATGACTCCCTGATAAATAACTAAAATCAGAGTCTCATCTGATGCTAAAACATTATCATGTATCACTGCTAAGGTGCTGTATGAAGACAAGTACAAAAATCAAGGACAGAATCTATTAAATCTAAAGAGTGCCTTTTTTTTTCATTTGAACAAGCAATATTAAAATCACATCTGCAATTCACATCTTCTGTGATCAGATTTAAAAGGAAAGAAACTGAAATCATACAACCCTTGACAACATCTGAAGAACCTTCATAATGAGAAGGAATAGCCCTAAACCCCCTGTTTTTTTACACAAGGAATCTTGTACAATGTCAGTCCATAGAGTCATTTCTGTATAGGTGGTGAAATCCCTCTGTAGCTGTAGAAATAATGGATCTGTAACAAAACTACACTAGGTAAAAGTCATCTTCTAAAATGTGGGAAAGCAGTTCTCCAAATCTAACTGATTTAGAAAATCAGTATCCTACGCTCATCAAAATGAGGTCACTTGTGTCATTATATTTAATTTATTTTACAGCTATATAGGAAACTACTTAATATCATCATCTTTCTATACGTATATGGGGATCTCATTAACAATAATGGGAATTTCACATCCAGGGGGAGAAATACATCAAGTAACAAGGATTTGGGAGAATTCACTGTGGTACTTTATGTTTTTGCAATATTTATGTATGCACAGAATATAACAACAATTTACAGTAGATGAGCAAAGATAAAAAAGAATTAAAAGGTTAAAGATTAAAAATGAATATGAGTCATTAGGAAATTTGAAATTAAAAGCCCAGGTTCACATAGTGCTTTAAAGCAACTTCAGTACTCAAAGCACCTTGACCTGTACTGTTGTATTGAAAAGATTGATTAAAGAACTGGAAAAAGGAAGATTATCCATTTGTTTCCAAGCTAAACGATGATCAGTGTAAAAGAATTGCCAATGTTTAATCAATTCCCCTTAAGACTGGGCCCTTCCAATCTACCTGACTAGTGCAGCCAGATTATAGGGAGGCCATAAGGAAGCAATTTTGCCATTGTTTTATTAACCAAAACCAAAGATTGACCTGATCACTGCTGAATAAAACAGCTTCTGACCACCTTTGTAGTCTAAAAAACACAAAAGAAAATGCTGTCATGGAAACCAGTATGTCTCAAAGGTATATTGCATTTTGCTAGATCCAAATTATACTAGTATCCATACTCCCCTTAACATGAGAGACAATTTAAATTCTTTGCCACATCACACCAACCATGGCCACCATTCAACACTACTAAAACCAGCCACGTTTTTAAAACAAATTAGTAAGTAAAGGTAAGAAATATATTTAAATTATGAGTTTGCCAATGTGTGAAGTTACAAAACCTCCAAGCAAATATGATGATGAATGGCAAATCACAGAAGAGGACAGAAAGGACCAAGTAACTGAAAAATCACAAAATGAAAATTAAAAAATCTCAAAAAATTTGGGAAGAATCTGAGTGTTAATGTTGGCCTTTGGTTAATTTTCCACCACTGTCAAATGTATACACTATTCTGGCTAATTTCTGGACCTCAGTGCTTATATTTATTACAAAATACTATGCATTTGTTACATCAATTCAAAATCTTTAGATAAAAGAAAAAACAAAAGCTGAAGAGTGTCCAGTGTACTTGCTTTGCCCAGTATTACAAAGGCCACTGAAGATTCATTCCAAATGGCAAAAGTTTTCTCAGATCATGCAATTTTAAAACAAAAAAAAGCTTTTTCTTTCCACTCTAAGACGCATTGTGCAAAACTCTGATACCTGAGGTGATGATTACATCAACCTAGAGCAAGTGCAGGCTCAGCAGGAGGATACTGCCTGTCAAATGAAACAAAACAGCTTTCCCCAAATTCTCATTCTTAGTGTTTTTCAGTCCTCTTGGACAGCACATGGCATCCTAGTTCAGACTTAATTCTCCCTCAGATATCTGACACTAAATGTACCATTGTAGCACAGAAAGAATGATACCAGCGAGCTTCCTGGATCCAGGTGAATTATGGTTAAGCAGGAAAACAGGCTGATGAAAAGTAATACCAGCCTGACTACTGAGTAGATAAAAAGACGCTTCTCAAATATTTTAATTACAGACTGTGTCAAGAACATTTGTGCAGCAATGCATTTATTAAGAGTCTGGTGAAAATGTAAAATGTCTGCTTGCTTGACTCCCAACTCCAGGAGACACAGCCTCAAAAAATATTCCTCTGAAGGACCAGTACTTTCAGCCTCCACAGAGAAGGACAAAATGCCAAACAACTAAAAAGGTAAAATAAGAAGAGAGGCAGAAGAAGACTCTGAGGGCCAAGTTTTAATTCTTTCTGACTCATTGGCTGACACCAGAACACTCAAAAAGTACACCTGGACTTGGTCAACCTCTGCATGGCATGTCCCAATGTAGGAATCTTGCACAAAACCTGCCAAAATCCCACAGGAATGTCACAAAAGAACTTTCTTGCTGGTAGAGGAGCAGCAGTGATGGGACTGGGGAGCCTTGCAAGCCTCTTAACTGCTGGTGGTGAAACATCTAGTAGTCATTGTGAAATACATGAAAGACAACTCTAGAAATGGATTCTTTTAATTCAACAGATACTATATCTAAATGCAACATACTTCAGTGACCCATGCTGCTTCTGGAGCTTTTGTGGAATAATGGTTTGAACATCTCTGCTGAAAATGACCTAAAAGAGGAAATCAACCTGATGTTCACAGTAGGTCAGTTTCCATGGCCACACAGAATCTTACCTTTCTCACAAAAATAAAGTCACTAGGTAGTACAGTTATGAAGAAAATCCACCCTCCCTCCCAGGGCATGAATATTTCACTCTGAATATTTTCCATGAGAGTTTAGACAATCAGTGCCAAAAGTTATAAAGTGTTTTTGCTCCACTGACATCTGTTTACCCAGAAACAAATAATCAAGATGGTAATGAAGCGGTTGTCAGTCTGGGGGTTAGTTTGAGCCTCCACTTCAAACTTTAAAATGCCACATACAGCTGGCAATTCAAGCCTGCGGTTATTTTAGAGATATTCCTTTCAAAATCATCTTGAAGTGACCCAACAGTATCAGGTTGCCTATGATTTTGTCAGGGCACCTCTTCTGAACTTCAGTTCTAAGGGAAGAAAAAACAACAATTTATTGAAGGTGTTCACTAGAAACAAAGAATACTTTTTTTTTTTACAATAACTGTAATTATCAGAATCAATAACTGCAGTAGTGGTTTTTTGTTCCATATCCTTCTCCCTCTCTACTGACTTTCAAGAAACCTCAAATGATGTTTAAATGCAACAATATACTTTGTGTGGGCATGGCTTAACTTATTCTTTAAATAGCATTTTGGATGCTCAGTGAGAAAATGAACAGAAATGTAATTTTAAATAACTTTAAAGATGAAGATGACAGTCAAATTGTCAACAGCTGACTTTTGTGAGACTAATAAAAATTTTAAACTGAAAGATTTATCATACCCAAGTAACCTACAGATTCTACCCAAGCCTTGTTTACAGAGTTTCAAGGTTAGCAAAATAAAACTTTTCATACAGTCTGCAATTTCATAAGCTTGTCATGGAACAATATGAAACTGGTGAAAATTTTACTCGAGATTTCTACTGAGTTTTCTAAAGTCTGCAAAGTTCACTCACTGGAATTTCCACCCTAGGATCTGACATGCTACAGTTAACAAAATATCATGTATTTGTGGTTGCTAACAACCCAAACTGATGTTCTTTAGGTAATATTTAAACAAATTACATCTTTTTTCCAAATCCCCCCAAAATCCTTCATCTATTTCTAATTATTGCCTATTAACTAAACTCAGATAAGCACACTTTGGTTCTTGGAATTATGGAAAACAAAGTTCGAACTCAGGACTTCCCAGTAGTTATAAATCACTGTAACCTTTTGTAAAAGGAGGAGAGAGATAACCTTGTTTATTTCTTTTTTTTCTGAATTTAAGCATGCACAGTCTGAGGCATGTAAAACCATTAATCATATATGGATAATCTATTTATTTATTAATATTACAAGACCTGAACACAGCCGGAGTGCAGAAGTTGTCACATGGACTGGAGTCTAACTTGCTGATATTTAAGCTTCTGCAAGCACGTTTCTGGCCTTGGAATAATGTGGGTATGGGGAATACACAGTCTATCAGATTTACATTACAGCCAAACCAAACCCAATGTCATTGTTTGCTCAACAACACTCAATACTCTTGTCTCTGACGGCTCTACACTGAGCATTGAAACATAGCAGAGTCCACACTGACTGTGAACGGAAAATTGTGCCATTCCCCCACAAATTCAGTAAAAGCAGTGAACAGAAGAGAGTTAGAGTGAGAAAAGCAGCAAAGGGAGTACCTGTGGGAAACCAAACAGGTGTTCAGGCTAGGGAGCCTGAAGCAGCTGCCCAGCAAGTGGCTGGAAACCCTGATGGCAATTAGACACATTAGGATTCCTCTGACTCTATCCTTACTTTTATTTAAATGGTTGGAACTTCTTTGCTCTTATTTTTCTGCCTTTTGCATTTGACTCCTATATTTTCAACTTTCTTCCCACCTTGTTTCTGCTGCACTTCTTTTTGTTCCAGGCTGTGTTTCCATACCACACCATGTACTCCTTGCACAACTTATAACATTGAGTCAACATTTCACTATTTAACGAAGTATTGAACCTAAACCTCCTTATGCCTTCACCCAACAAACAAAAGAAAAAACTTAAACTCAAAATTCAACATCTAAACCTCTCCTTGTCAGATGCTTTGTGACTTTTTTTTTTCCGTACTGGTAGAGCAACAGCTCTTGCTGAGTATTTTTAAACACAAGAGGATTTCTTTTAGTGCTGCTGGATAAGATGGCCAAAATTTAAAGTGACAATAAATGAAAGCTCATTACTGTCATAATAATGGTAGTATAATGTGTTTAAATGGTACTTAGAGACTGTGTCTTCTGAAATTAAAATTAATTACACCTCTGCTACTTATCACCTATTAATTAAAAAAATTACAGCCCCTGATGAGGTTTAAGAAAATCATAAGTTGATCTCATCTGTAATGTCTGTATTTTTACATAAGGGACATAAGACAAAATATGATGAAAATAATGTAAACCATCACCCAAAATAACAGATCATATGACAGCAAGTCAGCACATAATGTTACAAGAATTTGTTTTACACCTGCTGTATTCAGGCATTTATTTTCATAATAAATGATCACTTAGAAGATTTATAATTCCGTTTCAAGGTAAGTGTGGTAGGAATAGTTCCCTTCAGAAAGGACTGCAAGATTACATCAGTAAGCAGGTCCCCGCTGACACTTTTAACCACTTGATGTTCTGGTATCCAAGATGATTTCACATCAAACTCAGCAAATAGGTTTTTTTTATGTGACCTCAGAGTGATTTCAGCAGCCACAACAGCAGAGCAAAGGAATACATTTAGCACAAAAGCAGAAATATCCGACTGCTGCTCATAAAACCAGCATTCAGATGCTGTTGCTTCTGCTCCCTTTGAATTTTCATGGATTTAAATTGGAGGAAAAATTCTCCAACATCAGCTAAATGCGAGATTTTGACAAATACATGTACTTCCAAGGGCTCTAAAAAAATCTCACTACCCAAACTCAATAAAGCAGCTGTACTTTTACAGGAGTACAAGAGAACGTGTCATGGTGACAGTCCTGCAGATCCCTAACATGCTATATTTTTGCTAAAATGTGCTATTTAAGTAGATGAAACATCACTGGTTTTTAAGAAAAAAACATGAATCTTTAATGAAACCAAGGCATCCCTTTGTCAAAGTTCAGATTTCTGTAAATAACTATCCCAAGTTGCTAAAATGCTTGAGTTTTTTAATCATGGCATTATTTTACATTTTTCACATTAAAAAAAAGTTGAACCTAAGAATCATAGCTGTGTAGAACACAGGTAAGGAGCATCATAACCAAAACAGAATAGTTTACAGAGCTGGAGATTACAAGCAGATGGCAGTAAGAAGCACTAATGCAAATATTTGCAGCAATCTCAATTAGGATTTGTCATTTTGACATAAAACATTACTGTATGAATAGTGTGATTTTTCATCTAATGTGATTTATGATGCATATCTTTACATTTAAATAGCCAAAACAAACTAATTTTAAAATTCCCATATGAATACATACACATATGTGTGTGTATAACACACAGTTCAATCACATTATGCTTTACTTTTGATAACACACTGCACTGAAAACTGGCAGTAACTGTCTGTGAATTCTTCAGAGGTAGAATTTTACTATCCTAATTGTTCTTAATGCCTCACATAAACTGTAAAAACGTCCACTTCAAAACCTCCTGCTCTGAACTCTTGTTACTGCCTAGTCAGAGTTCTTCTGAAAAGAACATCATGTAAAATCTCTTAAGACTGGGCAAGTTAGCCCAGAACCAGTAGTTTGGTTAATATGAGGTAGCTTCAGACAACAGGAAAGCACACAATAAACTACAAGTAATTCTTTTTAATTGTCACATAGAAGGAAATAATATAAATAAAATTAATATTACATGGATTCCTTTTTTTTAAAAAGAAAAAATAGTAACTACTTCCCTTTGCTCCCATAAATTCTCTATGGCTTGAAATCAAGTCCCCAGTTTCTTCCAATCAGTCTTCTTCTTATCCTTAAAATCTGTACATTTTTGATTCCTGCAAAGCTTGCAGTGCTAGCAGTATTACTGGTACTGAGAAGAAATATCCCCATTTTAAGATTTATTATAGGATTACAATGTAATTTAGGTTGGAAGACACTTGAGTTCATCTACAAAGCTGGTTCAGTTGGGCAGGGACTTCCCCAAACAAGCCCTGAGTATCTCGAAAAGTGACACCATGACTTCTCTGAGCAACCTGTGACAGTGTTTTATCACAGCTGTTGTAAAAGAGGTTTTCCTCATATTTATCTGGAATTTCTTATGTTCCAGTAAAACCTTATATGTCAAATCATCTTGTAGAACTGATTCTTCAAATAATTTGCCCACTTAAGTTTCACTATTTATATTACCTGAAAAAATATGAAACGTATTTTCTGAGCATTTCATTTACACTCCTGTTTTCTTTTTAAGGTACAGCAGGAAATTCATTGTTATATGAGAATCTTAGACTAATTGAACACATTGTAATTGACAGGTAAGAATATGAGCAAAGATCAGAGAGGAGAGTTTCAGGCTGCAAAGTGTAACAAAACCATTCATATATTTAAGTTTTTCATGCAACTAACTGAAGGCTTCAACTGCAATGATTCCATCCAGAAAGTCAAATTTAAAATCCCATTTCAATGGGAAGAAAGGAACAAGGTAAAAACATCTATTAAAATTCACAGCTCCAAATTAAGCAATTAACAAATATGATTTTTTTGAGGTAACTTACTGTTGAACTAAAGTACCTTATTAGAAAACACAAAGAAATGAAATTACTGATTATTTTACGTGGTGAAAAAAGAAAAATATTTGACCTACATAGCAGTTGCATAAGTTAAAAATGATGCAGAGAAGCCAAGTGTACACCAAAATCTCCAATGGTTCTACTCCCAAGAAGGTTTAACGTCCTGTAATGATTCCTCTTGTACCATCATATGTCAGTTTTGGCAGCTGTTCCCTGACAACCATTGTCAGTGTAGCTCATCTGACACGGTATCTCACTGGCCATTACGCATCCCACAATCTGCTAGCTAGTGGAATTCTCTTTTTATCCTCTTCAAAGGCACGTTTATGGGTGTCATGGTTTGAGATCCCCAAAATCTAATTCCCTAGTCTAAGCCCCCTCCCCCATCTCAACCTAGTATAACATGTGTTTTTTCCAGACAAAACACGTGGCTCAGAATGAGGAAAAGGGAATATATTACAATGACTGTACAAATAAATATTATAATACATTATACACATGATCACAACTATCTCTACCATGACATAAGTATTTACAATGGCTCAGATCTCTTCTCCCCTCCAAATAAAAGTCCAGGAGGGAAGAAGGACAGATCCCTTTTAGTCTCTACTCTGAGCAGCAGCATCTTCTAAGGCAGCAGGTTCTCTCTGTCTCTATGCAGCAGCCATAACTGGATTGTTGTAGTTGGATCTCTTCTCAATACACACAAGGAGATCTCCAAGTCCTTTGGTCCATTGTCTCCAAACGAGGGTCTTCCAAGACACAAGGGGGTCTCCTTTCACCCCTCTTGGCTCTCCTTCGACTCCAAGCGAAGGCCTCACCTGTGGACTGCCAGCAGGGACAAAACTCGTTTCACCACAGGCGTATCACGAAATGCAGGGGGTATCTTCGTGAAAGTCCCTTCCTCAGGGGTTCACCCCTGAGTCAGAACATCTTGGGCAGCATTCAGCTGAAAGCCTTTGCCTCAAGAGTTCTACCAGAGCTCCTGTGCTCTGTGTCTCAGGCTGCTAGGCTTGCCAGCAGCAGCGAGGGGGGCCAAGGTCAACCCCCCCCACATTCCTTCTCCGTCCCAGTCCAGCTTCAGGACGTCTTTGAGCTTCTCAGCTCCTCTCTCTCTGGTGCTGCAGCACTCCAAGGCTCCTCTCCTTAATGGGAGTCCATCTCCCTCCTTTCTCGGAGGTCTCAGAGGGGTATGGGGTTTTATTCTAGTTCTTACCCCAGCTTCCTCTCTCCCTGCTGCTCTCTCGGCTCTCTCTCTCTTCATTAGACATCTCTGTGTCTGCTTGCCCGGCTGCAAGCCGCCTCTGCTGCATTCTTATCTTTTTGGCTCTCTACCATCACTTCTGGACGCTGCTTCTGCCACTGCTCTGTCTCTGCTCACTCACAGTGGAGAAAACTTGAGAGCTAAGGCTCTCACCTGCAGGCACCTAGCCCAGCTTTATGCTGTTCCAGGTCCCCGCAGCCCCCGCTGGGGGAGCCCAGCCCCCAGTGGGCCTGTTGCTGTTTCTCCTCGTGCTGTCAGAACATGGCTACCACTTCTACAACCAAACTACAACTAACCACCTCTTCCGTTTGCTTGTGATATGTTTACATTTTGCAGAAGCGCCCATTGGACAAAACTTCAAAACTTCCAGGGTCACCACCCCCTGGGGTTTTACCACTTTCTTAGCTTCAGGGGGAAAACCTGGTTCAAACCACTACAATGGGTTTGAGTTTTTTTTATTATTTTTGGGTTTTAGATTGTTAATTGAAAGGAATTGATTCAATGGCTCAGACATGAAAATATATTGTAAAGGAAGAGCTCCTTATCTTACCAGATTCGAGGACTTTATTATATAAGGACAGGGCTGCAAGAATTCGGTACAAAATCCTTGTAAATTCTGAAGTCATGGATATAAGGACAAGTTCTGATGTGAGCCTGGCCAAGACTTCAGCTCTTGATTTTGTGCTAGGTGGACATTTAAAAATGGAGATTAAAGTACAGTATGAACATGTAGGCAGATGGACACGTCAGAACCTGCAAATGTTACCATTTTACTAGGACTAATAAATAAATGAATTAAGAATGGCACCTTCATTTTGTTCTTATTTGTAATATTAGGCAAGACTGAACAAAAATAAAATTCACAGTAATACACTTTTTTTCTGGCAACAGATCTGAATACATAGATTATTAATGTCAAGCTATTCAGATTCTTCTAGTACATAAAATGGATTTTTTTTATTATTATTAATAAAATAAACAACTCATGCTTTGAAGCATGTCATTTACTGAGACACAAGGAACCAGTCTGCTTTATGGCTGAGACCTTTAAAAGAGTAGGATGTGAGCAATTTTAGAGAAAGAAAAGGTTTGCTTCTTTCAGTTATATTCCATTTTATTTACTACGTCTTTCAGCTTGGGAAAACATTGAATATTTTCTCTTTTTATGAAATTTTAAGTTATAACTCAGAAAGAAATTTTCCACATAACTCACAAACTCAAACAACTGTCACAACTCTTCCTACCCAAGGGAGGTCAAGGCCATGTTAGCTCAGAGATGACCTGTGCAAACCCTTTATCAAATGCTGCAAAACACAAGAAAATTGAAAAATATTCATATATTTATGGACAATTTAAGTTCATAGTTTCATGAAGTTGCAAATCCCAGTAATGAAGGAAGAGAGGTGAGGAAACAGAATGATCCTCAAAGGGGTAAAATATAATAAGTGTAAACTTTAAGACGGACAGCACACCTACAAATTAATAGAAAGTATTTTTTAATTCAGTCATTAAACTATAACAGGATAAACTTGTAATAATAAAGATTGATTATGAGATAATGAAATCAAATAGAAATCTAAAATTTTACATCCCTTTGGTAAGCATAGGAAAACACTGATGTCAATCCAGAAAGGAGATGCTAGCTGGTACAGTGTGAAAACTGTGACCACTCAGTCTATATAGAAGCAATTTGGGCTGGAACAGAATTAAAGAAACACAATGGGAAGAGGTTGATCATTAAGTGGTGGCTGAGATATAATCAGGCTTATATGGCCATTTATTAACCATGACTATTTTCACAATGTACATTCAGAAAACTGGCAGAACCGATTTAAGATGGTACATTTTCAGATGGAGTAATTTTCTTTTTACTTTGACATCTTTTGAAGGAAAACATCTGTATAAAATCAAACAAAAATTAACAAATGCAGCCCCTTTCCTGCTTTGGGTGGGAGGGTGGGGGTGTGACAACAGGTTTATCCAAATGACATTACAAAATCATCAATTAAAATGAAAATAATGTATACTAGCAGAAAGGTTTGTCTCAGTTTCCATATTTTTGCACAAAAGTGTAACATGAGCAATTCCATCTCCTTCACATCTGCCATTTTCCTTTAAGTTGAAAAAAATGCTAAAGATGCTCATGCCTGTGTTCCCATACTACAGTATTTTGTAACAGTCTTGTGAAATATGGTCACAGGCTCTGGTAACCAAAATAACTCTAAATACATTCCAAGTAAACAGAACTGTAAATATTGTTGTACTTCTTTTGACTTTGATCAAGCTACGCTGCATTAACCTGGCTGAAAAGCTGCTCAAAAATATTCATGTCAAACTTTGTTTCCAGTAGGACAGAACAGGGAGGGAAAAGAAAACCAGAAGTCTGAGATAATTAAGGGAAAGTGTTTTTGGAAAATTAAACCCAAGCCCTTTTTCCTGGAAGTTAGTCCTCAAATGAGATTCTTTCCATCAATACTTATATATCATGCTAATAATGTTTGTTTTTTAATTTTAAGACTAGCAAAAAATTCTAAGCACCTTCAGAGATGGTAATATTCACTTCCCCCATTTTACAGGAGCGGAAGGTATTAAGAACAAAATGACTTTTTTCCTAATACCAACCTAGAGAAGCAGAAAATTCCATTTCAGTGGAAGTCAGTTAAGAACTTTGAGGCTCCAAAATCCAGCGAATACTCTTGGATTTCCATATAAATCTATGATGTTGTTTTCTAAAATAAAATACTACAACTGGTACGCTGGAAATGCCAGTAAGTGATTGCGTCTGAGTATTTTAAGGATCTTTAAGGAAGCCTTCCGCAGAGTAAAGACCAGATTCATGATCATCTGAAAAACCTGAACAGGGTTCATAAGTACATGTCTTTGGAACCTGATGAGACGCATCCCAGAGTCCTGAAGAACTGGCCGATGGAGTTGCCAAGCCACTGTCCGGGATATTTGAAAAGTCCTGGCAGCCAGGGGAAGTCCCAGGTGACTGGAAAAAGGGGAAACCTTGTGCCCATCTTTAAAAAGAGTGGAAAGGAGGACCCTTGAAACCAATGCCCTGTCAGCCTCACCTCTGTGCGTGGGAAGACCCTAGAAAAGATCCCCCCAGAAGCTCTGCTGAGACACATGGAGGACCCAGAGGTGATTTGGGATAGTCAGAAGGGCTTCACCAGAGGCAAGTCCTGCCTAACCAACTCAGTGGCCCTCCATGACCAGTGGAGAAGGAAAGGGCTACAGGTGTCATTTATCTTTCTGAAATGCCTTTGCCAGGGTCCCCCACAACACCCTTCTCTCTAAATTGGAGAGAGATGGATTTGATAGGTGGAATGTCAGGTGGATTAAGAATTGGTTGGATGGTCACATCCAGGGCAGTGGTCAATGGCTCAGAGTCCTGATGGACATCACTGACCAGTGGTGCCCTCAGGGGTCTGTACTGGGACCAGTGTGATTTAATATCTTCATTAATGATACAGATGAAGAGACTGAGGGACCCACAGCAGGTTTGCAGGTGACCCCAAGCTGAGGGTGCAGTGACACACATGAAGGATGAGGCCATCCAGACGGACATGGACAAGCTCCAGAAGTGGCCCCTGCAAATCTCCTGAGGTTTAACAAGGCCAAGGGCTGGTGCTGCACCTGGATCAGGGCACCCCCAGGATCAATCCAGGCTGGGGATGAGTAGGTAGAGCAGCCCTGGGGAGAAGGACTTAAGGGTGCTGGTGGGGCAGAGGCTGGACATGGTCCAGGACAGAAACCTCCCTGTGCCTTGGGCTGATCCCACAGTGGGGGTAGCAGGGCAGGGTGGGATTCTGCCCCTCTGCCCCCTCAGGTGAGACCCCACCTGCAGAGCTGCCTCCAGCCCTGGGGGCCCTCAGGTGAGACCCCACCTGCAGAGCTGCCTCCAGTCCTGGGGGCCCAGCACAGCCAGGACATGGAGCTGCTGGAGCGAGTCCAGAGGAGATGCCAAGATGATCAGAGGGATGGAGCAGCTCTGCTGTGAGGAAAGGCTGGGAGAGTTGGGATTGTTCAGCCTGGAGAACAGAAGCTTTGGGGTGACCTTACAGTGCCTAAAGGGGCTACAAGGAACATGGAGAGAGACTGTTTACAAGGGCCTGGAGTGACAGGACAAAGGGGAACGGCTTCCAACTGTCAGAGGGCAGGATTAAATAGGATATTGGAAGGAATTCTTCCCTGTGAGGGTGGGGAGGCCCTGGTACAGGTTGCCCAGAGAAGCTGTGGCTGCCCCATCCCTGGAAGTGTCCAAGGCCAGGTTGGACGGGGCTTGGAGCAACCCAGGATAGTGAACAAGATGAGCTTTTAAGCCCCTTCCAAACCAAAATATTTCGTGATTGTATGATTCTATTTTATTTTTCATAATAACAGAAAATAAACGCTAATTAAATAGTTATTTGTTTCTCAAAGATAAGATACAAAACACAAAATGATGCCTACTTATGTTCATCTTGGGGTTAAAAAACAAACCCTAAACACAAGAACCACTGTACAATGGGTAAAGCAACAGCAAAAATCCCTGCCATAATATCCTGATGAACTAATGCACCTGAGCTTGTAATAAAGAACCATTTTCCATAAACAATCCAAACAATAATAATCAAGAATGTTTTCTTTCTCCTCTTCTTCTTCTTCTTCTCTTCTCCCTGCACCACCTCACCTCTATTCAGGAAAAAACTCACTCCTAAAGACACTGTCTGCAGTTACCTTAAGTATTACTTTATACAAGGGATTTTGGGCATGAACACTGCCTTAAAGAAAAACGAACTCCTTCCACTGTCTAGAAATCTCACTATTTCTTTTCCACCCAAAGCCAGCTGCAAGTATCAAATATAAAAGAGTATTTTAAAATGCAAAAAATATCTTAAGAACATTTTCATGTGAAAACAAAATTATCAGACAGTTATTTGGACAGTGAAGAAAAACCTGGTGTGCTGCAACACAGAAGTATGACAAGGAATGATTTTGAACAGAAAATATTATATTTTATCTTTATAGAAGATAGGTTTTAAGAGGTTATCAACTGTTGGCACAAGTAATTCACCAGAGAAGGGGTTAAATGAAAAACTGTGTCACAGTTAAACTAGAAAATTTCTTTTCCTACTGTGGGCATTAAAAATGAACCTTATGCTAAAGTTATACGGTCATACTTGGGTATCAGAACCTTTCCATGGCTTCTGTGAGTTTAGTCTCTCCACTGAAGAGCATCCCATTGCAGGAACACAGGTAACTTGAACTCCGAGCACACTCCAGCCCTCCAACATTAATAATTTAATGAGTTAAGCCACCAGCAGGAACAGGCACTGCATGTACAGTTTCAAGAAAATTAACATCCTCCTTCACCATTCAAATCCAATTACCCACCCAGCCTGAAAGTATCAAAATCACTCTCAATGTTTAAAAAACTTGCTAACATCTGATTTTGTAAATCTGGCTCATTGTGCAATTATTTCCCATAACAAATGTAACATTTGGAATAATTGTTTAGAATCCTTTCTGGAAAAGAATCCCAAACCAAAGCTGGTTCTGTATTATTCTGAATAGTCCAAATAGCACTTACTTTATCATAAGAGCACGTACAAGGGAGTTGGAGGGAAGAAAATTTTCACGTGGTTGCAGTGACCACTATTGCACAGAGAAGCCAGATGAGGCCATAACACATATTTTTCATAAGGTTATAAAATACTCTTTCCATACTGTTTCCCACTCTGTTTATTACGCAAGCCTTACACCTTGCGTATTTTCCTGTGTTATCAAATATGATTACAAACTGAGGAATTTCTTTTAATATATAAGGAGCAAACTTCCTCAAATCACAGTTTCACAAATACTTTTTGTGGGGAAAAAAAAAGAAAGTGAAAAACCTGTTTCACAAATAGAACATGAGAATGTTAAATACAAAAGGTTTGTGTCAGAAAACCTGGTTAGTTTGAGCCCTGAAATTATAAATCATGCGACCAATTAACTAGTGTTTTTCATAGATGGTGTGTTTTGTCAAACTTTTTGAAAATAATTTGTCTATATTAATTTATGCAGTAGTTATATTAATACACAATTGTTTAAGTATAAGAAGGATTACAATTTCAGTGTTAAAAGTGCAAACCAAATGGCAGTGTGGCCACAATTAAAATACTTCACTCAGCTCCGGAAATCCTGGACCTTTTCAAGGACAATTATAAAAAGTTATTATAAGATGCTGAACCACACAGGTTATGGACTGAGATTTATGATTCTAAACATCCATGTCCAGACCTTCTTCTCTACTGTTACACCTTATTATGACAGTTCAGTACTTTAAGGGTTAATCCTAATTTTTAAAGAATGGATTATATGTTTTCCAGGCTGTTCAAATAAAATATAAAATTTGTTTAGTTTTCTACTTTTGCCCACATAATCTTGAAAATATTGTCTTCTCATTTTCCCCTGAACACTCCCTGCCGAAATTAACATTCCTCAGTGTTTATCTCATGAAAATATTTCAAATTTCCATGTGCTTTTCTTTGAAGAGCACTTTACTGGCTGAGCATGTCATCTTACCTTTCCTTTCTGTTCCATGGCACACTGACTTCTAAGAAACTGCTGGTTTCTTCTTAGACCATGCCTCTAATTGTTTTTTCCCTTTTCACTTTTAACCTCAGTCTCTCTCTGACTAACTATCTCACTTTATTGAAATCACTTCCTCTAAAGCTTAGTCTCCCTCTCTGTTGCCTTTTGGTTCTGTATCTACCCCTAGGATGTTGAATTTAATTATACTGCAATTATTATTGGTGGCTCAGCCATTCCATCTCAAATTAACTTTAGTTAGCTATTTAATATTAAGTTGAGAATAATGTTGGCTCTCCAACTAACTGTTCTGGAGAAGTTCTTTTATGTGCTAAAGAGCATACCAAAAGTTTTTGTGCTTCAATTCTGACTGACTGAAGTCCTGCATTACTGTAACAATTTAGACAAGATTGCACAGACTCTTCATCTCTCTCTGATGGTATATCAGTATCTTTTCCTTGACTCACGTCTGAATTATGCAGCTTATTCAGCTTCTTTCAGCTGGGAATGAAAATCTGAAAACCAAGAGCTTTAAATTCACCACCTAACAATGGCTGTGTAAAGAAATAAGTGAAACTTGAATAAAAAAAGTATTTCTTGAGCTATAGGACTGACTGCCACTCCTCACTTCTCACTCCCACAAGTAAATGCATTCCACATATGAAAATGCAGCCAAAAACCTGTATATTCTCCATAATCTTTGTCTCCAGGGGCTAATAGATTTAAGCCTGTCTTAAGAATTTTTTTAATATGCAATGAGCTCCCATGCCTACTATTTCTTACTGTTTGCACTTTAATAAAAAACTCAGCCAAAACAGAATTTGATTAGAGATGTTGTATAACCAAAGAGGAAGAGGTAATTCTTACCACAAGTAATTTACACTTTAAATATTAGAGACAACAGACTTGAGAAAAGGACAGTTGTGCCCAGTTTACAGATCAAAAACTAAAGCAAAGAAATTCAGTTCTCTTTATACAGAATTCTGCCTCAAATTTGGGCTTTTACCTCAGTCCCCCTCACTTGACTCCTATACGTATATAGACATTTATCTATATTTAAATATAGATTATGCTTTCTTTCTGCATTATAAGAGAAGGAATAAAATGAAATCACTGGAAGTCCTCCCTCCACCTCTAAACCAGTTCTCATCAGCAGTTTACTGATGGAAAAGAAGTTCACTAACATACACAAGAACTGAAAACTACACATAACATCTGAGTATGCTCCTTTATGGCTTTTAACATTTACTATTATGCCATTTCAAGAACTTAGTGAAACTCTTATACCCAGACCACTTGCAAAAAACAGTGTCAACATTCACTGCCTCTTTTTACTGTCTGAATTTAAATGTTATAAACATACTCCATGTTCTTCATTCTGTGTGCTATCTCAAATACAACTTCTGCAATATATGAGACACAGTGATGCTGATACTTAAAAATATGATTGTGAATTACAAAAAAATCAGTCACACACACACTGAAGTGACTGTTTTTGAAACTGGAAAACACTGTGTCACTGACAATGCCAGAAATACCTTCCCAGAGGACTTTATAAGTTTCTGTATAACATGACTCCACTTTAACTTTAAAAAAATTCTGCCTTTTTCCTGTTGCAGAACACTAATTAGAATTATATTAGGATAAATAGAAATTTATTTCACTCTCCAGTGTAGCAAAGGAAAACTTCATAGAGTTTTGTTGCTACTCAAGTAAGTCTTTGGAGAGGAAACAGACAGACAGCAATGGCCACAGAGCAGAAAAATCTGAGAATGTCTCATCTAAAATACATTGATAATAAGATATTACCTGAGATCTATTCTTCCAGAGTCGAATCTCTGGGAGAGAACCGACTTTCAAGCTGTATTACGGTTAACTAAAGAGATTAAAGCTGTGTTCAAACAATCTTTTCTATCTTTTATTATTATAATTATTATATAAAAGTTTGGGGGGTTCTATTTTTACTGTGTTCCTATTCTACTCAGACAAGCTCTTCCAAATCTGCATAGAGCAAGATTCAACTCTTTTTTTTAATGCTGCCGAGTGGAAAATATTTTCCCCTTTGTTTATTCTATTTTTCCTGTGCTGTACATGACGATGAACATTCAGAGTATTAAAATAACTCAATCATTGTTTTAAAAAACAAACATGTGCACCTGAGGGGAATAAACCTTCCTGAATTTCTTCCTTAAATCTATTCAGATCCAATTCTGAGAACTCTTCTTCTCCTACAAATGAGAGAGAAACAGATGCACACACTCTTGATTCTTCATGTTTAGGGTTTTCTCTTTTATTGTTGGTTGGTATTTGGTATTGTTTGAGGAGTTTCAACTATGAACTTTAAAAAATAGGCTTTTCCAACTTCTCCTTTCTAAGAGGGATTAATATTCCCTCAATATCCTTGCTGGAAAGGACAGGTAAATCAAACTAATGTTAAGGTTTTGTGGTACCCCTGGGAAGTTTGGGACACACTTAAGTTGCACTTGAAGAGGGATTTGAGAGGTTGATTGGTTAGGGGTTTTCATTCTTGGGAGATAAGGAATCATCTCACTTCCTCTGCGTGGAATGGCTATGGAAGTGGCAGAATTAGTATAAAAGTGGCAGGCAAAGACTTGTAAGAGAAAGAAGAGAAAACCACTTTGTCTGCCTGGATAAGACTGATGGAGCTGACTCATAATCAGGGCACTTGCAGCTGCAAAGAATGAAAAAAACAAAGTGCTGAATTCGAAAGCTTTCAATTTCAGGGGGAAAAATCCTAATACCTTTAATGGTACCCCTTGTGTTCTATAACAGCATTGTTAATGACACTAACAAGACTTTCTTGGGAAATCTGACAACACTTAACAGGATTAAGAACAGAAAAGGTGTTAAATCACAAACAGGTATCTATGTAAAATTCCAAATCAATGTTGTTACCATATTTGAACCACACAGCACTCAGCAGTGAATTGGTAAGAAAGTTCCTAACACAAACAGAATATTGAGTAACACCTAAAATTCTTCAAACTCAAGATATATTAGCTATGACAATACTCACAAAATCATCTCCTCTTAGGGTTGGTATCATTCTCTGAGCCCTTTCTCCACAGCTGTCTCAATCTCTCCACATGATTTATACTTTTTGTTGGGTTTGTACCTCATTTTCAAAAGTATTATTTGGACTATTAAAGACACTACTGATCACACCTCTACCAAGGATTTGCTATTTGGCAATTCAGTGTTTGTTTTTTTTTTTTTTCAAAAAACACAGTAATATAACGGGGTATGTCTTTGACTCCTCTGATTTATTTTAATTCAATTTAGTGGTTTATACATTGTCCCTGCACCACCTCTGGTCATAAGGTCTTATTCCTTCTCTAGCCTAGAAGACCAAATATATTAAACTCCAAAAGTCTCCCTTTGAATCATTAACAGTTTTTGGTTTTTTACCCCCATTTACTACCTATGACGTAACCAATTACAAAGCCTGAATATTTGCAACTAACAGAGCTGTGAGCATCTGGGAAAATACATACTTTTCTGCGAAACTGAAAACAGTGTGTACTCTTCAGGTTTAAAGGTAAAAAGAGCTAACTTATAATTATGTCAAAGGTTTTTGAATGCTATTGACTTATTTGGTGATTGATACGCATGAAGGAGAGCAAAACAAACATTTTTTTAAAGACTGATCGTGGGGAAGGTTGAGGTGTCTGTACAAGGCTTATATAAATATATAAAGTATATATATCATCATCATCATCATCATCATCATGGCTAGGCTTCACGAACGAAAATT
Organism: Manacus vitellinus; assembly: GCF_001715985.3. Lineage (NCBI taxonomy): Eukaryota > Metazoa > Chordata > Aves > Passeriformes > Pipridae > Manacus > Manacus vitellinus. The sequence goes on along the minus strand of NW_021939718.1, from coordinate 11,834,689 downwards.
TGGGAAGGGCTTTACTCACGTTTGTTACAAGCACACTGGTGGCTAATGAGGCCAATACAAGACAGGCATGTCTGGTTGCAAAAATATATATAATGTATAAAAAATTGGAAAACAAACAAAAGAGAAACAAACATAAACCCAACCAAAACACTGAAACCACATTTTAAGGATAAATCTGAAGAACGGTAACAAGGAAAGTCTGAGTATATTCAGAGAGTTTCTCTTCAACACAAAGCAAAAGCACTGGAATGATGGTTTGAAAATCATGGCAGGAAGGGCAAAATCAGTATTATGCCAGGTGATTAACTTTTTGTTAAGAATTTTTCATTATCTGAAATTATTAATTTATTGTTAATTTGTTGATATTATTATTATCTGAAATACAGGATTGACAACCAGCAGCATGTAGGATGGAAACTGAGTAGCAAGTCAGAAACAGGATCTTTACAGAGGTGTTCTGGATGAATACTTGTATTGCAAACCCACATGTCTGAAGGCCAGAGAAAAGCACAATTCCGTAATCAATATACTGGTTAAGCACAGAGACAGTAATTTTAGCTCTACAGGAAGACTAAAATAAGCATATATGCAGTGACTGGAAAACACCTGCAGATCTCAAATCATATCTGGCTATGAAAAGAACAAGGTAAAAGGACACGAAGTTAGAAAGCCTGAGGGCCAAACAGTCTATTGCTTTAAACAGGCAAAGAAGATGATGAAAACAGGAATCTTAATTCCCTCACTTCCTTCAAAATGAGCTTGGAAAGATGCAAAAGCCAGCCAAGATGCTGATTTGGAGAAAATAAATTTTTAAAGAAATGAACAGGTAGAGTTATGAAGATAACAGCTGAGTTTGTGTTTGCGTTTGGAACCGACCTAAGAGTGAATATACCAAGAGGAAAAAGGTAAAAAGGTAATAGAGGTAAAAAGATGAGGAAAAGTCACCACAGGAAACACGAAAAAAGGGAAGGAACATCTGGCAAGTCAGGAGGTAAATGAGGTGAGCACAGTCAAGCCATCAGTGGCACTGAAGGTGGGATGGGCTGAATCAAATCCGGAGTGGATCAGATTCCACAAAACAGTTCACAAACCTGTTCACAAAACAGGTGAAATCTGGGTTGGTGAAGGTCCCTCATACCTGCGAAGGAGAGACACCACACACACACAGCAAGGGATGAAAAGCTGGTGACACACCAGCTTGAGCTGGTGATGTGGCTAAAGGAAAATGAAATTAAGTTTTTTCATGCATGATCCTAAAGACAAGGAGGATTGAAAACCTTCAGTTGTAAATCAGGTGAGAACGGAGATTAAGAAGAGAAAGGTAAAGAATTATGCAGAGAACGCAAGAAAAGGGAACTGAATGACTGGAATAAGCAGCAGGAGAGCTACAACCCTTTCCTGAACCTGTGATGGAATAAAACTAAACAAGGAAAGGGGAGAAGGCAAATCAGAGGAGAGGAATGGTCACACTGTATGTTACCATGCTGTTATTTCACTTTTTTTTAAAATTCAGTGAGATTACATATGGAGAAGGATGAGAGGGAGAAGGCAAAGACTTCAGCAAGGATCTAGAAACAGGGAAGAGCCTACTGAGATGGTAAAGGGATGTGAATCTGATGATGTCTGGGTAAAAAATCTGCTCCAGGGTAAAGACAGCAGGGCTGGAGAAAAAGATGAGTCTGTAGCCAAGGAAAGGGGGGATGGTCACAGGATTTCCGCAAGGGATTCTGTGCTCCATGAGAGCAGGGCTGGAGGAAGAGGATGCTGGGAGGCTGCCAGGACCAGCACTTGGTAGAGGGGGAAAAGAAGGAGAGAGAATACATAGTTTACCCAAGTGCTCTGTTCAAATATGTGTTTAAAGGAGGACAAACCCAGGAGTGGGAGCAAACAGGGGTGGGGACCTGCAGTGCTTGTTCCTGCAGAGCAAAATTTGCAAGGGATTTGACATGAGACATGGGAGGGGTGTGGGGAGGAAAAGATGGATGAGCATGCAGAAAACTGAAATGTTAATTACCTTAAATAACAATTATCTCCAGAAAACCTCCCCTTTGATCTGGGGAATCCCACTTTCTCAATGGGATAGAGTATTTACATTCAGAATTGGAGGCTTATGAGCATGCCTAAGCCACTGGTCCCTTGATGTAGAAATGGTTTTGATCCCACACTCTTTACAAGAAGTCCTCACCAAGAACAGTGAATTTTCAACTTTCAGTTTCACATACCAGCATGTCAACATTCAAGCAGTTTCTGCTCCCATCAACCACACTTAAATATTCACTCCTCCTCCTTCACCCATCCTGAGGAGCAGTAATATAAAACAAATTATGGGATTGTTTCCAACACAAGTGCTGCTGAAACATATAGGCTTGACATTATTTTACCAATTAAAAACTGGAATTAGGGACAGCTCCACTGTGAGACATACAGATTATAATGCCTGCATCCATCAAATATATTTACATACGTGTGTTTATACATCTTGCAAATGTAATTCCAGTTTCACTGTAGTACAATCCAGCAGCCAATGCTATCTTTACTGGGGAAAAATAATAATAGAAAAAAAAGAATAGTATAAAAAAATTAAGAAAAGCTTCTCTAAAACTACCTCCAAAAATTACTTTTTCAATAGTCACCTTGAAAATTCAACTTCAAGTGCAGCAACACGGATCTTCTGTGTAAGGAGACAATACATCATCCCGTGAAAAATATCTTAGATCTTGATCAATTGTTCTGGGAGTCTAAACTGCAGCCTTTCTTCTGAAACCTCCCAAACCTGAAACAGCCTTGAACTACTCTCCAAATCTCCAATACTGCGGCATTAAAGCAGCAGATATGCAAATCAGGACCTGACAATTTAGGTCCTTATTTATTCCCTAATTCTGAAATTTCCAAGAGTTTTGCTATAGTACATAAAGTCAGATTATGCTGGAGAGCAATGAATTTACAAATTTTTACATATTAGACAGACTTTATGCTGGGAGTAGTGTTTCAGGACCAGGTACATACTTAAGATATTAAGTACAACTTAATAAGAAGGGTTTTATACTTATCAGCAAATGAAAGGTTGGTTCCAGGACACAGTACAAAAGTATCTCAGCACCTGAATTACTCAACACAATTCAACATTTCACTTTGCATCTAAAAATACAAAAGCACTGCAGTGACACAGCATGTGCTGACTGCATATCTTTAGAAATAAAAGGGGGGGAAACACTGGAAAAACTTAAATACATAAAAAATTGTCAGCTACTTTGAGCAGCAGATATAACTTTCTGGATATAATGAAGAATTGATTAACTTTGAGGGTGATGTTTAATTAGAAAGCTACCAAGAAGATCACAGATACGAAGAATGTGGTTGTACTTGACCTATACCCAGCAAAGAAATGAAAATAAAAACACTTCCACAGTCTGACACTGGAGATGGGGCCCATTTCTAAATTTCTTCCATTCTATAAGAAGTTGCAACTTCAGCAGCTCCTGTAATACAAAAAAAACCCTCAACAAGATTAAGCTGCTAACTGCTGAGCAACTGGAACAAAGAATATTGACAGCACTGGTTGGGTCCCCAAAGAGAACGTTTAGAAACTAAGTAACTGGAAACAAGACTTGAACCAATTCTATGATTCATCAAACATACGCAGTAATATGTCGATTCAGTGCAGCTATAGGGAGTGAGTCTGAATACCTGTCAGGTCGAGATTAAAAATTAAAGCAGAGGTCTTGGCATGTCACGGATTCATGTTGTTAAGGGGAGAAAAAAAAAGGTAAACATATATTGACAAAGCAAAATCATTGATCAGCAGAGGATCACCACCACAATGGTGACAGTGGGGGAAGAAAAGGAAGAAAATTTGCATATTTTGACAAGGCTGATAGGCAGTTTTGAGTCAGACATTTGAGGATGCCTGACAGCAACACTTCAGACTTTTCTTTACTGTTTTTATAAAGATACCAGTGGTTTGCTGAGAAGTCAGGATTAAGCTCTCAAACCAAGGAAAATAAAAGCACAGGTCTAAGAATGCAAATTATGCAAGGAAAACACCGGTAAAAGAAGTATCTGTGCCATGACTTATTTACTACAGGCAAGCACTAAAGAGTGCTCAGAGTGATCACCTCGCCTGTGCATCCCAAAACATTCTTTAAATTCAAATAAATAAAAATAGTAATTTTTAAAAATATTTAAAATAAATTTAAAATTTATATTTTAAATTTCCCTGATCTATAGAAGAGGTTACAGTGTTTCGGTAGTTCTCCGGAATTAGGGAAGGGGAAACCAAAACCAACTCACATAATATGTGCCAATTAGTTAAACTAGAATTTCAGCTGCATTCCTGAGCTTTACCAAACATTCTTCCTGCTTGAAAAGTAGCACCCCTGGTCTTCTAAGCAACGTCAATACTGAGCAAGTGTAACTTTGTTTTAGTCCACTGCTTTCTATTTATTTTAAAAACAAATAAAATATATAAGGAAAAATATTGATGGTTTCATGATTATGGAGCCTTCTTTTCTGCTCCTCCATTACACATTTGTGAAATGTGAAAATCTTATGAAAATTTATGTGAAAATCTTTCAAAGTAAATATTTCAAAGCAAAAAGGTCCTGAAGCACAACTGCTAAAATTAAAGTTTGTAACTACATGTGCACTAACAAATATGAAAACGTCTGCTCAGTGCATCACTCTTATCAACATTTTTTAATAATAAAGTGTGCTTTGATGCTTACATTTATGTATTTTATCACATAATTACTTTTTTTTCCCTTAAGTGATGCAATGAAAAGCTAAACCAAGATAAAGTTAACAGTGGAAAACTGTGCTAGTGGACTGGCATTTCCAAATAATGTGTGTTCTTCCTCCACCCATATGGAGACCAGAAGCTAACAGATCCTGGGTTAATGAAAACTGTGTGTTTCATAAGCCTAAAGGTTGAGAGGTAATTTCTGCCACCTCCTGCTGCTCAATTCATGGACAAACACAAAAATTATGGCTCTAGAGACAGCATTTAACTGATTTCCCAAAAATAGGCAGGATAATCATAGTGAGATTCTGGTTTGGTTACTCTAAAACATTCTTCACATGTGGAAGATTTAAAACCCAGAACATCAGCTTTAGACATGCCACAATTGCACTACTCTGTTTTACTCTGGCAATTGGTGAAATACCAATTAACCAGTATGAAAATGCCTTTTTACAGAGCAGCCAAATGCTTGTTAGAGCTTGTGAGCCACAGGGCTACCAGGAGCAGTAGGTTCAACACTTCTTTCTCTTTCATACTAAGGAAGGACTCTCTAAGGCAAGAAGCACTAAAATTTCAGCTAAAATTATGGGGAAAGCTTGAAAAGTCTCTAGGACACCTCTTTTGTGTCAGGAAAAGACCTTTCAAGAAAGTCTTCTATTTTTTCTGCTCAAGAAATAAACAAATTTGGAGATTTCAAAGTTTTATTTACTACATGTTGGTCTTGTAAACATAAAACATAAAAATGGCACTTTAAAAACACTGTCCTGTTATTATTTTTCCTTTTGTCTCTCAACTTCACCCAGTTTTATGACCAGCTCTGTTAATTACATTTATTCTACAAAGAGTTCTAGAATACCAAATATTGCAGCACAAATCCTGACCATGTGTAAAGCAACTTCTGCACCAGCACCACCACAGGTTTGCCAAGACTCTGTATCTTCCATGGAAGTCACATTTTAGGTCAAAAAACTCCAACAGTATTTTGTGCCTTGGAGCTGCTTCAGTGCCGATCACTTCTGAGGCAGCTCGAACTCCTTCATAAGTAGCCAGGATCTCTTTCTCGGTGTATAGCTGGCTTCAGATCCTTTGTATCCCTGGCTCCAGAATCCCAGAGGTCATCCTCTGGTCTCCCCAGGCACTTTCTGCCAGAGGCTCCAGGAAGGGCCATTCTTCCTGACTGCAGTGTAGAGCACGTTCTTCACGTCCTGTCCTGTCCTTACTGGCCCAAGGGCTACCGCATGGGCAATCTCCTGTTTAATTTGTTCAAAGGCTTGTTGTTGTTCAGGGCCCCACTGGAAATCATTTTTCTTCCGTGTCACAAGGTAGAGAGGGCTTACAATCTGACAGTACTCAGGGATATGCATCCTCCAAAAGCCCACAGCGCCTAGGAAAGCCTGTGAAGTTCCCCTGAAGACAATCAGAGGAATCAAATGTCACCAAACCTAAATATGAAATAAAGTACCGTGGCTGTGCAATGGTACATGATTTAAAATGTTCCAGTAGATGTGTTATCCACATGACAAAAATGGATACAATTTACATGGTTTTCTCGTTCAGCAGAAGTGTAACACAGGAATCACTAAAAAAAAAAAAGGCAATTTTCACTCGCAGAATTCTTCTCCTGTTTAGGTAATGGTTGTGTATAACTGCTTACAACCACACACGTACATCAACAGTAACTCAGCTTCTGCTACTAGCAAGGTAGTATATCTCAATAGCTGCAACATTTTCCGGGCCCCATTTAATAAAGCTGGGATAGATTTTCTGAGGTGGCTTCTAGTCACTAATAAATCTAGTATGCAAATAGTGTTTGTTTCTTGATATATTTGCTCTGACCTCAACCTGAAATTCTGAAAACTGTGAGGAATCCAACAAGAGAAAAGGTATTGGAATTACTGTGTTTTACTGTAACTTTTTTCAGCTAGTAAACTGACAAAACCAGGATATTTCACATCTTTTATGTGACTGGTTTACAGAGTTTGGTTAATCCAGTATTAGCCCTGTATCAAGAAAAACGACTCTTTGTTAAGAACAAAGATTATTACTACAGACACAGGTATGAAAGCTTTAAAGTATTAACCCTGAGATTTACATGGATAAGTATCCTAACTCAGCCTCTTGAACAGGAGGTTCAAGAGGCTGGAGCACCTCTGGAGTTTATCTCCCATCAGGAACAGTTGCTTTATCTCCAGATATTTGGAAGGTAAAAAAACAGAGAAGAAAGAAAGAAAAACCCAAACCAGGGTACTTAACATATTAACAAGAACTTGTAGCCAATCTTTAAGCACACATAACCAAGATTTAATTCCTAATGTCAAAATCATCTCAGCCCAAATTACCAGCTCTTTCAGCTCCTGCTCTCTTTAAACGTAATTTTTAAGGCACATAACAAAATCAAAGGTTTTACTATCATTCAACCATAGGCTTGATGTTAATAACGTTAACTGGGCCATTTCCAGTTAACATTATTAACAAATCATTGTTTTGCATTTGGATAGTTGACAAATTAAGAAGAAAGTAGAAAATTAACATACCAAGTTGGTAATTTTTTATCTTCCTTTTTTTTCAAAGTAACAGGGAGTGAATGCATTGCTTTTTAGAGGTTTCTAATCCACAGAAACATGGAATAACCCAAATTGTTATTGACAAACACTGCAAAGACTGAGGTTGGGTCAAAGAGAATCAACACTTGTCTGTTGTTGGACAGACAACTCAGCTGCAACTGCTGAAATTCAGGAAAACTTTAGGCAGCTAAAAACCAGGCTTTTAAGAAGAATCTTAAACTACACATTCCACTGTATAAAATTATTACCCATACTGGATGAAAATTGGAAGTTATACTTGTGTGTTTTAGTGGCAACAGAAAAATGTATTAACAATAAACGTTCCAGAACTACCACTCCGGTGTGAGATGACATCTAGCAACATTAAAAATCTATTAAAGTCCTTTTTGGAAATCATCCTCTGGGATATTCTGGCCTCCAGTACCATTTTCTTGTGCTAATTTGGATTTCAGGAAACTGAACAGAAGCAATGTTAGCTTTACTGAGCAAGCTTTTTTTTTAGTACTTAAATACTTTCCATCGTTCAGTCAGGTCATGCTTTCTAAGCAATCAAGCTAAAAATGTAATTTTTAAAAATAATGAAAGCTTAGTTCTTTGTACAATTTAAGAAACATGATTAAGGGAACAGAAGCAGCTTCAACAAAACCCTCCACATACTGCAGTGCTTAAAAAAGAAATAACAATACCAATTTTGTTCCAGGAAGAAGAAATTCTGCAAGTTATCAGGATAAGACAGCAAAGATGTTAAGGAGCTCCCTTTGTCCCTACTAAGAGGAAATCCAACTCATGTCCTCCACAGAGCAATGGGGGAAAAAGCAGCTGAAGCAAGAAAAATTAAGCAGTTGGCAATGGGAGTCACAAAACACCCTGCTGCTGTACACAAAAAGTAACACAAAACCATGAAAATACTGGGAAAATAAAAACCCAAACCTTTTAAAAATTCACTACTAGGATGGAGTGAAAAGCTTTTTGCAATGGCATCTGAGAGTTGTCCATGGAACCCCGTTTCAAACCTTTTGTCCTTATAAACAGAAAATTTGATATTTTCTTCACAAGAGAAAAGAACTTCAAAAAGGTCTCTTTGCCACAAATACGCAGGGAAAAAAAAGACAAAAGTAGACTAAATAAAATAATGCTTGGTTCCTTGTACTGAGAAATAACTGAAATTGGACAGTAGACAAGAATGACCCACTGTATTAGCACCATTTTCTATGACCCTAGCACTGCAGACATGTGTGAATATAATCTGAGTGTTCACACATGAAATGCCACTCAGCCATGAAACTGTTTGCCAGATTGGGGCCAAAGTCCCTGATCTGCACAGGCAGATCCCAACATCTGTGCAGATCTGTGATAAAGCCAATGAGGTCATGCTCCACAGACTTCCACATGCCTGATTTTACAAATCCCACTCCAAATCTTACTCAAGTAAACTTGTTTTATTAAGTACAATGTCATACTTGACTATATGCATATACACACTGTATATTTTTCTGCCATGCTCTTAAAACAGAAAAGATATTAAAACTCACCTCCTGGACTATACTCCCTTAATTATTTAGTTTTTAAGAACTCTGTACATTCAATAGGCTAAAATTTTAGGTCAGCAATATGTTTATGGAAATCAGATCTGAAAGCAGAACAGGAAAACGTTTTCCAGACTCTTTATGGCTCAGAACATAATATTTATTACACACCCTATAAAGAACTTCTTCTTCCTCTTCCTTTGTCAGAGTAAACTAGACAGGTCATGCATCTCTTCTGGTGTGAATCATGCAGAGAACTACTTTGTTGGCAGGGTAAATGAGCCACTGATGGGTTGCAGATGGTGCATCTGAGTTTTGTTATACGTATCTTCCCTAACTTGGGTAAATCTGATTTGTGGAAGTTACTGTGACAGCACTGTGGAGATGTACACTTAAGTTAAGGAGGCGTCACAATAAAACAACCTGCAATGAAAACGTGCAATGCAGACTTTCACCTTAAGACAAGCTTATTATTTTTGATTCTCCTTTATTATGCCATAACCTCCATTTTTCTCTAAGGAGAGAGAAAATGGAGATGAAAGGATTTATTTTCTCTGTATACACCAAAGGTTTGCTATTTTTAGTGGCTAAGTTAACGTGTTTGGAATGCCAAGATGTCACAATAAGAAACAAGATTTCAAAACCTAATTCTAAATGTATTCCAGTAAGCAGATCTGCACGTTTCTTCTCAAGCAACACATTCTGTGCAGGCTGAAGAACCCATGTTGGTACAACTGCTTGTAGCATCAATTTGGCAGAAAATTCAAAAAGACTATTATCTGTTCCTGTGACTCGTGTTACATAATGTGCATTTCATATTTAGTGCTGTGTTTGGATGTGACAGTTTTAGTCAGCCATGGATATCCTTGTTCCCTCCAGAGGCCTGCCTGCCTTTTCTCTTCATTACTTCATTTTTTACCACCTCTCATAAGGCATTTGTTGTTCAGCTGTTCTTATTAAAAGCTGCATGTCTCCCACAATTTGTGATCTTCAGGATTCATCTTTCATCATATTAGAGAGCAGATGGAAGTTGTAAGTCTTCGGTTTTTCCAGGCATGTGTTAAGCAAGTCTGAAATGAGTCACTTAGACGTATTAATGGAGCAGTCAAGCCGATAACAAAATCTGTGTTTGGCATATTGTGCAGAAATAAGGCTCTCACTTTCACTTTTACTTTTTATGAGGCTAGAGAAGAATGCATTTAGGCAAAGTGCCTCAAATCTAACCAAGTACTGGCACCAGGAAAAGAGAAATTACTGTATTCTGGTGGAGACAAAGGTATGGCCATGCACAGGTGCACTTTTGCACAGCTCCAAAACTCCTCCTCACCATTAGCCTAGAGAGAAATCTCACTGCATAAACTGGAACTGCTCAGTGCAAACCCTTGACAGGAGGATACCTGAATCATTTGGCATTACAAACATCAGGTGAAATCCTGGTGTGGAAGATTAATCACCAGGAGGAAGAAGCGCAGAGGAAACAGGTCGTGGCAAGGCTTTAATGCAACATTTGCTCTCCATTGATCTAACATTTGTGTGGCACTTTATTGACGTGAAGCATTATGTACAGTCAGTGTTAAATATTAATGTCAGAAGATCTCGAACTCTAAATCCAGAGCCTTTGTTAATCAGTTTAATATTCCCAGTGTTACTGAGCTACAACTTGACCTCCTTTAATAACTTTCTGGAGTGCTATAAAAACATACTGTGTACACATAGTATACACATAGTATACATACCTATGCAATGAATAAGAATGATCTGTATGTCAACAGCAGGAAATAAAATGTTTTTAAAAACAACTACTAAAACAAAAGTTTTGAAACAGGGCATTTCTCAATTCCTCTTGAATTCATGGTAGGATGTATCTTCTCAATTTTAGAAGAGAAATAAATTTCAAAGAACCAAGTTGCTACAAATTTTGAGGGAATGTCTAAAATCCAGAAGGTTTACCATTCTACATAATAAATTATTAAATTACATATCATTATGCATATATACATGTACGTGCCTTCATTTGTAAAAGGAAAAACATCCTTTCTCCACTGACACTTTAATTTTGTGTCCACTCCAATTATAAAGTTTAAAATTTAAACTGTAATGCAGCTTTCATTATGGTAGCATAAATAATCCATTAAATCCATTACAGTAAATGAAAAAATTAAAATTTGAATGAACACAGTTCATTCAATTGCAAGGAATTTTGCACAAGACACATTTAACAACATCACTCTGAAAGATGGCTGAAGTTAACAGCTGCTCATCAGGACAACCATACAGGAAAAGAAACTGAGGTATTCTGGGATTTCCACTGAACTGGTCAAAAATTTCCACTGGAGCCTTCTTCCAGGCAATGACACATGTCACAATTTCAAAGCAGGAGTGCCTTGGCTTTATTTTAATTATAAAGAAAGCCCTTGACTTCAGAACACAGAGAAACTAATCCATGGAGACAAATATCATGGACTAAAGCAACTATTAATTTAAATGTGTCTATCAACAATTAAAAAAATAATCTCACAAACAGATTTTACCTGTGTTTTGTAAAATAATAAACTACTCTACAAGCCTGTGAAGCAGCCTGAGCATTCCAGCCACTTCCCTCAGTATCTGACCTCTTCCTCCTCTTGTGCCCTCCACATTCTCTCTTAAACCACTGACTTCTTCCCTAACTTGCTGAATCTTCACACACTCCCCCTCTCCTCCAACAAAAGAAGACCAAATTTTGTCCTATTTCATAAATTTGGCATGGTTCTACACACATTGTACATAAATCTTTTTAGTGCTCTGTTCTGAACAAATACAATTTTTTGCACTGAATGTTCCTGGAAAGCCTCCCCTCATTAAAATGGCTGTTATCTCCTATTGTTTTCAATGAAAACAAACCTATAATGGTTCTCAGAAAACAGGCAAAAGAAAGTAACATGTCTAGTGTCTCTCTCTGGGAACCATGAAAGAGGAGTTAAATTACCTTTGGGTAAATGGTGGTTTCTTTTCCTGTCAGCAGCTTTCACGTTCTAAGGCAATTAAATATCCACTCAAAGAAGGGGCATTGAAATTTTGGGGAGAAAATGTTGCTTGAGCTCTCTGAAACAAGTGGGTTAGCCCTCACATTAAAAGAGAAGCACAGTAAAAAAATTACCTGGGAAATCAACTCTATGAAGAGAAAAATTACGTTGGTTGTAAGAAACAACATATTGGAGCTTACAATTAACATTTGTGACACAGAGTATTTCAAATCCAACCACTGTATGTGCCAGTAATTTACGGAAAGGAATGATGAAGGAGGATGGTGGTGATATGCAGAACAAGCACTTCTTCCTTCTTCATGAAAATGTGCAAATGAGAATACTCTTGGGGAATTTCTTAGCAGAAAACAAATAAAGAATAAATCCCTATTTTCCTGCAAAAGGAGTCCCTACAATCCAAAGGAAGTACCAGTTTCTAATTCTGAAAATTTCTGATGAGCAAAAACAAGAGTTTCACGTTCTCGGAGATGCCAGTGCAGTATTTTGAGATACACCTATAAATACATGACACAAGTCACTGCTGTTTGCAGAAAGTGATGCCTACTGTGAATGGGGCCTGGAGGATGCTTTTAATTAATCCTTTCCACACAATTGCATTTAAGAACAGCTACTAAGTAATAAAATTAAGGAGCTGAAGAGACTGAAAAAGTTCAGCTTGCCTGTGTCCAGTTCTGTTTAAGACCCCGGAATTCTGAATCACACTGTCCTTTCCAAACCTCTCAGTAAGCACTGGCCTCCCACAAAGACAAAATAATGTTTCTACAGGACTGACAAGATAAGAATGCTAAACATTTATCACATTTTTTCACATTTACAGCTTTCTGGCTGCACACTGGAGAAACCAAAGGACCTACCACCTTGTGAGACATATCAAGAATATTCTGCACAAAATATGATTTATTAATTGTTCACTGTTGTGCAATCTTTAACTATATAATGTGTTCAGATATGTGATTTCAAGGCAGATGTCAGGTTTCTTTAGTCTTCTAGCTTCCATATGTAAGAACACATTTTACTATACATATATACCTGAACAGTGTGAGACATGATCTCCATGGAATGAAAAGAACAGAAAAGCAAGGTATTTTATTTAAAAATGAATGCTATTTACACAAAAACCAAAGGATATTATTTTGACAATGAATGTGTAGAAGGAAATGTTTTTCATTTTCATATTACTTACAAAAAGAATACCATGGCCACTTAATTTCTTCTAGTTTTAAGAAATAATCCGCTGTCTACACGGACACAGGTAATATCTACATAGCAGGATGAATCATATGTTGAAAGAACATATTCTGAAGGTGATTTTACAGATTTAGTGATGATCACTAAATATGTAAAGGGCCTTGCACATCTCTGTGGAACTCAGGTATGGAATTAATAAGTAACTCAGGCCAGCAGCATTGATTTTGGTACAACAGTCCTGAGCAAAGCAGAGATTTATTTTTTTTATTTCTGTTTTAAGCAGAAGGAGTTTAATATGCATTCTCCACAGAAACTGGCAGCTGGAAACCAGATCTGGAATTCAATTTTCATCAAGAAACCTGTGAGGACTCAGAAGTTGCCCTAACTAGGCTGCCTGCAGAAGGACAGAGTAGCAGGAGATGGGGAAGGTAAGAAAACCAAGAGCGAAAGCAAGTTCTTCCATCCCCATACAAAAGGCAGAGAGGGAAGACAGCAGCTGAAAGAAATTAGAAAAAGAACAGTCCTTGTGGGAAAATAGTCACATAGGCTTTTCATGGTAATCTTTAGTCCAAAACAGACATAAAAATATTCATAACCCCTCAAATCTGAGTACTGATAATGACTAATTAAGGGGGGTTGGGGCATTTAGGGAATGCAAGTGCTTTTTAGATCAGCCGAAGGAAGATGAATCCAGGGAAGAAAGTGGTCATTTTTCTCCCCATAAAACATAGCAATAAATGCAGGGACCCAATTTTCCTGAAGAAAATCTCACAGACTGATCAGCCATCTCAAGTGTCCAAACATTACCCTCAGTAACTTCTAGAAAAGATTGATTTATATAGTTACAACCTTTAAAAGGAATAATCTGGACAGAACTGATTATAGCATCGTCTTTGATACACTCTACAACCTTCACACAAACCAAGCTGTATGTCACACAGCTCACCATAAACTGTGCTAACAAGTCAGACGGAAATGTGGTACCAGCTCATGAGACTGGACAGTCGCTGGGGCAATGAATGTCTCTTTTTTCTTATCTTGTAAATGACCTGGAAGTCTTTTGGGAGAAATAAACACAAACAAGAGATCCTTGCTCATACCAAGAGTGGTCTTTCAAGGAGCTGTGGAGAAGACACCAGTAAAAACCCTACCTGGAAAATAATCAAGATTTGACTATAGCTACTTGTGAGAAATAGTAAATACCTTCTTTGCACCAATGCCACACAGAAAAAAATTTGATTGCCAAGAGGGTGAGAGAGGCACGGGAACTTCTCAACAGTAAAAATACCTTATCTGTTATGTACAGAAATCATCTTGCAATAAAGGACTTTTCAGGTACTACTCCTTCAAACCGAGGGTCCAGAGATGTGAATAAGTGGCGAGGCCTGAGGAAGAGGAGCTTGAGGAAGAGGAGGATAGTCATTTGTGGTTTTCTGAAGTAGAGGTGCTGCTAAAAATCCAGTTTATGTTTTATTTCCCCTTTTCCCTCAGTCTTCAGCTTGGGAAGAAGTGGAAGAAGATGCACATTGGAACTCTCTTCTCTCATTATAAGATCTCAAAACTTGGAAAAACAAGCTCTGAACTAGAAAGATGATGAGATCTCCTTGGGATACTGTGAAGAAAGACAAACCAACTCTTCCACAAAGACTAAATTCTGCCTCAGAGCATCAATGTATGTAATTTTTCACAAGACTTCGAAGCACAGAGAAGTTTTCCTCCAGGAAAAGTAACAGGTACCTGGAAAATAATCACGGGGATTTTTCTGCTCCAAATAAAGCTACTCCTACTGAAACACATGCAATATTTAGAAGCTGGGTGTGCAAGCACCAGCTTCCATTCCTGAGTTACCTGAAACGTAAACCATTTCCAATTCTATGCCATATATGTTAAAACTTCCAGGCAGAACCTATCCAAGCATCCCTCTTTTCAAGTCTAAAAGAGATTTCATAAATGTACGTAATGGGTTCAGAAACTTGTTCACTCAGAACAAAATATACCCAACAGCAAATCTCAATAGAAAATAAACGTATAATCCACTTCAAATACAGAGAAGCTGAAAATACTTAAACTCGGGATGAGCATAGAAAATCTTTATAAAGCCAGAATAGGCCTTTGCTTTTCTATTTATTGCATTTGCAGTAAGATGAGCATTGTAGCACTGCAAGCAACAAAGTGCTGTCTGAGAAGGAGAGGGAGAACTCAAAAGGCATTATTTTTACAATTGCAGTTGAGATACTGCAGAACTTTAAAGTAAACTTAAAGAAACTACATTTTTGTGTATATTCATTCTATGAGTCAACCTGTGTGTTCCTGACTGACTCGGAGGCAGCAGTATTTCACAAACCATTAAGTCATCCACAAGTGATTTCCTCCTCCATCAAACATCCTCAAACCTTTCTCTCTCCACAAAAGCAAAGACAGACAAGATCATTCCCTCAGCTAACACAGCCCACTCAGTGCTAGAGATGACATGTCTGGTGTACCCAGACCACACACTCCTTCAGCAGGAACGATTTTTCTTAGCTCAAGTGGAACGCATGCCTAATAAAAAATTCTGAATTGCTCATATGAATTAATAAACGAGCGTTTTGTGCTGTTTTGTACTTACAATTACAGCCTTCAGATATGACAGCACCACTACAAATGCTCTACTTGACCTGCAACGTGACTAGCAGGGTTTTGATTTACCAGACCCTTGGCCTCGTGGAGAAGTCTGAATCCGACAAGCAGCTTCCTGATGGATCTTAACTGATGGTGGAGTTTTGACCCCTCTGAAGTCAGTGGCAAAACACTACATGGGTCAGGATTGCACTTAATAAATGTTCATCTTCCTCTGCTGTGAAATTTGTTTGGTCATATTTTATAATGATTTTTTATGTTCTTTAACATGAGTATACAACACACTCATAAAATACTGGACACAAATATCATGATGCAGACTGTCCTGCTAAGCAAAAAACAGGTGATGCTTAGGAACACCAAGAGTCTTGCAAGGTGTTAAATGAGTTTATCTCAATTGTGACAAAAATAATGCAAAGCTTTTCCTACCACCCAAAAGATTGAGAGAACGGGTTTTAGAAATAATTGGTGAGTCAACTTCCGAAATAAACTGAATTGTATCTAAAATAAGCACACATCCTGTCCGGATGTGCATATAGAATCATGCCATGATTTTATCTTTTCTTCACCAAGCATGAATTTATACAGTAACATAAACATTCAGACAATCTCGAAATTGTATCACACACAGAACTCGTATTTTCTCACTCCTCTTGAACCATGATAATACACATCATAATGCAACAGAACTGAGCAGTAAAGCCATGTAATAGTCCAAGATCTGTATAAGTTAGAAACCATAAAGGGTGGCAATAAGACAACTTTTTTAAATTTTACACTATTTTGATTCACTTACTCAAAAGCTTAGTATACCTCAA
The DNA here is from genome assembly GCF_001715985.3 of Manacus vitellinus. Lineage (NCBI taxonomy): Eukaryota > Metazoa > Chordata > Aves > Passeriformes > Pipridae > Manacus > Manacus vitellinus. Next base: position 11,818,210 of record NW_021939718.1, on the reverse strand, counting down.
AATTTAGATTCAATAGTGAACTTACTGATCAGTGAAAGTCTTGTGAGTTTAAAGATTTGTGTACTCCCCTCCTCTTTAGACTTCCAAGTACTTTCTCAATGAAAATTTTTTCTTGTTGATCATTCCGTTTCACAATTGTTTCATAACATTTACAGGTTTTGGATTTTTGGCTTTTGTTTAAAAAAGTATCTTTTGAGAGCACAATGTCCCCCATTCAAGTGAACTGTTGCGCTGTGGATTCTGATCTTCCCAAATTTAAATCTCTACTGTCATTTTCCCAGAGTTTTAAAGTATTCCTGTAAAATTATTGCTCCTTGTAGGGAATGAAACAAGGATTGAAAATATACTGCTAAATATTTTACTTTTCCAATAACTTTATATTTGAAACAGATCAAGTAAAAATTATTACAGCAATTGTACTTGCAAGAGTTACTTCATTTCCAATTTGAGGAATGTGTTTCACTAAACTGGCTGACCTTAACATCTCTGTGGGCGCAAAACTTTCTTGAAACTTTGTTCCTCTCTCTGATACCTTTTTTTCCCCATTAATTATGTCTAGTGATCAATGTAGCCCAGATCTGACTGTGCAACATTGTTCAAGCTCCTTTACCAGTTACCCTCAAAATTTAACCAAGTACAGGGTGTTGAAGAGGCATTGGTAAAATATGCTGAACAGATCTACCTGTCATGCATTTACAATATAAGCTGTTGTTTACTACAGAGAAGGCAAGATCACCATTAGCTCACATACTGTAAGATACCAAGCCATTACAACAGAAAATGGTCACTTAGCTGATTCATTCCTGTTGTTGCAAATCTGTGTTTGTAAGACATTGGGTTGTGGCAGTTGGTTTTCAATTTTATCTGCAGAAATGTATTTCAGCAGTAACTAGACAGTACTTCTAAGACAGATCTGGTAAAGACTCAAGGAGAGAGGTTTCACAGTTGCACTGTGGGAATTATTCTCCCTCAAAACACCACTGAAATTCCTGCTGTGTTTTGAACTAAGTCTCAAAGGCAGCAAAACCGGCATAAAACTTCTGCCCTTTAATACTCCCGTTCTCTTGGACCAGATGATTTTGCATTTAACAAATTCCGTGATGCTAAATTGTTTATTAGGATGAGAAAGACTTACTCCAGGATACAAAAATATCTGAACAACCACACTCTCAGGCTGTGGGGTCCTGGCAGAAGCCAGGGGATCAATTCTAACTGCTGAACAGCCTTTTCTTTAGCACTGGCGGAGCTAATTGGGTATTTGGACAGGTCACATCCATGCTTCCATTTGCCTTTGTGACCAGCCTGATGTGTCCATGTACAGAAGGATATTCTTTATTCTGCATTAACACCTGGGACAGCATCTTGATCTCTGAGATGGCTTCCAGGAGTTACTCGTGTTGTGCTCCATCACATTTTATCACATGCAACTAAAAAAATGTGGTAAAGACACAAAACTTACATAGTCATGGAAGGCTTTTGCTTCACTTGAGTGTTCACATGTTTCTCGTCTTTCTGGAGCTGCACAGTAGAGATCCCAAAATACACTGCAAGAAGTTACAGAGAGGGTGACAACGTCACTGTAATGCTCATGTAGATTCTATGGTGTACACACCTCCCCCACGTGCATGTCCCTGTGTAGAAACAGACACATTACTTTCCCTCCAAGGGATGAAAACACCTCTGAGGAAGAATTTAGCTTTGTAAAACACCTGTGAGGAATCAAGTCCTGCTGTCTGATCTCTGAGGCAAGCAGTGCTCTTCTTTAATACCACTGTAGTACAGACCAAAAATGTAGGCCAATACATATGGCTTAAGAGTATAATGTGTATTAGTTTGTATTTAACCTCATCCCTCTGGCAACTGCTCCAATTAACCTCCACAAAGATGGATTTGTAATAACATGGAAAGGAAAGAAACTGGAGAGAGAGACGGGAGTCCTTCCAATGTCAAGGTTCACAGAATCCCAGAATGGTTTGGGTTGGAAGGGACTTTAAAGTCCATCCAGTCCCACCCCATGCCATGAGGGACACCTTCCACTATCCCAGGTTGCTCCAAGCCCAATCCAACCTGGCCTTGGACACTTCCAAGGATGAGGCAGCCACAGCTTCTCTGGGCAAATGTCCAATACTGTCCCTAAACAAAAGTTCCCACAGAATCTGGTGTATGGACCATTTTGTGGTGTAGAAAATAGATGGGCATGTTCTTGGGTCGTAAAGAAAGGAAACTAAGGTACCTACTCCCATTGGTCTTCCCCCCAAACCTCTTCAGAGTTATACACAAATCAGATATAACACAAAGTTTCTGGAATGAAACTGTATGCGTGTTAGAATGATTAAAATAATAAAATTTGTCATTAGACTTAACGCTTTATACCTTAGTCCAGCACCCGCTTTGTAATCCTATAAAGTTATAATCCTTTATAACTTAGTCCAAGGCCTTGTGGACAATTTGAGTACTAAACTGCAGACCATCAAAATTAGAGATAACACAGAAATGAGAGATAAAAAGGACACATTCTTCTTGCTAGGCTGCCATCACACAGTTGAAGCTATGAAAGAATGGTCAGTGAAAATTATGCCACCTTCCATGCAACTGTACAGATCAGTTGGGTTCAAATGGGACCATTTTAAAACTTGTAAATTCCTGTACTGCTGACAGCTGGACATGTTCTCTGCAATTTTGTATTCTTTCAAACACAAGCATATTGGATATATTCAAATGTGACAATGAATAAATGCCATGGCTATACAGCAGTGACTGTGAGAATTCTACACACACAACTGTGGACTGTAGGCTGAGAAAGTTCACACCCACACAGAGGCTCTGTATATTGGTTTTTTTTTCCCAAATGCAATTATTTAGGATAAGCAGACTAATTTTGAATTGCAAAATTTTCTGGAAGGTGAAGAAAGAAATGCAGGTCACTCTCTCCAGAAAATGCTTTTTTAACAGTACACAGGCAGTATTTCTTTTTTTCTGTATCTAATATCAGTATCTTTCTCTATATCTAATTCTCTGTTATTTCATTCCTTAACAAGAAAATGGTTCTTAATTCTCATCCTCCCATTCCTTTTACTATGTTCACCTGAATTTCTTGCCTCCAGTTGCTGGAACCAGCATTCAACATATCCTAAAACATCAGAGGAGAAGAAAATTGGTACTTACCACCACCAAGAATGCAAGAATCCTGGGGGTTCCCCCAGTGTGATGTTTTTTTCCCATCTTATCTAAAATAAAACAATAAAAACAGAGGTGTACATTTTTGTGATCACTGTGACTAAAAGGCACTACATAATTCAAGTATCAAAAGGATAAACAAGATTTCACAGTTATGAAAGGCTTTATGATCATCAATCTGGATGGTCATATTACTTTATAACACCTATAGATATAGCTGATACTTGAAATTGAGCTTTTTTCATGCTAGGGAAGCATATTTTAGATTTTTTTTTGGGGGGGGAAGGGGTTTCTGAATACAATGTGTGTTATTTTAAGGTAAGAAACGCATGACCAAAAAAAAACCTGATTGTAACGTACCCTTAAAATCTCGAATATTTTGCAATTTGCACAGAACCCGTGTTATGGATTCAGCAGGTGGCAGTGTTCCCCCCACAGCCACAGCCAGCCAGTGTTTTATAATCCTCAAGGAGTGCTTTAGTCAGAGGCAATGTGGAAATTACAAGCAGCATCACAGTTATAACCCAGGCTCCCACCATTCAAGAGAAAATGTAAAGCTCTTTTGGCTTGGTTTTCTGTGCTGGCAAGCTCTCCTGAATGCCTATACTGGTTGTGACTTCATTCCCACCCAGGAAACCTGGTTTGTTTAGCACTGTCTTCAAAGGAAATGCAGTTTAAGAACTCTTGACTTCACACTTCTGCTGTTGATCAGTGAACCCATCAGACAACATAAATCACAGTGACTGTGTTCTGCAATACTTCCCAAATACTATATCTAAACTATAATAATATAACAATCTTATTAATGCCAGTCATTAACTTGTCCTCAAATCCAAAATTAAGTAGTTTGTGCTGTAACACAGCCCACGTAGCACTGTCCAGAAGAATGTCTGTCAGAACTGGGTGGAAACTGGGGCACTGTGTGCACTCCAAATTCCTCCAGTTACAAGAACACACAGCATTATTTCCTGTCCAATTTTGTTAAAAAAAAAAAAAAAAGTTAAAAAAACAAACCATATTCTTCTCTAGGGACAGAAGTAATGGCAGACAAAAGGAGGGTTATTTTAATTAAATGCTTAAACAGCCTTAATATGATAGATATTTAAAGATACATATATGTGAAAGTACATAAAAGCTTAATATTATAACTTTCCAAAGGAGATTAAAACTTTGATTCTCAACTTTGATTTGATTTCTTCAGAAATTTAAACATATACAAATTCTGTCAATAGATTGTAGAACAACATGTTGTTCATACACCTAAAAATATTGTTGGCACTCATATGAAAATCCATATAGAAAATCTCACACTTACATGAAGAAACCCAATGTAATTTTGATATATTACATGAATAAAACTATTCAAAAACAATTTTGCTGTTTTAAATTGTTTTTAAAAGATAACCTTGAGGCACTACCACTTGTTTTGGTAAGGTGGCAGAATGAACCAATACTCCTCACACATGTCAGCAGCTAATATATAAAAAACATAATTCAAAAAGCTCCTGCTTAACTACTGGCTGAAAAAAATAATAAAAATTTAAGATAAAGGCCAAAGCCACTACAAAGGTATTACACATTCTTCAAAAACACTTCTCTAAGGCATGACTGCTCCTCATGTGCACTGGGAATCGTTTGGAAAGACTTATATTAATAATCTGGAATGCACAGTATCTCTGAGAAGTTCCAAAATAACATCATGAAGAGATGCACTGCACAATCAAAGGGAAAAGGGGGTTCTGAAGTTGAAAAATCAATCAGTGAAGAGTAAAAATTTTGTCTGCAGGACACCCTCCCTATGTCTAAGCCGTATTTGTGCTCTTCAAAGCAGGGCTTAGTGAGGAAATTACCCAATTCCTCTTATGTCCTAGGCCATATTTCACCTTCAGAAATTCAACTGGAGAAGAAGCCTGAAGGGAATGTGGAAGTTTGGGGCTCTTTTCAAGGATTTTTGTTTTGTTTTTTCAAAATATTTACACACTTGCCTCACATGGCAGATGTCAGTCTGATCACAGAGACTTACAAAGAATTATTAATCTTACAAAAAAAATCCCTCACTGTCATCTGTATCGGTTAAACTCATAGCCAAGGAATGATTAACTGGGAAATGCCCACCCACCTGGTCCAGGCTAATGGAATTATTCCTCCAAGGCTAGAATCTAACTTCCAGGATAGAAAATACATGGGAGACGGATCAGATCTTCAAAGGAAATGTACATAATTCAATTCAAAGTATACACAAAGCATTACAAAAATATAGGGATACTCAGGACAACTATCTCTAAGTTATCCAGTATCAGAGTGGATTCCATGATATCCAACTTAAATTTTCTTTTAATTTGGTTTCATGACTCTGAGCCACACTGCCTTGTAGATCTTTAAGGAAGGGCTCCCAACCTTTGCCATTTATACATATATACATACTACTGACTGCTGTATACATTCAGTTTTGGAGCTACTCTGAACCATTTGATCTTTAATGAAATCCACCCAAAATGACAGAGCAGAGAGGGTACTGAGTCCCAACAGCCACACAACCACTCATAAGTATTGTCAGCACCATATTTACCCTTCTGCACTGCTAATTAGTCAGGTAAATAAACTCACAGCTCACACCAACTCTATACACCATTAATTTCCCTGACCCACGTTTGCTAACTCTTCGATAGTACCAGTTTTAATTTGAAAGATTTGTTATATCCTCATATTATGTTGTTCAGACCTGAGAGTTTCTTTGTAAGCCAAGACTGAATTAGTTTTAAAAGCTATGTTTCAAGACCCTGTATTTAATGTTTTCTAGAAATCCAAATGTCATACCAGTTACACTTCTGCCAAGTGCTCATTTTGCAAATACATCATAAAAACAAAATGAGCAAAATTTATCTTATGCAGTGCAGTATTTACAAATGGCAGCTGTTTTGGGAAAGCCAAAATGATACATTATTTTCTCTCTTATTTTTCCACTGCTTTACCGAAGAGAAAAAAAATTGTCAAAAATATACTTTATTATAAACTCAAACTTGCTTTATGGTGAACTTGCCACTGGATGCCGCAAGAGAGGAGCCCCAAAGAGAAGATACAAGGACTCCCTGAAACAACATCTCAGCCTTGGCCATATTGACCAACATAACTGGTCTACTCTGGCCTCCAATCGGGAGGTCTGGAGACACACCATCTATAACGCTGCTGATGCCTTTGAGAAAGCACACAGGATCACCCTTGAGGAGAAAAGACAAAGCAGAAAGAGTCATGTCTTGCAGAATATTCCACCTAAGGAGTCTTTCTGCTGTGCCTTTTGCAATCGGATATGTCTGTCTCGTATTGGCCTCATAAGCCACCACCGTGCATGTAACAAATGTGGATAGAGCCTTCCCAAATCTTCGTTCGCGAAGCCTAGCCATGATAAACTCAAACTGATACTACCACAATTCTACCCCTTTTCCTTCTCTCTGCTACATGAATTTTGTATAAGCATCACAAACAATGCTCTGGATTCTCATCCTCCCCTCTTCAACTTCCAAAATGTCAGCACCAGCATAGTAATTTTATTAGTTTTTCGAGGAGGATCAGCTGAATCAGCAAATTTTCCTAGTACATCATCTTGCCTATTTTTTCATGACTTCTGCTCACTATTCAACTGTTGTTATTATTATTATCTTAAATATTCCTGTCAAAGAAAGATTAAAAACAACAATAAATCCAAAAGACCTCAATATATTTGGCACACATTTATATCCTAGGTCAAATGTAAAATGGTAAGGAGACATAATTTACTTCAACCTTCAAAAGATTCATACAAAGCCTTTGAAAGACTATGAGAAAAAAATAACTATTGTGTAAAAGTAAAAATTCCATTAGCAGTTGAAAATGTTTAAAAAAACAGGATCTAAATGGTTATAGGCAACAGTGATTCAACAGATGAAAAGAACTGAAGTGGTTAAAAGCATGGTAAGGGCACAGAGAGATGCTCAAGAGGAGAACTGATAGTGTGTGACAGCAGAATTCAAAATACATTGGTGGTGTATTTTGGAAGGGCCCATCATTCAAAATTCGATATATCAATAGTAATTTGAAAGGTCATAAAAAGAGAGTACCATTGACTCTAAAGTGCACATTTATTAGAGAAAATAGATTAATCTTTCCCCAGCATGGAATGGGATAACAAACCACAGCAAAAGCATTTACACAAAGTCATGTAAAATAACACGGCAAACTGGCTTCCACAGAATGAGAAACCTGTGCTGGTCGAGGCAAACTGGTATTCTCACTGCTGTTGTCCTAGACTCAATCAAGTTTATCTCACTGGGAAGTCGTGCAAGGAAACGTACCTCTGACAAAAACGTCTGGGCGGATTTCTGTGCTCCTACATGGAGCAGATATTCATATACGTACAGTGCTAATCTGAAAAACAAACAGAAAGGACAATATTTAGTGCTGTGCATTTGTTTGTTCCTCTTCTTTAAAGACAAAAGATTATCACAAGTTGCACAAGGTGCATCCCACTACCTTGCACAGCCCACTGAACGTGTCAAATCTATCACCTGTACCAGAAGTTTTAAACTAGACATGTAGGTCAATCTGACCAGAGGTGTTTAAATAGTAGTTAATTAAGTATTATTAGACCCCCAAATTACTTAATGTCAACATTTTTAATGATATTTGGACAAGTGCCCAGTGAACTATCAGCTGACCTACTGCTGCTCTCTACGAGTATGCTTACTGTAAATACAAGATATTCGTGCAGCAACACTGATTATTTTTCCAGAGCAAATTTTTTCACACATGGAATGTGTCAAGCTGTTAGCACACTTGAAAAATAGCCTGTGTTTATCCAAAGAACACACAAACCCCAGGCTACATCAGGAAAAGCAATCCCAGCATCAATGCAGTACCACCACACCTGTCGAGTGAAGTGCAAACAGGCTTTCAGATTCATTCAGACTACAAACAACTATTACAGCTCCCAAAGGAGCTTCCCAGAGAGCCGTTTCCAGACACAACTCCAAGGAAAGACAAAGAGCTGGAATAAGGATCTCACTGCTGTAAGAGGACTCATTCCCTGAACGACCAACCGGCACAACCTGGGCTGGGAAGGTCTGTGCAGCAGCCCAGGAACGGTGGAGCAGGAACAGCAACCAGATCCAACTGATACAGGCCATGCAGGCAAGATTTAAATTAGAAAACCAAAGAAGCAATGCTTTCTATTCCTCTGATTCTCTAGAGGGGCTCCCATCTGTCTGTGCGCTTAAGTCTTTCAAAATGAACCGTTGCGTAAAAGAATGATTTAATAATAATGATTGGAAACGATCTATAAAACATTTCAGGAGGAAAAGGGAAAAGGGAAAAAGGGAAAGGTAGGAAGATGAGGAGGAAGAGGAGGAAGAGGAAGAAGAGGGAGAGGGAGTGCCCTTTAGTAGCTAAACTGCTTTTAAGAAGTAAAATGTACTTGCATGCACTTACTGATACATGGCTATTTTCATTTGAAACATTCTTAGTTATCATATTCGAAAACTTGCAGTTAACTATGCACAGTAGAGAGGGAGAGTATGTGTCTTCCTGTTACAGTTCAAAACCCCATGCAATGACCACTGTCATCATGGCACTGATAGAGTAGTACTTATTGCAGTGACCTACTAAGTGTGAAATTTTAAAATCTCGGAGAGGCATTCCATAAAAATTATTTTTGTTTGTTGTTTATACTTTGTACATGCAATACATACATACACATTACTTCACTCTCTGTCCAACTTCAAAAGCAAAAATGTACTTTTTTCCTTAAATATATATATATTCAAACATGACTTGTAGTTTGCACTCTGAGTACCGTGGGGAGAGAGGATCTCTTAGATATTGACTCAATTCTTCACAGTTTGATTGTCATCCAAATCTTAAGCAATAAATATTTGTAGATGAAATCTAAGACAGACATAACGGGCAGAGTGGAAGCGCTTTTCTGCTACAGTCAAGACATCCTGAATATCCAGTAATGCTTTAAAGCACCTCTTTGTCTTACAAAACTCCCTTTTTTCTTCTTATCAAAGCATGAAGCCTGAAGTCCAGATAAAAGGATTTGTGTGATCATATCCTTTCTGCCTCGCAAATGAAAGCAAAACAGCACAAAACCCTGGAGTTTATTGCAGGGGTTTTCACCACCTCCACAGGTCTGCCATGTATTGAAAGCTTTAGCAAATACGGCACCACGATGCCCAAACTGACAGCACAGGACTGTAATACCCAGAGGGATTTGTGACTTTCACCTCAAGGCCTCTGGAGGTTACCTGCGAAACACAGAAAAGCTCCAGCCCAGCCCAACACCCCTACCCTGTTCCCATCATCTCTGGTCCAAAAATCCAAGATATTTTAACACTGTAAAAAAGACAGGCCTAAAACTTTGACTTAAACATATGGAATGTGCTAAGTAAGCGTTATGATAACTGTAACATCTCCAACTCTTTGATATGCCCTATTACCTTTTGGGGTAAACACACTGGCAGTGAAATGAAACAGTATTTAATAAGGGGGGGGGGGAGGTAAACATGACAGATTTCAGTAAAACAATAAATATGCTGGGTTTTAGGCTTCCAAGTTGATCCACCTGTGGTAAATCCCACGCTAGCAAGGGGACTGGCTGCCTCCTGTGCCAGGAGGAAAAAAGGAAAGCCGGGACCACCTTCCACGAACAGCTGTGAGACTGGAGGCACAACACAAAATAACCTGTTTGAGTCTTATTAGATCTGTATCTTTGGTCCCTCCCCTGTTATTATGCTGCCAGGAAGTCTTCACAGAAGTCAACAATGTTATACTTCATTCCGAAATAAATGCATTTACCACAGAGATCAAAAGAAAGATACTAATGTTTAACAGTGTTGCAGCAAAAAGGATCAATGCAAACTGATGCTCTGAGGAAAGGCATCAGAGACAACCCAAGGAGGAAATACCAGATACACAAACTTTAACTACAGGACAGACCAGAATAAGATAAAAACAAGGCTACATTTCAAATGTGTAAAATGAACAAATGAATAAACTATTTAACATCTGGGTGGAATGTAACAGTGGTGGTCTTTGACAATAAAGGACTTGGGTTTGAAGTGACATTTTAGAAGACAGTTTTTACTCATTAAACTGGTGTGAGAAACCATGCAAAAGCAGCGAGCAGACATATGTTAAATTTTCACATTTGCATACTTGTTGACATCCCATGAGTAATGTGAGGAAAAAATATTTCCAATCAATTTATGACAATGCTGAAGTAACTTTTTTAAAGACATGACATAGGCCAGAATTCCTCACTCCCAGCCAAGACAATTAGAGCACACATTCATCTGTAGCCTGATGAAACATTCACTTCATTAACAAACAAAAAAGGTTACTGTCTAGCTCATTTTGCTAACCTAGTGTACTTTGCCTGAAGTTTCTGCTCTAACTGGACAAGGCATTCTTACATCCTACAAGTACCTACTGAATTCCAAAGAAATGAACCATCTAAGTGGTTCAAGTCAACCAGTTATCAGAATATTACCAGGAAATAAACAGTAATCCCTTTTGCTGTGCTGTGGGAATGACATTCTTACATGTTAAGGTGGGAAGATGCAATTAGCTTAGCGAGAGTTTACAACTGAAGCCTTGCAGCAGTATTTCCATTGATGAAAACATGGTTAACTCACCCAATTCCAATCCAGAAGACTAAGATTACACATCACAGAAATGTCCCTAAGATGCTAGCACCTCCTCTGTCATCAACAGACATTTTGCTGTTAATATCTGATGCTGGCTGTAAAAAAAATAAAGTACCTATAATGAGAATGTTCTGGATCTGAGCATCAGCATGATACATTTAACATTTTAAGATTGGTAAGACTTAATTTTTTTAAAACTATTCATGTATGGAGAGTTCTGCATATGGCATGTGGTTTTTTAACAGTAATAAAAAAACTAGCAAATCGATATCCATACATAATTTTGAGTGAACAACAATGAAAAATAACTCCATAGAAAATCTTAAATTCCTCTCCATGTTTCAGAAGACTTCAAGTATTCCAAAATTACTGCTCTGGCCTATGAAGAGAAGGAGCTATCTTGTTATTTGCAAAAAGGGCTATAGACTCCATTTCAAATCCAGAGGCTCCTTAGAATCTCATTCATTTCATAATCAAAATAAAAACCTCACTCTCTGAAAAAAGAGAATGTAGCACTGAATCCATATCTTAAATTGGGAGTTTCTTGAACAAATTTTCTTGAATCCATCAATCCAGTATTTTAAAACCTGCTCTGAAGCTCTTGATGATGAGCTGGTTTTACTAAATTTCAATTAACAATGGTAAACAATATTTTAAAAAAGTTTGTTTTTTTGTTCTTTTTTTTAACAAACATGTATGCCAAACCACTCTTTCTGGCCTACTTGATCATACTGACAGTAATTTTCCCTGCACTCTCTCTCTCTCCTCTTATTTAGCATATCAATATGCTAATATAATTTCCCCTATATTTTTAATATATTTTTTTCATTAATGGCCTCGACACTGTAGTGATTCACCTCACACATCCCCCAGCACACCAGCTCTCCCAGGCATATCGTTTCACCTACACGCCATTGATATTTTTGGTTTTTTACCCTGAGTCCAGCAGGCTGCCCTTTCTAAGAACTTCTAATCATGCCAGTCTGTTGCTTTTTTTTTACAGCTCCAAACATGATCTATGTTAATGTTAGTCCTCTGTATCCTTTCAGCAACATGACTGGTTTTCTTGGAAACACATGGGTATGAAATGAAACCCAAACACTGGTTGAGGAAACAGTAAGTCCCGGAGGAGTTACTCGATGTTTGTTTGGGAATGTGCACCGACTGCTTTGAGAGCTCCTGCACAGCCCTGCAAACAAAGCCAGAAAAAAAGTGAATGGATTCAATATGATTCACACCCATTTCTTTCTCCCTCTCACTGTAGACAGCAGAAAACATTCTTGCATGCCCCTAAATAGGTGGGGTTTACACTACAATGAACAGTGGCCTTGGTGCCTTGCATTAGGCTGATGGTACTTCTCAGGTAAGCTGATCCTTTCTCCTTGTTTATCTCGGTTTAAAGACAGGAAGAGCCTTCACCTACCACAACTCTGGGCAGGTAGACTCACCTCCACTCTCCCTTCCACTTGATTCCTCACAAGATGCCCTGAGACAATGCCTCTTAAAGTCTGGTCGCCCTCCCCTTGATTCGATTTATTGCTTCAAGTGTTAAAACAGTTGCAATCTATTACTCTAAAAGCATTAAAAACAACAGCAGGGTTTTCCAGTCCACCCTTACACTTGCAGCTCACAAATTTGTGTCCTAATTTCACATACTTTTGCTACTTAAACTCCTGCAGACTTCAAGCTCTGACTATTCCCAACAACATGTTAAACTTGTGCACCAGTAAATAACTAAACATTGCGCAGGTATCTGGTATCCATTCATCTTTTGGAAAAGATCACAGATGTGTGCAGTGGTGGTGCCTACAGTCTCTCCCATAAGCACTTAATTGCATGGTTTTACATATTTTCATCTGCTAAGGATATCTTGGTTTGTGCTAAGATGTCACACTTCACAGCATTCCGCACTTCACTTTCGTCTGACTCTGGCTGAATTTCATATTAATTTTTGTCTCAGGTCTCAGTTTGTAGAAACTAGTATGGATCCAAAGTATTGCCAAATCAAAACACTCTTCTGTAGACTCCATCTGGAATGGGATAATTTCCACCCACTTCCAAATACTTCATCAAAAGGTGGATCTTCCTGATGACCTCCAAGATTTCAAATAAACAACTTTGTCCTTTTTGCACCTATGTTTGGCACATATATTCCAAAACAGCAGCTAAAAAATTAGTTACTTGACAAAATGTATTTTAAAGTGTAAGCAGAGACTTTTATAAAAATACATGAGATTCCACCTCTTCCTGATAACAAAGGTGGTAACTCTGGTCCTCCCTGCTGCTTTCAACAGGATAGCAATGGGTTTTTACATGGTGTTAATGCAAGTAGTATATGAAATCTTACACATTACAGCTGTTCCTAAAGCAGCTGCCTGCTTGGAATAGAAAAAACTGTCTACAGCAGCACCTGGAAAAGGCTGAGAAAGAGGAAGAAGCGTGAACATAATACACTCAGATCCCCAAGGGTGACTTAGACCCAGACCAGCACTGACTGGTCATGCAGTGCCCATCAGCCTCACAAAGCAAGCACTACGTAATTTGATTTTCATTCGTACAAATAAATCAGTGTTTCTGAGTATCTGGCTCCTAGAGGGACCCATGTTTTTGCCAATAGCAAAAACAGCTCCTCTGTTTTTGTAGGAAGTACAGGCTGAATATCCTGTTCACAGAATCACAAAATGGTTTGGGACCTCTGGAAGTGATCCAGCCCAACCCCCTGCCAAGGCAGGGTCACCTGGAGCAGGTGACAACCCAGTTGCAGATAATAAGTCAAATAAAGACTGCATCATCACTCCCCATTCACTGTGTGCTCCAGTTCTGTGTTCTCTCTTAAGCACAAACTCCTTACTTATACCTTGCTATGACATTCTGAAGAGACAAGCAGTAACGAGTCATCTCATGAATTTTATGGGAATCATAGATGATGACACAGAAGATGAATTCCCCTGAGTATCTACCTAGAAAGTAATGGTGGAAAGTAATTTTTATGACTTATTATGAACCAATAATATTTTATTCTGGAGAGAGTAAGTCCTGAAAGGATCAGAGTAAATCTAACAGACCTCAGAAGTCAAAGAAATTCAGGGAATTGGTAGAAAGAGTTTTTTCAGAAAAACAGATAACCTGAAGAGAAGAAATGCAAGACAAACATGAGGTGGTTCATGTTATATTAAAAAACTCATGACAAATATCAGTGGAAGACAGATAGAAAACAATAGAGAGGTTACTCTGGTTTGCATCAAAGATTCATCAGTGATTCAAGAAAAAATTGCAACAACAATGAAGAAAGTAAAGGCACACAACAGTATTAGCCCCAATTAAGTATTTGGGTCCAGTAGATGACAACTAAGCATCTGCCTGACCCATAAAGTTTCCCTTCCAAAAGAGGCCCCGCACTGGGACTGCGGTGAGAGAACTCAAGGAATTTCTCTTAAAAAAACCCAAATCAACACCAACCAACCACCCCCCCAAAAAGGAGATCTTTATAAGCATAGATAAATAGGTAAATAAACCTATGGAAATCCTCAGCACACCTAAACTGATGGTACAGAACTTGATGCACTCTGTTCCTCCTCAGATAACTGCTGTTCATGCCCACCCTTGGCTGACAGAGAGGTGCTGGAGGGAACCTCTTGCTGCTCCCCCAAACTGGTCCAGAGCCAAGACGGACCAGCCCACATGCCCAGTTCAGTCCACATTTCCACTCCAGATTAGCTGGAGCACCAGCCTCCAGCTACAGTTCTTGCATTACAAGTTTGCTGAGGCTTCACTCCTCTCTCACTGCCCAGGGGATGGTCTACTACCCAAATATATGTATTTTACAACTTTACAGCTAATTTGCTTGGACTCTAAATTGTAAGTTACAAGAAATATCTTCCTTTTGAAATGCAGGTCATAAAAAAAACCCCCATAGTGGTTTCTGTATCCTCTCACCATATTTTTACAGTGAGGATACTTTCCAAGCAGAAAGAATTTCAGCAACAAAATGAAGATGTTTGAAAATCTGTCTAACGAAGAGCTGACCTACACATTAAAAACCCATAAATAATAATAATAAAAAAACTCCAGCAAAAATAAAATCTTGCAGTACTGAAGCTATACTGCCAAATGTTTGACTATCATTCTAGAAAATTTGAATGCCAACTCTCCAAACTGCTTGCACTGGATAGCGTTTGAAAGGCAGAAAACAGGTACTGGACAAAAGGGATGGCAAGAATTTGATTCTGTACTGACAGCTGATGTCTGGAAAAAGAACCAAACACATATTTCCTTGTAATTGAAACAGGGGAAATAGGAAAAACCACTTCTCACACAATCTCTGGCTGAGCACTTATTTCTAAATCAAATTTCAAGGACCTGAGCATTCAAAAGACTGCAGTTCTACCATGTGCAGGGCATAACTCAGACTGGCTGTTCTGCTCTTAGCAATTATGAATGCATTCCTGTACAGTATATCTTCAATTCAGAAAAGGCTGTCTTCCAACTGGTTTACACTGGAAAAGAGATAATTTTCTATTTTACAACGTTTTAAAGTATGCATTACTGGAATACTATAATCTGTCCTGGAACCAGTTTTTGAGTTAACTTCATGGATGACTTCATAAGCAGGCAAGTCTGGAAATACAGGATATAAGTCAGTGTCACATTGTCAAGATTCAATTGCTGCAGCAGGACAATAAACAGCCAAATAGGAGACTTCAACAGGACATGGATAGGTTTTAAGATGCCAGGAGCTGGTATTAAAAAGTAAGAGTAAAAATAAATAAATGAAGAGGAGAAGGGGGGAAAGGAAGGGGAAAAAAGAAAGTGTGGAGGTAGTTTTGCTAGGGAATTTCAGAAAACATTTTCCAATAAAGGATGAGTGATAAAGAATTTTACAAGAAAATCCTCTGTAATAATAGTACCAAAAAAAAAAAGCTTCAAAATGCAGCCCAAAATGTTTTATTAAATATAAACACGACTTTCCTATTGCTCATGTTCAAACTCTTGCCTAGGCAGCCTTTCTCATTTCTTCTTAGTGACATCTTGAAGAATTCTGATCAAATTGCTTGAGAACACAGAAAAGTTGATTAAAAGAAACTTACAAAACTTCCATGCATTTTCCATTTCTCAGTTAAATATGAATAGAATATTAAGATTCAGTATATATTTGTATTTAAGATGCTGCTTTCATGCTATTTGAAATTGACTTGAGATACTTATATGGTGTTAAAGAGATCCGGATCTCAAGTGACAAAATTACACACAAAGAATCTCGGAATACCAGAATAGTCTGGGTGGGAAAAGACCTTAAAACTCATCTTGTTCCATGGGAAGGGACACCTTCCACTATCCCAGGTTGCTCCAACCTGGCCTTCCTTGACATTTCAATAGATAATTCTTCATTTATTACCTTCATCATCCTTTTTTCATTTTTCCTGTTTCTCACCAGTAAAAGAGAAACTAATCTTGAATTACTCTGGAAACTCTTAGAAGCAGATTCCAGTGTAAGAAGCTGGAGTCTGCTCAGCATAGGGGAATTACAAATAGCAGAGAGCAGGGGACCTGCCCTTGCTGATCCTTATCCCAAGCAAGATCTACTTGCAGAAGCAAGGGAAAAATACTGGGTTTAATTGCTGCTTTTTCTACAGTCTACCAGCATTATCTCTACACACTGTAATGAAATTACAATGGGTGGGAAAGAGAGGAGGGGACACTGCAAGACTCCACCAAAGATACTGCACAAGTCACTCCCAGTACCAGCTGATGGAAAAAAAAAACTAGTGACATTCTTTCATTGTTTCTACTAACGTACATTTTTTTTACCAGTTTACATAAATAAATCAATTCATGATTTCCCTGTTTCATGTTTTATATACAGAAAGGCAGAAGATAGTGCTTTTCAGACACAACCACTTAAGTTTTACAAGGCATAATGTTCAAATTATTATGAAACTATGTTATATAAAACTTTTATAATGAGAAATTAAGATTATGACTCAAACTTTACTCTCTTGCAGCATGTATACACTTTTTCAAAAAAAGTGTTGATACAAGTTTCTGAATAACTGCAAAAACAACGAGGAAAGAAAAAGGCACTAAACTTGCAATGAATAGCAATAAAGTGAAAAGAAAGGCAACACTTGTGATTTATTAAGAAACTCTCATATTTCTATATGAACTGTTTCCTTGATAGCAAATGGAGTAAAAAACTGTAGTAGTTTGAATCTTGTTTTCCCCCAGAGGCTAAGAAAAATGGTAAAACCCCAAGGGGTGGAAACCCCTGGAAGTTTTGCCCAATGGGCGGTTCCTGCAAAATGTAAACATTCCACAAGCTCACTGGAAGAGAAGAGTTGTAGTTTGGTTGTTGTTGGAGAGGTGGTCATGTTGTAGAGCCACGAGGAAGGGGCTCTGAGCCCCTCGGGGCCTCTGGGCCCTCCCAGCCCCTGGCTGGGGGGCTGCAGGGACCTGGAACAGCATAAAGTTGGGCTAGGTGTCTGTAATTGAACCTGGAGATGTTTCAGCAGAACTGCACTGACCAGAGAAACGGCGGCAGAGAGCCAGGACAGATAAGACCTGAACCGGAGAAGCAGCAGAAACAACATGCAGCCAAGGAGGAGGAACTCCTGGAAAGAGAGAGAGAGAGAGAGAGAGAGAGAGAGAGAGAGAGAGAGAGAGAGAGAGAGAGAGAGAGAGAGCCGGCAGCAGAGCTACAGAGTTCTTGGGGGTAAGAACTGATACCAGACCCCCCCCAAACTCCTTTGAGACCTCCAAGAAAGGAGGAAGATGATGGACTCTTACTTGAAAGAGCCTTGGAGTGCTACAGCACTTGCAGAGAGGAGCTGAGAAGCTCAGTCATCCTGAGAGCTGAACCAGGATGGTGTGGGAGGTTGGCCTTGGGGGCCCTCTCTTGCTGCAAGCTACAGGGAAGCTTGCAGCCTGAGGCAGGGCACAGAGGCCCTGCAAGGAGCTTGAATCTCCTGGAGATACCAGACTGTCATGAAGACCCCCTGCGTCTCATGATATGACCGTGGTGGAACGATCTTTGTCTGGGGTTACGAAGCCCACGGAAGACCCCTTTGCCTGTGTCAAGGGGCCGAGAGAGGCTTGGAGGCCTCCCTTGTGAGTGCTGGCAGAAATCCAGCTATCAGCTGCTGCATGTGGAGAGGACAGATGACTGCTGCTGTAGAAGAGACTCCTGTTCAGAGACTAGAAGGGATCTGTTCTTCTTCCCTCCTGGACTTTTATTTGGAGGGGAGAAGAGATTTGATCCATTGTAAATACTATATGTCATGGTAGAGATAGTTGCGATCGTGTGTATAATGTGTTATAGTATTTATTTGTACAGTCATTGTAATATATTCCCTTTCCCCCATTCTGAGTCTGGTGTGTTTTGTCTGGAAGAACCCATCTTACATTGGGTTGAGATGTGGGAGGGGGCTTAGACTAGGGAATTGGATTTTGGGGCTATCTCAAACCATGACAAAAACCCACAAAAGCTTCAGTTCTCAGCTAAGCGCTGAATATCCTTCAGACTTGTCTCACACTTTACTGAGACAGACTGAAACAGAGAAAAAAACAGACTGCACTTGAAACGAACAAAATCAACCAGCTACCATTAAAGAAAAGATGTTTGGGAAGGGGCACCACAAAGACTGATGACTAAGAAAAAACTATTTATGATACCTCTGTCATATTAAGTCAGTGTTATGTGAAATGTATCTGCAAAAGAAGAAAAGGGAAAATTAGAAACAGATCTCACAAGAAATTGTATACATATACACAGATTTGCATTAAATGCAACATTTTTATTTGCATCAGCAGATGGTTGCATTAAAACCAAAGATAAACAAAATGTTCAACTGCGTGTTTAAACACAGGAATATCATTTCTTACCCTCGACATAACTTGAAGTGAGACTTGAAACTAAATCTTGTACTCAAGTTATAATACTATGCTTTATCTTCCAAATTACTGATGCTCAACCTGGCCCTATGTCTATTTAGAAAACACATTGATTAGTTTTTAAAAATATCCTTTTATTAGTATATTACAAGAAGACAGCACCAGGCATTCACAGCTCTTGATTTCACTTTCAGCTCAAAAACCCAACCCTGCTCCATTCCCTCCTCAGTAGGGTTTTACTGGAGGGCTGGAGTCAAGTGCTGAAATTATATTTAGTAGTAAATATAAAGTATTTATAAATCTGCATGGAGTAAATCAAATGTTTAATATGTATTTTAACAAATGGGTCATTTGTTATGGATTTTAGGGCAGCAGTTAGACAAAACTGTCTTTAACACCTTCTACTGTGTGCTTGCTGCCATATACAACGCACATTCTTCACGCCTGTAACCTATTTAATAACAGACATTAATTATTTATTGCCCCTCTCTAAACAATTTATAAATGTACCCTCACCATAAAGCATGACCGGACTGGTCTTTGCTCCCACAACAAAGGTGTCTGCACTATTTTAACTGCTGCATTAAGAAGCAAACCCTACTTATAAAGAGCCTAACAGAGATACATTTTGTGATATAAAAACATAATCAAATAGCATAATCTACCACTTACATCAGAATTCAGTATTATGCAATGGATTTTCCAAAATGACTGTGGTTACAATGCCACAGTTAGCAAAACTGAAAGTCATGTTTAGGTGCAATAGAAGAAGTTTTTTATACTTCTGTCATGCAACTGTTGGATAAGTTCAGCTTTTCACCTTGGAGTGTCTTAATAAATAACTTTTTTAACAAGATACCTCAGCCAACACTGCCTATGGTGTCCTACTTGCCCAAATGGGAGTGAAAATTTTAGGAAAACTGTGTATTTTGCCGCTCCAGGTTTTAGACTTTGGAAATAACATTGAGTGTTAACTGAGTGTCAATCTTCTCTTTCAGAGTGGTTGCCGCTCTTTATATTTTTAGTATGAAAATCAGTTAATAGTTTTAGTATGTATAAGGGGTTTTGTGACTCCTTCTGGCTTTTTCTATATATGTTAATTCCTCTCACATGAGAGCTGCATTAAATTTAAAGCACATTCTTTCAGCAACACACAAGAAAAGTTTCTTAATAGGAACTTCCAAAAGTTTTCAAGTCTGCTGTTTGCATGTCCTTTCCCTGGAATTTTTCTCCAGCTCAATGAATAATCAACTACAGCTTTGTAACACTGCTAAAACATTTTTCTGATTAAAATCAGAATTATCCTTATGGAACAGATCTTTTCAGAACAACACAAGGAGCATCAGCCCCAAATATCAGTGGTGCAACACGTCACCTGTGCTGTTCATCTCTGAAAGCATGTTCAGGAGAACAAACACCAACTGCAAGTAAGACCATATGCAAAAAAATTCCCAACCAAGAGCAACACAGCAGAGCCTATAACTCCTTGTTCTCAGCAGTCTAGATCCATTCAGGAAAGAGACACTGCACCAGGGAAACATAAAATACAAAAAAAAATAAAGGCTCATAGTGTAGAATTAACTCATGCAGTTCAAAACTACTCATCTATTTTAAGTCAATGAGAAATATAAATCACAGTCTAGGCTGCTCTCTGTACATGTGAAAAAATGTCCGTCCTTAATAATAAAATGGCCCTTTCACACCTAAATTATGCCTTCTATGTGGCATCTCAACACGAAAGCATGAACAGAAAAACACACCAAACAAGTTCTTGCCCTAGGAAGCTCACAGGAAAGTTGACAAAGGAACAACTATGTAATTTGAATAAAAGAGAAAAGAAGTTCATGAAATGAAGACAGACTAATCGCTGCTTTATAAGATATGTGAGGAAAAAGGAAACACAGCAAACATAGGAGGTAATAACCATGTACATCCAGGTAAGAGAAAACATTAGGAATTACACTTTCTGAGGAAACAACCCCAGGATGACACACATTAGGTTGCATTCAAGATCCCTGGTCCAAGACAGCCTAAGCTGGATGGATGGAGGTACTAGGTGGGAATTTGCAGAGTGAACACAATGGTTAACAGGAAACAACACTGGGGTGCTGGGGTGCAAGGAACTTCCAACACCACCAGCATCTTCTGGTCTCTGTCCAGTGAGGAAAACACAGAAGAGTATTTTCACAGATGACCATGTCTGTACAGGTGATGTAACCCTTCTACTGCTCAGTCAACAAGCCAAGTCCATCTGGAGTTTGGAGTCACTAAAAAGGTCTTAAGCACCCTTCAGAGTGATGAATATAACCCCTTCAGGACTCTTATGCAGGTATCTAATCCTTTGAAGATCAGCTTTGAAGGTGTCCTTAGACTATAAAACAACAATCATATGTGGGGGGAAAACATGGGAATAACACATGAACAAGCAAGCCTAAGATAAAGATCTGTAAAATTCAGTGGGAAACTCAAGACTTGCCTGCGCAGCTAAAAACTGCTCATTATTCCTCAATATTGTTCCCTTACAAAAATGTTCCCTTTGCAGTACTTCTGACCTGAATAACGCCCTTGCTTTTCAGAAGGTGGCTACTCAGTGGTTCCTCATTGCTCCCTCTCTCCAGGAGAGCACAAGCCTTACTGTAATAATCACAATAAAGAGGTTGTAACCCAAACTCGGGGACTCGGCTATGCCTCAAAGAAAATGAGGAAAAACCTGAAAGGAAATGCCCTTGAAAAGCACATGATGGACAACAGGAGGCAGGTAAAGCTCTAACTGCATCAGGCACGAAACTGCAACAGATGGGGAGAGGCACCTGGAAACATGTTAGTCTCTACAGCGCTTTCTGTCAGACTGTGTGGTCTCTCCTCATCTCCAGAAATGTGGAAAACAGGGAATAGCATGAGGGGGAAAGGGAGTAGCTGGAGATGCAAAGTCTTGCCAGTGGAAGTAAAAGAAGTCTGTGCTCCACACAGCCTACCTTTTCTAGTGGAAATCCTGCAATTTCCCTAACCCTCCCTGGAGGTGCAACAGACATGGAACAGAAAGATAATTCTTAATAAAATATTTTTTTTCTAAAGTAGCTTGTTAAGGGCATCAACCATTAGACTGAATTTAAGCCCTGTGAGAGTTCTGGGATTGATGGTGAACTAAGTCACAGTGCTTACCTTCTGTTAGGACTTTACCAAGACCTCCTGACAACCACAAAAAAAAATACCAAACCTTTTACCAATCAGATCCGTTAGGGCCAACAAAGGGAAAAACAGTACCTCCTCCCAAAGCCCACACCACACAATCCCATCTCCACACACAGACAGCACTGGGGATGCACAGAATATAAATCCTGGCTGTTATCACCAGGATCCCATGTTTCTTTTGCTGTATTTTTTTGAAGGGGTATTTTGTTCCACACTAGCTACTGCTAAATGCTGCTCACAAAGAGGCAGGAGGGACCGCTGCAGCTCCATGGAAAGTAAATCCCGAAGACTTAGGATCCTAAAGAAGGGGAGCTCAGAGGGCAGATCCTGCCTCATCTCCCTTCCACACCTGCTGGGAACATCAGCACTGGGATCAAATATTTCTCAGGAAGCTAAGACTTACATTTCATTTGTTTAACTTTCAGTACAATGCTTGAAAATGTAAGCATGCAAAAGAAAAGTCATTGCCACTGCTTCACTTCATTGGGAGGGCCACTTATTAAATCAGAGAGAACTTTTCTCAGTACCCCTGACTATTTCAGTAATTTTACCTTTTGATATTAAGAAAAATAAGCCATTGCTTGCTTGTGAAAACCTCACATCGTATTCAAAAAGGCAACATTTGTTGCTCTTCTGTGAGTTTGATCACACTTTTACAGTGACAATTTCATTAAACCGCTGAAATATTATATTTTTTTTCTCTGAAAGGAAAAAACAAGGAGTAACGATTTCTTTTTTATATTCATCCTCAGACAACATTACTGAAATAATTATAAGGAAGAGGCTGAAATTTTTCATCATTCACCTCAGACCAGAACATGTTTTCCTGTTTTTTCACTCAAAAGCCCCTGAAAGAACTTCATTTAAAACAGTAGAAAAAATGCAAGAATATTATCACTTCTCATTTCAAGACGTATCATTTGTTCCCGCAACAAATGCTCACAAACTACGTGATTTTTTGTTTCAGAAAGTTACTAATCTCTGTTTCAGGTTTGATATACCTGCACTGTTCAAGCACAATGCATCAAATGCATAGATGGACTATAAAACTTGAGTGGATTTGAACACAGCATAGATGACACGCGAAGGTGGCATCACCATCCTCAAATCAAGCTAACACACACACAAATAAAAATTAAACAAACGAACAGAACAAAACAAAAAAAACAAACAAATGAAACAGTTGTGTAACTGAACCCACAAATTACTGATTGTGACTTTAATCTCAAACTTAAGCATTTAGTACACATTACCCTAAACTAAGAACGTGTTCCCCAAATGCTTTTATTCCAAGTATTTGTGTGCTAATTCTAAAAACAACTTTTCAGAGCTAACTGGGAGCTCTTCAGGCTGATGGTTTTCCCTTTCACATGCATTCTGTGACCTTTCAGGTAAGAAGGGGAAGATTAGCCCCCTGAGGTCCTTTTCACACTTGGTCCGAGGTGAACAACGGGCAGGTGCAAACTTTACAATATCAGGACTAAATTTCAAACCCAGTAGCCTGGAGATGAAGATTATCAGGAGTTGCTTGGTAACTGGTTTGACAAAGCACTCACAGTTCTCTAAATTCAAGTTCAGCTGCTCCACCTGGTACCTGGGAGGGCTATTGTCTCCCCTTTATCCTACCAGGGCTGAAGTATCAGGCTGATGCTCCCATGTAACTGTGCATTTTACATAAATACATTTTATCTGTTTAAAATCTCTGCTGTTTCAGAGTGCCCAAGTTGCTCTAGAGCTCTGTAGGAGATCAAAGCTTCATTCCTGCTCCAGTTATTTCCCTCCCCAGGGCTGCCATGAATACAACAAATGAAATCACATGGACGGTGATCTTGTCATACCTCATCAGCAAAGCAAGAGTTGGCCTTGGTCATTATTAGAATAAAGAGATTTAAGAGATAAGCTTGCAACAAGACTAGGAAACTTTCTGTACACTGAGTTGAAGTCACTCAGTGCAGCTCTGCAACTCAGTCACTCTCTGCAACATCTCCTTTTCCTCCAAGGATTTTACTGAACTTTCCATGTTCAAGGATCACTGGAAAAATTAGTTGTATGAATAGCAAATATAATGAGTCAGCTGCTCAGTTTATTTAGGATCCCTGCAACTCACACAGCACCACACAAGTTCTACAGGAAATTCAGTTGGTGAAATAAAAAAACTTTATTAGGGCTGGATTTGTAAAGAAAAAAGGTAAAGAAAATCCCATCCAAGATGCCAACAGTGTAATTATATTAGCCTGTTACAAAACAATTAAAAGTAATGAAATTTTGACTTCTCACTAAGTGTTAAGAAGCTTAAGATTAGTATTTAGTTAATCCTTCAGTCCCACTGAGAAGCCCTAACACAGACCAGACAGCATTCTTGAGGTGGTAATGTTGTTCCACAGCTTCTCAGCAGCATCACTCATCACGAGGCAGAGCCTGACATGTACATATAAATTTACAGTTGGGTGGTGAAGAGCTGCTGCAGACCTGCCAACACATACTTGAATCCAGCTGGTTCCAATTAATAGGATCCATCCTGGTGGTTGCTGGCAGCCTCCGAGAGGCTCCAACTTCTGCCATAGCCCAGGCTGGAAACCAGACCACTCAGACAAAAACTCTGCGCAGAGATGGCACAGTCACCTCCTCACACTGCAGAGCAGGGAGTTAAGGGGGTAGGAGCAGAGCAATGTGATGTATTGTCATATATAAACAAACATTTGGAGGGGACACAAAGAAAAGGCTGTATGGACAATTTATGCTCTACAGCAAATGCCATTTAATTCTCAATTTAAACTGCACATGATTTCCACCATCTGCCTCTCTTACCCCCCACTTCCCCAATCCTACAGAGACAATGCTGGAGTAGTTGCTGGAATCACCACACTTCACTGCAACTTTTCATCTTTAGTCTGAAACTTTGTTAGAAAAAGGGAAAAGAACTGATGGTAGTGAGATCTGGGAAATTATGCTTAAACAGGTTGAAATGGTTCTTGAAGGCAGAAGGTCAAAGAGAATGATTTTTAGTATGTTCTTTCAAAGTAATGTTCATGGGGGTTTCATGGAAGGGTAAAGTTATTTAGAAACTTGAAAATGCTGTGTACACAAGATGTGCCGTCAAGTATTTGCAATACCAAAGAACTTCATCAGACCGTAAGCCAGACAACCCACAAAACAGTAACATTAGGAATAAAACAGGGGATTCTGCTGCTTGGAAAAAAAAAAGAACAAAGAGATTTTAAAGAAATTATATTTTGTAATGCAATATTCCATGTTACAATTCTCCACATTTCAGTTTATTTACTTCTTTGTATTTTTAAGTAGAATATCGATTACATATACTTTTTATTTCAAACCCCTCTTAAAACAGAAAAGGAGATTCAGTGAGAACAGTATCAGTCAGGGAATGGAGTAATGAAGCTGAATCAAACACCTCAGACCAGGACTCAAACTTTCCCCCGGTTTCAGAAGTGTTCAGATTCCTGGGAGTAAGTGTGGGAAATTTGACAAGCATGTTCGTGAATACATTAACTGACAAGAACCATCGCCCCACTCCAGTTAATGTATGTCAGGGGAAAACATGTAAAGAGGCTCAAATAGCAAAATATCTCAGGCTAAAAATACCAAGAACTCCCTCAGCTGGAAGTTGTTAGCAAGAGCTCTGATAAAAATAAGGAACCAGGACAGCATAAATGCTTTCCTTTCCCTGCAGAAAATAAAACTACATTTGGGAGGAAAGTATTCGAAACATCATAAAAGAGGTGACTCACCCCATTCAACGGGCAGCACACTCTGGAAAGAGGGGAGAGGGAACAGGGATCCAAACCCAACCACGAAGTCCTGGTGGGAGAACAGCAATTCCTAGCTCCCCCCCACCAGTGAGTGTTCTGTAATACAGACACCACTCCTGCGCTGAAGGATGACCTGTGTCTCTTGAGGGTCTCCAGAGACAGGTAAAAGACCATACTGAGTAAATGATTGCTCCTGGAGCCTTCAGAGGTTACTGGGATGCTCCTCCAGAAGGCCGCTGATACCTACTGCAGGACTGTAATGCTGTGGATATTTTAAATTCACCTCTTGGACATCAAGATTTCCAGACCTGGGCTGTATTTTGAGGTTCTTATGTATTTCTCAAACTTACCTTCACGTAGTCAAATGACAAAAGCCAGAATTAGATGAGCCAGCTTTGTTTAGGTTTGCAAGCAGACACGCATATCAATCAGTTCTTTCGTTTTTTCGTGAGCCAGGAAGGGTACCCAAAGACAAGCCCAAACCATCTACATTCAACAGCCTCATGCACTCTGAAAAGTAAAGGAAGACCAGCAGGGTAGTCTTGTCTCAACTACAGAAGAAATACAGCAACCATGATGATTTATGATAACTAAACCAGCAAATAATGGTACAACAGGAAGACCACAACATCCCACTGCTTCATTTTGGATGGAAAATTCTTAAAATGCGGGAGGAGCCGCATAAATAGCAATGATTTTGCTAAAGCATATTTGCTAAAGCAGTCTCATCATTTCATAATCACATAACTGACACTTGTATATCATGTTGGGTCATATACCAGAGACACCCAAAAGGGTTTGAATCTTTTAAAACCACCTCAAGCACCTCCTTCCACACAGCATCTAACAGAAGGCTAGGATGCTTCTGTCCACCAAAATCTCCATTATTTGGATAAATAAAAGCCCAGAGAAGAAAGAGAATACTGAAGAAAGGGGAATAGTGGGAATACTGTAGTTGAATATACATGAATGCCTAAGAGATCAGTGAAATTTACTTAATTTTACAAACTGTGATATAAATAAAAACATATAGAAAAACTCTGCCACAAGGAAATACTCATATCCCAGTCATTTCAGGCAAAAATATTCTTGGACTCTAGATTACAAATACAAAATATTAAGAGTGGGCTGGAAAATTGGATTTGAATCTTTGAATGTAAACAAGAAAAAATGTGAGTACTATGTAAGGACACCTCAACATCTTCACTGAGGAATCTCACAGTGAAGATTATATCGCACCACTGAATGATCTTTTTCTACCAGTTTATGCCACTCACTTTTCAATTCTACATTTTGGATGAAAACATGCAAAACACAGAGATGCTGGGAAGCTCCCTATGCTAAACAGTGGGTTGAAGGAAGAGGAGTCAGGACAGCTGGTCCAAGGAGCCCCTCTGTGTATCCAGGCACACAGAATCTTTATCTTAGTATCACTACAGCCATAAGGCTGTGGGGCAAAGAGAGTTTGAACACACCTTGATACTTAAGACAGTTTCTGTATTGTTTCAAAAAGCGGTCTGTCCTCTTTAACTATTTATGTTTAGCTAAAATACCTGCTGGCAATTCAAGAGCAGAGGTCCCACCGCATTCATATGACCCAGTTCCCCATATCCACAGATTAACCTCATCTTTCCCAAAGCACCAGTTCTCTACTTCCAGCACCATCAGGTAGAAAACAGAATAGAACCATGTACTTCATCCTGGTTTTCATGTTGCTTTCAGAATTTCCCCAAGAATGGAACCACCAGACTGTGGGGTTCTGTCATTCCATAGGCCCAAAAGAGCTGGGAGTTAAAAAACCCAAACAAGCCAAAAACCGGCAATCGAAAAACAGATAAACCCTTAGGGCACAAAAGCTTTTTCAGGTCACTTGGGCTGCCAAAAGGGAAGAAAAAACTCTTACCTTTTTTTGGGTAAGCTTGTGTTAATGGCTAGGGGTGCTACCCAGAGAGAAACATGGATGGAAACTTTTTGGAGGAATCAAAAGCTTGTTTTACCAGATAAGCACTAGGGGAGTAGTACATTCTTAAGCAGAAAGAAATTACACATATGGACTACCTTTGCTGTCTTCAGACACTTTCACTGACACTGATCTAAAGAAATACTTTGCTTTAAGAAGTTTGGTTGTTGGGTGCTCCTAAAGAGAAGTTAATGCAGGTGTTGAATATAAAATCAGCCTTGGTGAGATAACTACAGTTATTACACAATCAACAGGTATGACACAGTAAACTTCATGTTTCCACACCAACAGGACAAGGGTGTAAGGGTGACACTGAATAAGCTCAAAAGGGGACCAAGAGCGCAGTCTATTAACTTGAGAATGCCTCTTCCAATTTTATTCCATATTAGAATCAAAACTATTTTTTGTTTATTTTGTGGGTTTTTTTTTCATCAACCCGCTTCTGTGATTCAACATGTGCAGGTGATGCTCAGTTGCCTGTTCTACGCTCCCTTCTAAGTTATATACATGGATCTATGCAAACACACACATAAAAACACACATGCAGACAACATAGTGAAAATAGTCAGTGCGGGGAGAACGTAATGGTCACTTTTCTTCAGTTATGTTAATCGTTTAAGTATGCTATTATACTGGAAAACAAAAAGTTCCAAGACAGTTGTAGGCATGCTAAAAAGTAACATCCACAAAACCGGCCTTAAGTTTAGCTGAAACCCACAACTGAATCACAACTGCGAGAAGAACACAAAAACATTTCCAGTTTGATGCTGCAGAATACACAGCAACTACTTTGCCAAATTCCACTATTGGTCTCTTCAATGTAGTTTCCTGACTCCCTTTACAACACCACTGGAATTCTACAAAATAAAGTGTGAAGGCATATATGACACTGTCACAGGTCAGGTTTCCCTTCATTTACCTCTTTAGTTTTTCACTTGTATTCTGAATAACTGAGGATTTCCAATGTTTGTGCAGAGCACTACAAGCCCACAGCCACTTGCAGAAGGCAAAGCTCTCTCAATAAAAACACACTACACGAGAGAGCACCTCTAATTGTGCTTTGTCTACTGAATGTACACACTGTGCAAGGAGAAATTAAACAGACTATCATCTCCAGCCCCTTCTCTGTGGGATATGGAATGACCTTCTCTGTGGAATATGGAACAGGTACACCCACAAGATAGGTATTACCCTACGCTTTCAAATGCATTTCTTTGGCTCACAGTCTAAATATTAAACCCACTGAGCCCTTTTTTGACCTTTCTGAAGTATTTCATAACAGCTTTATTACACAGTGATATGAGTGCAAGACGGCTCAATTCCCTCTACCTTGTTTTACAGGAAAAATACGTATGGTTTTATGACAAGAAAAGCTTCTTCTGTCTATTAACCCCTTTTTTTTCCAAATGAGTAATCCCACACAGAATTGGAGGCTGACATCAAGCAACTCCAATCTTTCTTTTTTCCTCCAATTCTGAATAATTAACTACAGTGTTACAGGTCTGTTTGGGGAATACTGGGAAAAATTTATAAATAATTTTCTCAATTACTAGAATTAATAGAAAAACACCTGCATCCAGTGCTCCAGTCTGCTTTTCTTTCTAATCATCTATTTAAGATGTTCTGTGAAATAATTCAAAATAATTTTTTTCAATCACTTTTTTCATGTTCCCCAGCTGCAGCTGGACAAATTATTTAAGTCTTGCATCTTTAAAGCATAAGACAGTTTTATTGGGAGGGGAGGGTTTGTTTGTTTGTTTTTGCTGCATTATAGTACATTATATTATTTCTAAAAATATTTAAAAATATATATAACTAGGCTTGAAATTGCACGTACCTACAGTTTTTGGTCTTGTAAGAGTAAACATCTTTATTTTATAAAGAGTTAGATGTGCAGATAATAAAATGAGAAGTGACACTGCATTTGAAGAGGTGCAGCAGAAGTCAGGAACACCACTGTGTTGCACCTCAGATCTGCTTGTCAAGCCCATTACCATTACCAGAGGCACATTTCCATACTTCCAACACTGTTCTTCATCTTCTGACCAGAAACTCTCTTATGCTTCACAGTTTTGTGTATTTTGAACAAACAGTCCTGTGTACAAGCTCTAGGTGTTTATTTGTTGATCATATACTTCTATTCCAACTTTGATCAACTTTCATTTGTATTATTTTGTGTTTATTATATAAACACACAGGAAAACCGCACTTAATTCCTCAGGCCAGGATATACGGCTTTAGGTTTTTTAAATATCATCTCCACCTGTATATATCCTCTCCAGACTCATATTCAAGGAATATTAAACAGGTTACAAGGATTTTAAAGGGTTTTAGCAGTAACTTAAGGAATCAAACAGTTCAAGAGACAGACAATGGAGTTGTAACCTTCACTTCTGGGGCAGTTTCAGACTTGGCAAGGGAGCTTCATTGATACACCTGATGAAATTCCAGTAATTCACCCACACTCCAACCAAACAAAAACCCCCTGTAACTCCCCACCACCACCTCAATTGAAAGGCTGACCTATCAGGAGCAACTGGAGCCATCCAAGACTGGACCCCACCCTTGGAGGGTCACTTGGGAGAAGAAGATAAATAGAATATTTAGCATGGACAAATCAAAGGGCTTTGGTTTATCAAATGCTCCGTGGCAGAAGCATCAGGTGGCATCTTCACTTCCAGCCTCATAAATCACTGTATTAACGACACAATCCTGCGGCCTGTCAGCCTATGATGCATTCTGTCCCAACACTGTCAAGAATAAAATATTTATTGAGGAACTATATAGTTCCATTCCTGCACTCAAGTATTTTCCTCAGAGCTAGCCTTTCCCTCCCAGGGAAAGGCCAATACAGGCTACGTCAGGTTGCCACTGATGTTGTTGGAATTTTTTTTAAACTATAAAAATGGTTTTCAAGACTGACACTTTTTTATAAGCATTAAGCTGTTTATCACAGAAAACACAGCATTTTACCTTCTTGATTAGCTGCAAAAGCATTTAATTCCAACAGTGTAACATTCTTATCACCTTTTCCAAACTCATTAGATCAATATAAAAATGCATCTGCTGATAACAAGACATTATCAGTATCAATATTAAAAAAAAGAATTGCATGCACTGGAGGTTACATATACTGACTACTTATTACTACTGATTACTTACTGCTTCTGCATTTTCAGAACACGGACTTCTTTCTGTAAAAGTTATAGGGGGTTGTGGGTTTGTTTTAAGGTGGAATTTCTCCCAAAAATCAGAGCCATTGGAAATAAAATGGAAAGTAATGTAAAACACGGGACACTGTAATCAGTAGCTTTCTAATTTCTTCCTCAAGACTGAAACTTCTCTTTCGAAGACAGTATTTTATTTAGGAATGGGACATAGGAAACAAAATAGTCAAGCCTAAATAGGAAACCAGCACTTTCATTGGCCTCTCAGGCCTGATCAATCCTATCAAGAGTTTGGGGTTAACATCAAGTGTTGTACTTCAACCAGACCCATATAAACTTAGACCAAAAAAACACCAAAAGACAAGCCCAAAGCCAGACTGAAAGCCTAAAAGGATGGATGGGATGGAGCATCCCATGAATTCAACACACAGAGGAGCCAAACAACCCTCACTATCCACAGTCACATATGACAAACTATACCTGCCATCAGAAATGTGATTTTTGAAATTTGGATTTTCCCAATTTGTCATTTCCTAATTGATATTTGCACAAGAAACAAGGTGGGGGAAAAAAGTGTGATTGGTTTCAGCTCAGATTCAGTTGGGAGATTGTGCAGTGGGTAAGGAGGAACACACAGGGAAAGTTAATGTATTAAGAGTTTTGATTGTTGGCCTATCACATCCCATCTACGTCAGCTAACACCTTCATGAAATGAAAGAACAGTGTACAATCACATGAAATAAATAATGCAAGTCATTACAGAATGTTTCTACAAACAAGAGAATGTTTCAAGAAAGTTCTTGCTACCCTGAGCCAATTCCGCTAAAATACTTTCATTAATGAGTCATATACAGAAGCACAAAAGTGTACATGATAAATCAGTAACGATTATAAGACCTTCTCGGGACACAAAAAGAATAAGGAATGTTAATAAGAGAAAATTCAATACAGGCAAATGTAGAGTACTGTGCTCAGGAATAAGAAATCAAATACACAAATATGAAATAGGGAATAATTGGCTAGGCAGCTGTGTTGTAAAAAGAACCTGGAGGGCATGTGGACTGCAAAAGGGATTACTTAAAATACAAAACCAAAACAAACTAAACCAAAAAAACCCAACAAACAAAAAAACCCAACAAAGCCCAACAACAATAAACAGGCAAGTGTTCCAGAGAGTATTATCAGCACTGGTTTATATATGTTTTATCTCACAAGAGATAAATTATTTCATTCTGCTCCATTCCATGCTCTGGACATGCTACTATTAATATGGAGACAAAATAAAAACACTCCAGAGGCAAGAATCACAGAAAGTTTGAAGCAGGGAAAAAAATGACCCATGACAAAAATTTTCAGAATGTTTTTATATTTGATGAAGCTGGAAAGAGAAAAGCTGAGGCACAATGGTCTTGACTTAGTGCCATATTTCAGTTTTTCAGAACATGATGTTTTATGTTCTCACGTGTTACCTTCCTGGGCCTGGAAGTGAGAAATATCCTACAGACTAGAGAAGCATGGACAGAGGTCATCAAGATTTCTGAATCAATATGTTTGTTGCTATCTGAGGAAGATTTTCTCTCAGGATTTGAAACAACACCTGACCACAACCCGGACTTAGGGGTCTGTGGTTTAACTCCAGTAGACATTAGGAATAAAAAAACTTCAGCTGTGACTCAACTTGGATTGTTTGTACACCAAAAAAAAAGCAGGGAACAACTGGTCCCAACTGCAAGTAACACAGTTGGAAGGCCCTGAAGATGGAGCTACTGAACCTTCATGGAGAAAAACCTGGTTGTGTTCTTGGTGGTACTTTAAAGAAGGAGCTTTAAAGAGCAGCTTTAGCAGAAAACTCTTAAAAGGTGGTGTTTTGATCAGTTGCTGATTCCTGCCCTTGCAGAGCATCATGACCTTCTCAAGGAGTGGCTCTGCCCCATTACAGTGCCACCCTGAATCACACAATCATGGATTTGTAAGCCTCCCTCCCTAAACACAGCAGGTTGGTAAGTATGAACTGTCCACCCTGGATAACTTCAGAGTGCATTTTCCAATTTACAGTATGTCCAAAAGAAAGACGGCAAAAAAAATTACAACATTTAAGTTCCTTTGGCATCTTGTCCTTAGAACCAGTGGCATCTTGTCCTTAGAACCAGTGGCAAGAGAGATGCTGGAAGTTGTACATACAGACTTCTGGTTTATGTGATATTCAAAAAAAAAAAAAATTCAGGGCTACAGAGCTCAAATTGGGCACCCAATAATCGAGAAGTGTTTTTGCCTTTCACTTTTTACACCTTAGTGCCAATTCTAAAACTGGTTGTCGAGCACCTATTTTTAAAGGTGAAGCTCAGGCACCGTGGTGCTGGGCACTAAAGAAACAACATATTCCTCCTGTAAGAACAGCAGTATTATGAAACGGCAAGTCAGCCACAAGGTACATACTGCATGACAGCAAAACAGCAAATTATCAAATACCTACTCATTATGAAAACAATGCTCTTTTCTGCACAATAAAAACTAGGGAGGTTGTGCAGGGAGTTGATGTGGGGTTTTTTTCCAGAGGAAAAAAAAATCAGTGAACATGCAAATGAGGGCAAAGTGAGAACAGCGCTTGGTATATACCCACACTTTCCAAGTTAAGAGAATCTTATTGGGAATGCAAGCACAGCACCCAGACACTGCACTTCAGACACAGAGACGCACTGTTCCAGCTGATTTTGAATGGCAAATTCCATCCTTCCCTCCCAAAGCTCTGACATCTCTGAGTTGCAGATTTCAGAACTACCACGGTCAGTCAGTATTGCATAAGTGTTGGTAGGTTTTGTCTTGAAGATAAGAAATTTACCTCTCAGTCTCCCAGGGGCAGCAAAGGAATGGTCATTTTCCCAGCACCTAGTGGGACAGAATGTTCCTCCTAACTTAACAAAAACCCTCCACTTCCTGACCTGCCTCCTTTGCTGTCCTGGCTCTGCTCCCTGCTCTGCACCAAGTCTGCTTCCCTTGTCTGGATGCACCAGCCCCCACCCAGATCTCTGATCCTAATGCCAGTTCCCTTAGGGAGCAATTCTTTGTCTCCTCTCTCCAGACTGGCCATTTCCACCCTGGCTTCCTCCATCCTCCTTCAGGAGCCAGCCCCGGTTATCTGTGTGTCCTGGCATCTCACAGCTGCAGCCTACAACTGCTCATATTTACACTTGCCTTACCACCAGGATCGGTCCCAGGATCGGCCCACTCCTGATTTCTCTCCCCTCTGATCCCAGTATCTGCCCACTCCCAATTTTTCTTCCCTCTGATCCCAGTATCTACCCAGTCCCAGTCCCAGTTTTTCTCTCCTGTAATCCCAGTATCTGCCCATTCCCAGTTTTTCTCCCCTCTGATGCTGCTATCTGCTTCGCTCTCAGGAAAGATAAAATATTCACAGATTACAGTTAGTAAGACCTAAGCATATGCAAATGCATCTTTTTGAAAAGACTTGTATCCTGGCAAAATACAGATGCTTTGTCATGCAAATGGAAGACACATCCCTGGAATCAAATCCCTCATCCTTTTTCAACTACACTTCAAGGAGAGGGGCACATGGTAAAAGTTGCAAAAACTTTTAAAACACCAGGAAACACGTTTTTTTCCTCTGCCTAATTTTAAAGCAAGCCACATTTCAATGGAACTTTTACACACAAATTAAATAAACTAAAACAAGGCTTAGGTATGCCATTATAAATTTTCCCCCCAACCAGTGAAAGTTCGGCAAAGTTATGAAAATCTTCTTTGACTACCTCAATATTTAAGTAAAATTAATAGTTTCTGGGTACTGTTTGATCTCCAAGGCAAAGGCTGTTATTGTCAGTGGTCTGAACTGCAGCACATACATTATCCGAAACACCTTCACATGCTGCCCAAGATACCTGCGCAGTATAACAGAGCACCTGAAGCACTGTGGTCAAGAATAAGTACTGACAAATAGTTACTCTTTCCAGAACCTTCCCTTCTGTGTACTTCATTAAAAAGTATATTCCTCTAAAATGACAAGAAGTGTTCTGTTCACAGACTCCCTGAGCAGTACAACTGCAACTTTTGCAAGTTAGACCTGATGGATGAAATCATTATATAAATGTCAAACCTAAACTTTCTAAAACAGGCTGGATTAAACTACTAGCTTTGTTTTCAAAGGCGGAAAAAAAAAAAGATAATGTGTCTTTCTTTTAGCATTTGAACCTGAAGCTCACCATTTCCTAGAAAAGAGCAAGAAATTTATCACTTAATTTTTATCTGTACCTTACCTTTTTTTTGCAGCCTATAAACATTAGTGGGAAAAAAGTAACTTAACTATGTAAACTCATGCGATGCAGTCTTTCCTAATCTGAAGGGGAAAAAAAAAACAACGAACAAAAAAACCCCCAAAAAACATTAAACGCCCTCCCCCCCCAGCAAACAACATCACTCATATAAAGAGCTGTATGTCCAAAGAGCCAACCACCCAAAACAGATTTGAGGAGAAGCAACATTTTGATCACATCTCCTTTTATAACCAATTAAATCATAGTCACTAGTCATGCTTTTATTTTTTAACCAAAATCTGTGTCTGCTAAGCCCTAGTAGGGCTAAGGGCATCCTGGGAAAAGAACTAGTTTAGAAGACCACTGGAAGATCAAGACAACTTAACTCAAAACACAGAATTCAGTCAGAACTTAGTTTTGCCTTATATGTTCCTTTGAACTACTTTTCTGCATATATATTTTCAAATTGAAATATTATTATTTATATATAAACAGAGAGTTGCATTTGCAAATGGAACCTGTAAGGTCTGGTCCTCTTTTCTCCAAGATTAGAAGTTTACAGAGTTTCATCATTCAATGAAATGTCAGTAGGTCCAAGCTCCTAATCCGAAACAGTCCCATTTTAAGGAATAAGGACAAATAATAAAAATAAAAAAGTATATCCAGTTGCTGTGAAGAGATAACAAAAGATGATGTGTAGAAAACTTCTAGGGTTTTTTTCCTTTGACAGTGTAGATGGGTCTTATATGGCGCCCTCACAGTGGTGAAGAACTACTGTTTAAAACAACTATTCCATCCTTTATGCAACAGGGAGGCCTGAGCCCAAAATTAAGGCACTGAATGAGAGGAAGGGGCACAAAGACTTGTGATTTTTGTCTCTTCATCTTTTCATGCCTCACAGGTACTGTGTGCCCTCATTTCTCATGCTCCCCTACTGTGCTGTGGCTGTACCTCCCTGGTAAAGAATTAGGGGTTTTTTTTCCATAAATTCATCTACACTTCACACGTTGTTAAGCTACATAATATAGACAATTTGCCCCAGAGACCAAGCAGAAGGGACAAAGAGAAAGCCCATGAAACAAAGCCATGTTGGAACTGAAAGTTTGCCAAGGGCTACTATAAATGACTGGCAAAACTTGCTTCATTTTATTAGCAATTACATAACCTCAAAGCACATAAATACTAAAGGCAGAATACAGCGAGATGTACATACTACAAAACATATTTGGCACTGGATTGTTCTGTAAAATACATCACAAAAAATTTTGCAAACAACATCTGAACACACATCTTTTCCACACTTGATAAATACTCTTTTCACACCCTAGTCCTGTCACTCGCACACATCCTCATGGGGAATAAATATGTTCCACACAATCAGGCTACGCAAAACCTGAGGTAGTGTAATATTTAAAAAAAATTATTTCCTTAGTTATTTCAAGTGTATTTTGGAGATACATTACTGGCTACAAATTTTAGATACTTACAAGCTTGAGGAGACACACTAGCCTTAAGTTGCATATTCTGTTCTAAAAAACTTGGAAATTAAACATAATTATAATCCCTCTCTTCTTGATTAAATAAGTACTTAATGAATCAGTCAAATATACATATTTTTCTCTGTGGTTTACAAATTAAAACAATCTTATGCAGAAGTTGATGCTGTATTTTTGTAGAGATATTTAATTGGAAGGCAACCTTTTTTTTTGAGCACAGCAAAAACTCACGCATTACCTTGGGACAAGCATTGCATGGCTGCAAAACAGTGTAGTAAGAGGAAAAAAAAAATGCAATCACAGCTTTTTTGATGTCAGAAAGAAAGCATATGAAAATAGCCAGGATGTGATCTGACCTACTAAAAAGAAACTTTAATAGATGTAATACAATAAAAATCTGAAATGTTGACTATATAATGGTATTCCCATCATAAACCAAGTCTTAAAGCTTTTTTTATCTTTTCTTTTGTTTGTTTCGCTAAAGGAAAAGTGGGGAAGAGGATGTTTCTGAATTCCCAGCTGTGTTCATTTTTAAGTAGATGGTACCGTGAAGCTTCTTATCTGTCAAGTCCATGGTGTAAAAACAAACCATTCCAGTGTTTTGCATAAAATAATCTACACGTGAATCCACATTTCCAGCTGTTACTTACGAATGAGAGACAACGTGTATTTAAATCGAACAGCACCACCTAGCAGGTCCCCCACAACTTTACTTAGGAGGGCAGTTGCTACTTGGCAGTAAGTCAGTTTAGCAAGCTCGCCCTGAAGATTATTAAGCATTTTCACACCACGTGCAATATTATGTGCTCTAGGACACCAAAAACCTTTAAGAAAAATCAGCTGCAGTGAAAGAATTAGACTGAAAACAGTTTGAACCTTCAGCCCCACGACCGGAGCATTTGTGTATGTGGCTGGTATTAGGAAGTTTTTGCAGAGCAGAATTAAAAGAACATGATCTTCATCTGATCCAACACACAGCAGCCCTATGGATTTGGTTTTAGTCCCACTGTGAGGTCCCACTGTGCCCTTCAGTGATTTACCAAGTGTATTAACAAACATGAGCAAACATGCAGCACAAGGAAATGGTTTAATTCGCTAATTTTGTAAAACCAAAAAAACAACTCTTCCACTAGCCAGTTAAGTAATTATTTTTAAGCAATTATTTTAAAAATTATCCCTACACGGGGAGTAAGAAGCGCCACTAGTTGATCAGTTTTTAGTGCCCAAGTTGTGTCTCCCTCTCTATCTCAGCAACTAACGCTTCACCAGTGCGGCCTCTTCCTCTCTCCGCTTTCCAATGGCAAAGTTAAGTGCGAATTGACTCTTCAAATTTCCCCTACCATCTCCCTCTTCTGCAGCAAAAGAGATGCCCGGCCTGTTCCTGTTCCAGGAAGCGTGCATGCCAGCCCCTGGAACTAGGAAGTCCCTCAACGAAAAAAAACAACCCACCGACCAAAAGAACCAACCCAGCATTAAAAAACAAAACAAAACAAAACAAAACAAAAAACTAACTAAAAAAACCCCTCAAACAACAAAAACATCAAATCAACTAACAACAACAAGAAAAAAACTTTTAGGTAAAGGTTCAGGACAAACTGCCTGAAGGGAAACTCATCGGCCGTGCCCGGAGCGCAGATCCCAGTGCTGAGCCACCTCCGGAGCGATGCGATTTTCGGAACAGAAGGGTGCAAACCCAGCCTCTCGACGGAGGTTTGCATCTCTGGACCCCCCCCAGCAGCCTGTCCCCGACCTTCTCACCTCCGACACACTTCGTCCCCCTCCTTCTGCTCCTGGCAGGGGCTCTTCCTACCCCTCCACCGCGGTGGCAAACCAGCCCCGGTCACGCCAAGTCGCTGCCACTACAGGACAACTGGAGGAGCCGCCGTCCATTCCGGAAAACGCGGTCTTCCCCCAGTTCCCTGGCGGGGCGGGGGCATCCCCAGCACTCTCCGTCGGGATCCCCGCAGGCGGCGGGGACGGAGCTCCCAGAGCGCGGTTCGGATGGGGGGTTTTAAGCGCGATTACAAATAAAGAATAATAATAACGATAATAATACTAACAGTAGTTTTGTCAGGCGGCGGGGCCCGGTCGGACCCAGGCCAGGGGTCGCGCCAAGGCACCCCCGATGCCCGCACCCCCTTTGTGTGTGC